>NC_137454.1:244732955-245332955 GCF_964235325.1 Thermobia domestica
AGCATGCTAAGATGCATAATCATCATCTTCTTCTATGGATTCAGGGGCATCATTCTCTTCAGGATCATCAAAAACCAGAACGTTTTGTGACAGAATATACGACAAAGAACTGCTGGAGATCTTTGTATATTTCCTCCTATTTTATATTTAGTTTTTTCGCAAGAACTCTGAAAGCTCCTGCAGACACACCATTCTTCCCGATTTCCGAAAAGTGATTGGGATCCAGCGTTTGGAGTTCATTTGGCTGCTGAAATCTATCACTGACACATGTAACAGCTGTATTCAGAATTTTCGTTGAAGTTTTTTATTCTGAATAAATCATTTTCACTTACATTTAAATTCTTTCCCAGTTCAACTGCCGCAAGCTCTCCTGACATTTTCTTCTTCTTTAATATTCTTCTGGGCGGAAAGTCTTTTTCCATTGTTATCTCTACATCAGATTGCACAAGCTGTTGTTTTTTCACACAAAATATTTTTGTATTTTCGTAAAGCTTAAACAGACATCTTTTGCCTCTATTTTCTTCTGAAGCTACTGCAGCAAGTTGTCTACAAGTCTCCAGGTTGTACGATAGTCCAATCCGTGAGACTGCAGGTATTTTGAAACATGCTTCGTTTCTGTAAACAAGTCCTGAAACACAGAGCACATCATTACAGTGTTCGTCTTGGCTTCATGTTTCGTAGCGAAACTCGTTAGTGTCGACTACCGCATTCAGTGCCTTGTTTTTGCTCCACAATCGTGTTGCACCAACTTGTTGAACTTTTCGTAGTTGGTCATGTTCCTCGTGGCTTGCATCAATCATTTTCTTCCAAACATTCTTTCTTTTGTAGTATTCAGACAGAACACGGTACTGGTTTCAACCACACCAAATAAGTTTGCAGCTTCAGGGATCTACTCAGTCAAATTTGTCATAGCCAAATTAAGAGCATGAGCCATGCATTGGGTGTAAATGATTTCAGGATTATCCTTCTCCAGTAATGCTTTGACTCCTTTATAGCATCCACTCAAGTTAGCAGCTCCATCAAAAGAGCAACTTACAATATCAGAGATCAAAACATTGTTGGCACAAAGTACTCTTTTGTTTTCATTTTAAGTTACTTGTCTTATAGTGTCACTCTTTACAACAACTGCTAACAGCCGCCCAGATACTTGACCGCTTATAACGCAGAGAATTACTATAGTAAGCTGATTCAGCACTGAAACATCTTAAATAGAATCAACCATTATGCTGAAAATGCCCGCTTTCTTGCCGTCTTCCACTGTTTTCTCCTGCAATTTTGTAAACGTTTTTGATAGAAAATAATTTTTTAAAAATACGCCGTTTTTCCATTTTTGAGTTATCAAATATAGACCTACAAGATGTATTAACATCCATAAAGGACCAATCAGCCTATGGTTAAATAGGGACTCAGCTACAAACCAGACCCCAGTCTTCAACGATGAAAGGGCCCCATCTGCCCAACATAATGAAAAAAGTTCCAGGTCCCAACAGCTCAACATGAAGAAAGTGCCTAGGAGCCCAACTGCTCAATGAAATGAAAGAAGGTCCCCAACTGCCCAATATAATGAATAAAGGACTCAGGGCCACAACTGCTTAATGTAATGTAAGAAGGTCCCAACTGTCCAATATATTGAAAGAAGGGTCCAAGGCCCCAGGTACAAACTAAATCACAGTTTCTGATAATAAAAGACCATAGTGAAAGATGGACCTAGCCACAAATCCAGTAACAAAAGGACCTTATTGAAAAAGATAACTTTCTGATTGATGAAAAGATAGAAGAGGAGTGTGTGTTGGCAGCATAATAACAGTGATCTACCGAATTATTTAGTTTTTTTCTGTTTTAGCTTTTCTCTCTTTCTCTTTCTTTCTTTATTGTTTCATTTTTTTGAGAGGGCCTAGGCCGCGATTGCGGCCTAACGGCTCTGGCCAGTCTGCCCCTGACTCCTGTCTTTCTGAGTTTGTATTCTCGTTACATAGCCCAATCAAACTTTATCTATTGCTGATTTTCCCCTTACTTGTAAAATTTCATTTCTAGTCCTGGATCAAAGTATAGTATGAAAAATATTCTGTGGGAAAGATTAGTTTAATTTTACTGTGAGAATACATATGTGGATCTGCATACAGGGTTAGTGAAAAGTATTGGGACAGAACAATAATAACGACATGCGCGGACGGAGGAAAAATAAATGTTACAAATGGTATTATTGTAAAACCTGCATTGATTTGGAGTGTGGTCACCATGGAAGGCATCTTGAGTTCCGCCATATTGCATATCACACAATATTGTTTTAAATGTAAAAGGTTATGATTTTACACTTCAACTTAGGCTTGAATATTCCCACAAATGAGAATGTGAACTCATTTATTACACATCATTTGTTTGAGACAGAGTGTGCTATGTTTGACATATGTATCTAATAGAAAAAATGTATCATGATAGAGCAGCAACAAAGAGATGCATAGACAGAGGAAAAGCAAATGTTACAATTTGGCATTGGTGTAGAAACTGCGTTAAATGATTTAGTATACATCATAGTAGCCATCTTGAATTCCGCATATTGTATACCACACAATATTTTTTTAAAAAAAGGAGGTATGTGTTGAGTTTTGATTTTGAGTTTAACGCAGTGGCAAGGCCTGAGGGGAGACAGGGTAGTAGAGACCTGCATGGGCCGAATCTTTCGGCCCGAGCCCAATCCAGCCCGAACGTACCTAGGCCCGGCCCAGCCCGGGCCCGAAGAGTTTTGGAGATTTTCGGCCCGAGCCCGGCCCGGCCCGATGAGCTTTTCAAAATTCTTGGCCCAAGCCCGGCCCGGGCCCGATAAATTTTAAAAGTTTTTGGCCCAACCCTGGTCCGATAATTTTTTAAAAAATTTAGCTCGAGCCCCAATCTTTCTCAAAATTTAGTACTAAATTTGACCTAACCCTCAGAAACATTTTCTAAACTCTGGTTCACAATCTGACGCTTGCCTCCCGAATGGTACCATTGCTTCCTAGAACTTTGCCTGTCATCGGGAGAACAAAAACTCCATTCCCTGTAACAAAAATCTAACTTAATTGATTTTTAGTATAAAGTGAAGATGGCAATATTGTTTAGCGACAGGCAAAATATTCCCACCCCCTTCTTGTTATATTTTGAGTTCAGTGAAGGTCAAGGTCAGAGCTCAATTTACCGCATAATGCCTGCAATCCTCTATAGTGAAACTGGACCCGCTAAGCAACACAAACTGTAAATAGCTATTGCATTTTTGTAACATTTTCACGGACACACTTCTTCAACGTTTGGCTTTATTCCAATTATCGTTTAACGAAAGTCAATATTTATTAAAGAATTGCAATTCATCGGCCCCAGCCCTGCCCGACCTGAAAATAAGTCAGTGTCGGCCAGCACAAGCCCGGCCCGACCCAAAGAAATAACAGAGTCGGCCAGCCCAAGCCCGCCCGCGGGCTGGGCCGGGCTTCGGGCCTCGGGCCGGGACCGGCCCGTGCAGGTCTCTACAGGGTAGACAGCCTCTACCCTTTAGAATGTTATATGTATTAAGCCATTAAGCCTAAATTACTAACTTAAAATTTTGCAATTTAGATTCTGAACTTAAAATTTCCTATAATTTTCTGAGCTTTTTTTTTTAATGCTTGCGTATGAAAGACAGAAAGCAATGGATCTCGCGAAACCTTGAACATTATTCCTATAGAAGCGTAGGAGAAACAAACAACCACGTGCGAAGTCCAAAAACTCGTGTTATGTAGTACAGTGAAACCTCTCTAAAGCGGACAGCCATGGGGAATCAAAAATTATCCGCTATAGAGAGGTGTCCGCCTTAGAGAGGTTTCAATATTTTATGACGTAAATTAGTAAACAAGGTAATACACAATTAGAAAACAAATATTTTTGCATGAATCATGTATTTACGAATATTACAAAAATGCCTGAATTATCCTCCGCCACCCAATACTCTATGTTCGAGGCACAACATGGAAATAAGATGATATAGTTCTCTGCTCTTTACACTTGCTACTACTTACTACATTTTCGGTATGTTGTTTTAATTTGTGAGTTAATTGCAGTCCAGTAGTGTCTTTTTTCAGACAATATGTGTACCCGCGAGCCAAAAATACAAAACTTGTCTTCTGCTTGCTTACAGATTCTAGCGGAACAGTACCATAACGTGTCATCCCAAATTGTGGGTAACTGTCAAACACTTTTCTGTCTAAAACAGTTTGGGTGGGAGTGGATGTAAGCAAAGGACATGAGAGTGTTGTTAAACAGAGATTTCGTCTGGGTTGCTGAGCAGCCAGTTCAGAGGCAAAATGTCACAATGCTTCCTTGATAACACATGTATGAATTACTAAAAATGTATTTTTACTGCACTTTCCAACTTGTTTCTAGAGAAAGTGTCCGTAATACGGAGGTAAATAATACCTATAAAAGACAGGAAAGACTGTCCGTGTCCGTACTAGAGAGTGTCCGCTTTAGAGAGGTTTATCAATGTTTTTTTCCCATTACAGTGTTTGGGGATTAAAAAATATGTCCGTTACGGGAAGTGTTCGTTGGTAGAGGTTTCACTGTAGTACTTGCGAAAAGACAGTTGCTGTTCTGACTACGTTTACAGGGGTACCTATCTTCATTTTAAGCTGGATTTGTAAGTGACAGAAACAGACCGCTATTTCTTCTTATTTGTTTTTATTTTAAACCATCTTTCGAGCTCCCTCTATAAAATTTTAAATTGTTGTATCCTTGAAGAACATTAGTATATATATATTGTCCCTACATGTCTCCAACATCAGAATAAAAAAAAGAAGACTCCCTAACGAAAAGTTTAGATGTATTGGCAATTCTATCACTTTTATATTTTTCGCGAGAGTGACCAGTATTTTTACATGTCCCGGTAAATGCCTCCCCCCCGGTTCGAATTTTGAAAACGAGAAACCTTTTTGTCTTGGTCAGGGGCCTGGATCAAGGTACCCGTGACCAAATTTTGGTAACTCGGTCCACTCATCTGGTCCGCTGGCGCACACAGACACAAAGATATTTAGATAGACACACAAAGAAACTCTATTTATATTAGATTCTTCGCTCAATAATTGTGCAGATGAAAGATTTGAAAAATACAAAAATCTATACGGCAAACTGAATGACTTGATATCCACCTTTCCTAATACTTTTTGCTCAGATCAGCTTAACAGTGAACTTATCAACATATGTCCCGATAGAACAAACACATTTCTCTTCCTGAATACTTGAAATATATTCTCAGTAATGAATTTCAAAGCGTATATCAGGAAACAACAAAGCTGCTGAATATGATATTGAGCATTCCATCAACTCCAGTATTTTTTAAACATTCAATGAATGCCCTGAAAAGAGTGTAACTTACTTAACAAACAGCATGACAAACTTTCTGAATTACGGACACTTACAATAAAGAACTTGGTATAGAAGCTTTGTAGGAACTTGAATTAAAAAAAAAAAAAGAGTTATTAATGTTTTCGCCGAAATGAAAAATATGGTATAAAGCTCATTCACAAAACTGTAAGGTATTAGTTAAGGTATTTGGTATTAGGTATTAAGTTAGGTGTTGTAAGGTGTTTGGTTTTTTACTTCTATCGTTTTTTTTTTGTTCACTTTACAGTTCATTTCTAAGGTATTTAGAAATGACTATCCTTAAGGAGGGTATGGGGAAGTAATGCCCCCATTTCTTGCAAATGAGGTACCATTCATAAATCTATGCTTCGAAAAAAAACTATTCACCAAATTTCACTAATTATAAAATTTTATACTTAAAGGAAGAGAGTAAACATATGCCTTACAAATACTATATATATATATATATATATATATATATATATATATATATATATATATATATATACAGCGAAACCTTTCTATGCTGGCCAACATTGGTTCCATTGAAAAGTGGCCAACTTACAAAAAATAAGTGTGATTCGTGTATTTTTAGAATAGGATTTCTAGTATTACTTGGTTGTTAATAAGCAATGGCACGGCAGCGACTTTAAAATAATGTATATAGATTAATCATTTAACTACTTTTTGTTAATGAGCTACAAGTGTTTTCCTCGGAGCAAAAGATGTTTTGAGAAATGTTAAGGGAATTCATATTTCAAAACCTCCACTACCTTTTGACAAGAAGTCATGTGCCAATAGTTGAGAATTGAGATGGTTAGCTTTAGCCTTGAGAATTTCCCAAAATTACTAAAGCTCCCCACTGATGAACGGAGTTGATAGGCTATAGCTAATGATTTTATCAAAACAGATAGGGTAAACAAATACGTGCAATCATTTCCGGAATTCCTGTACGTGCTTTTTCTTATTCATATCTTCCTTCCCCAACCCTTTATCAGGGTAGTGTTCTAGCCTTTGACTTCCAAGAACAAATCGTGGGAATCTATGCTTCTTTGTCTCCACTTACAAATACAGAACATCTGCTTCGCGTATGGGAATACGAAAGAGTTAAGAAAAACAAAAAAATGGTACTTTGCGTGGCCAAGATATGCAGGTAAATTTATCATCATTATCATAGGGTAAACATTGTTTCAATGTGGCCAACTTCCAAGATAGACAGGTGGCCAAGTTGACAGATTTTACTATATATATATACACATTGTGGCCCATTTTAATCTCTCCACGGAAATATTTCAAGAACGGTTGAACATAAATAAACTGAACAAAAACTCAAATAAGAAATACCATGGGGCAAATCGAATGATGATATCAGGGTGCCCCTAGGGCCACTCTTCAAGTGGGCCCGAGGCCAACTTAAAAATTTTAAATGGAAACATGGGGCGAGTGACACTTCCTTCGATAGATCTTTAAAAACTAAAAAACGATGTGGCAAACGGTTTTTCATATAGGTCACCGTATTCAAAATGACCGCCAAAATATGTTATCTATATCAGATAAACGTCCAGTATCACTAATATGAAAACGGTTGAAAATAATAATGGATGAACAGAATAGAACTCCTATAGGAAATCACAGGGTATTATTCATTGCACGCCTCGAGAATGATCCTATGGAGAAAAAGATTATTAAAGTATAAGTGATAATGCTAAAGAGGAACTCTAATTCTTAGAAAATTATCTTTCCGATCTCCTTCCGTAAGGGGTGAAGCGGAAATGAATGGTAAAATTTCAAATGAGAACCCCCAAATTTACTTGCAATAGGTATGGTTTGTCTGAAACAGTTGGTTGAGTTGATTTTGGGTTTAATGTCTCGTTCAGCAGCGAGATTATATGAGACGTGGACCTTCTGATTAACGTGCAATCCGAACTACAGGTGCTCCCGCCGGGAATCGATCCCGGGTCTCCCACGCCAAAGGCGCGTACGCTAACCGCTTAGCCACGGAGGAGCTCCTGAAACACTTGGGGTGTACAAGTGACTGGTACTGTAATGAACCAATATTCTGCAGACGATTTTTGAGAAAACCAACGTTTCTACACATGGTTCTAAAATTACATTGTTCGACAAATTGGTTTCTCATTTTAGTTGATTCATTTTGCACAAATTGTTTCCTGCAATCAAAATGGAAGGTACCATTTAACAAGAATTTTACCTACTATTTTCCATTACAGACATATATCTCATAAAAAACATGTAACAGATAATTTTGTTGTGTAGATACAATTTGCAAAAACTAAGGTGCTCGTTTGGAATTTTACCGTTCCTTCCCGTCCCCTTCACCCACTTATCGTTGGACCGTTTTCTAGGAATTAGATTTCCTCCTTTGCATTATGGCACCTTTACTCTAATCATCTCCTCCGTTGCAACATTTTCGAGCCGTGGAATGATAAATACCCTCTGATTTCCTATAGGAGTTTTATTCTGTTCATCCGTCATTATCTTCAACCGTTTTCATATTAGTGGTACTGGCCGTTTTATCTGATACAGGCAAGATGTCTTGGCGGCCATTTTGAAAACGGTGGCCCATATGAACAATCTTTTGTCACAACGCTGTTTAGTGTATGAAGACCTATCGAACGAGTTATCACGTGACCCATATTTTCATATAAAATTTTTAAGTTGGGCCTGGGCTAAGATGAAAGGCGGCCCTGGAGGCACCGCGAAAACATTATTCGATTTGCCCCACGACTTTCCTATTTGAGTTTTTGTTTGGTTGATTTATGTTCAACCGTTTCCATATTAGTGCTACTGGACGTTTATGTGATACAGGTAACATATTTTGGCGGCCATTTTGAACACGGTGACCGATATGAAAAATATTTTGCCACATCGCTTCTTAGTTTTTAAAGATCTATCGAATGAAGTCTCACTCGCCCCATGTTTCCATTTAATATTTTTAATTTAGCCCCAGGCCCGCTTGAAAAGCGGCTCTGGGGGCATCGCGACATCGCCGTTCGATTTGCCTCATGGTATTTCCTATTTGAGTTTTTGTTCAGTTTATTTATACTCAAACGATTTCGAAATATTTCCGTGGAAAGATTAAAATGGGCCACCCTGTATATATAATGTGTATGTCTACTCCGCCACTGATTTAACGTCCCGTTCAGCAGCGAGGCTATATGAAAAAAGGCATGTGTGTCACAACTTGATGCTAGAATCTTCCTACAAACTACGTTCATCGACCGTTTCAAAAGCACCGTAGTCTACATTATTTATTATTTCCGTAATTTCTCGGGGCGAAAATATCATCACTATCATAAGAACCACGTCTTGTCGCGGTGGTATTCATAGCCAAAAGCTCAACTAAAAAGAAGAAGGAATAGTAAGCAAACTACAAGAGGGATGTGAAACAACCATACACACTTCCACTGGCTAAGATAAAAGGGGAAAACAAAAATAGCTACATGTTTTTGCCTTTTGAGTACTCATATCTTTTTGAGAATATATACTTGACACATGTCATTTAATCTACGCAATACGTGACCTGTGCGCATGAAGGTGAAAAATATTTGTGAAAAGTAAACAGAAGGGACTAGTTGTTGCTGCTGGAACTGACCTTGATAGATACTGACTAAACGTCTTGTAACAAGAGGGCAACTAATTACCCATAGGTCTCTTGCAGCTATACAGCAAGCTGTGTGCGTTGTGTGTCACTCCTTCTCTAAGCCTGGCTGTGTTTGCTTTTCTTGCCTTGGGGCAAGGATTAAGAAGGCACCCTTGCACAACTTGGGGAATGGGACGGAGTAACATAAAATGATCGAAAGACGACCGATGTTAATATAGAGTTAATAGTTTCGAACAGTGGCATATACTGGTTTGAAAGCATGGGCTACCACTGACCTTGTATATTATTATTATTATTGATGATGATAATAGAAAAAGTAATAATAATAATAATAATAATAATAATAATAATAATAATAATAATAATAATAATCATTAAATTTGCATAGCAATGAACAAAAAGTGATTGTGTTTTTGTTTTGAGACCATTAATGTTTTCCACCGTAAATGGAATTCCACCATACATTTGCGCAGTGAATTACATTCGTAAAACGTTAATTTTTAAAATTGTAACTTCCATCAAAAATCGCCTCTGTTACTGACGTTGGTTGTCATTCCTTAACAGTCTTCGCAAAAATTCTCAGAACGGTCACGCAGTAGCTCCGCTGAGATCCCAACGAGACAATTGTGTTTCCATTTGATATGTTATAACTAGATGAATTCCCAAGTTATACGTGCCACCGAGCGGAATATCGTGAGTTACAACACATTTTGTCATTCCTTAACAGTCTTCGCAAAAATTCTCAGAACGGTCACGCAGTAGCCCCGCTGAGATCCGAACGAGACAATTGTGTTTCCATTTGATATGTTATAACTAGGTGAATTCCCAAGTTATACGTGCCACCGAGCGGAATATCGTGAGTTACAACATATTTTGTAATATAAAAGCTACAAGGCTGGCAGAATGTGTCAAAGTGTAAACGAAAACTTAATTGAAAAGTCCATGGACACCCCTATAAATCGGAAACGGTAAGACAAATGTGAAAACAGGAAAGGATGTGTGGCATTATTTTCAAAGTACAACGATTAAAGTGAAAACGTCTTGTCCAGGGTCCCCACATGGTCCCAGGTGGGGTCCAACTAAAAAGTTTCAAATGGCAAGAGAGGTAGGACATCGTTTGAAAGCTGTTGTTAAGTGAAAGAAGGCGGAGCGCATTTCGACTTCCTACGACAACCCTGTCCAAAATTGCGGTGGGTCAAAATGTAAACAAAAGCTTAATTGACAATCTATTGCCAGCTTGAATCCAAGAGGGCCGCTTCAAACCTATATCGAAAGGATAAGCGTATCAAACTGCTGAAGCTACGAAAACAAATTTGGCATTAATGTTGATTAGTAAGTGACTAAAATATGCAAAATGTTCAAAAACGCAACATCCTGAGTTCAAAATGCCGCACTATGTATCGAACGCATATCCAGCTCACACCACTGGTGTTGGAGAAGGAACGTTTATGGTTAATAGTAGATATCCACAAAATATCAAAGAGTATAACCTGTAATCCAATGTGGCTGCCAGCGTGAAAAATGAGTTTGTATATAAATATGTTATTTCTTGGAATACTGTGACCAAACCAACAAAGTTTGAAGCAGCTCGATGTACTGAAATGACTTACACATGTTTGGTACTACTCGTCAATGTTGCAAATGATTTTTTTTTGTTTTTGTATATTTGGTATTGCTTGAAGTATTGCGATCAAACCAACGAATGACATACAAATGGAACCATCACGAATACGTTACAATAGAGCCCCCGACCTACTAGTGCACCAAGTTCTTTCTGTATGCACTACGTATGACAAAATTAAAAAAAAATACCCGAAGGTATTCAACTTTTGTTTAGCAGCATGAGTAGGAAATCAGAGTTGTGTGTTCATCGCATATTCGTTATATTCAAGTAAATAATGTCCAGAGAACAGTGAGGAACATGCATTAAGAACAATATATATATATATATATATATATATATATATATATATATATATATATATATATATATACTAGCAGCGTTCACCCCGCTTCGCTGCGGTCACCCCGGAACGCAATAAACTTTGTTACTTAGATAATTTTTACTTTTTCGCTTTCAAATTGCAGTAAATGTTAAAATTATAGCGCCTGTCATTTATGTTAACCCGCCGAGTCACATGGTCATGCGGGTTGCATATAAATACGTTTATTTTTACCTATGATGAACTAATAACAAAGGATTTGTACGTATGGACACTTGAATGGTCAATTATCTCAAGACACTGGTAATTAAAAATTAAAGTGATATGATAAAAACCATCTAGGGTCCAAATCCTAATAACCCCCCAAAAATGAAAGAAATTGGTTCAGCCGTATTAGCGTGATGAGTTCACAAAGGATTTGTGCGTTCTCTTTTATATATATAGATATATATATATATATATATATATATATATATGTGTGTGTGTGTGTGTGTGTGTTGTTACCGAATGAAATAATAGTTGAAGTGAATAGAAATTCAATTGTTCTTTAGTCTTCCTATTATTTCTAAATACATAATAGAGAAAAATAGAGATCTAGATTTCTACTATGAATAACATAGGTTTGAAGCGGCCCTCTTGGATTCAAGGTGACAATAGATTTTCAATTAAGCTTTTGTTTACATTTTGACCCACCGCAATTTTGGACAGGGTTGTCGTAGAAAGTCGAGATGTGCTCCATCTTCTTTCACTTAACAACAGCTTTCAAACGATGTCCTACCTCTCTTGCCATTTGAAACTTTTTAGTTGGACCCCACCTGGGACCATGTGGGGACCCTGGGACAAGACGTTTTCACTTTAATCGTTGTACTTTGAAAATAATGCCACACATCCTTTCCTGTTTTCACATTTGTCTTACCGTTTCCGATTTATAGGGGTGGCCATGGACTTTTCAATTAAGTTTTCGTTTACACTTTGACACATCGCCATTTTGCACAGGGTTGTTGTAGAGAGTCGAGACTTGCTGCATTTTCTTTCATTTTACAATAGCTTTCAAATGATGTGCCACTTAACTCCCCTTGCCATTTGAAAATTTTGAGTTGGACCCCGTCTGAGACCCTGCGGGGGACCCTGGGACAAAGTTTTTACCCCAAAAATGTTTGTCGTTGAAAATGATGGGACACGTATTGTCCGAGTTTTCCATTTACCAAACTGTTTCCGAACAAATGTCTCGGTTCAAACTATTCTGCCAGCTTTGTAGCTTTTATATTACAAAATATGTTGTAACTCACGATATTCCGCCCGGTGGCACGTATAACTTTGGGATTCGTCTAATTATAACATATCAAATGCCAACACAATTGTCTCGTTCGGATCTCAGCGGAGCCACTGTGTGACCCTTCCTTGTGAGTATAGTAACGTAATGCAAAAATGCAGACAGTCATTATAATTGTTATGTTTATTATCGCTACCTAAATCACAAATTTTTGCATTAACAAACTATTCTCGGGCCCTTTTGTTGCGGAGATCTTTTGACCGGGGCCCTTTTAATGAGGGGCGTTTTAATTGGGGCCTTTTGACTCGGGCGCTTTTGTTGTGGAGACATTTTGACCCGGGTCCTCTTGACGCGGGACCGTTTGACTTAGGCCCTTTTTTAGCGAGCCCATTTTTGACAAAGGCCCGTTTGACGCAGGTCCTTTTGACTGGAGTCATTTTGTCGAGGGACCCGTTTGACCGGGCTCTATTTATGAGGTGCGTTTTGATTAGGCCCCTTTCGATTTGGGCCCTTTTAACCCGGAGCCGTTTGACTCGGGCCCTTTTAAAGCGAGCCCGCTTTTCACCTGGTCCCGTTTGACGCACGGCCTTTTGACTTGGGTCATTTTGTCGAGGGACCCTTTAACCCGGGCTATTTTTATGAGGGGCATTTTGATTCGGCCACTTTTGACCAGGGCCCGTTTGATGAGGGGCGTTTTGATTCGGGACTTCGCCCTTTTGGACTCTCGCCCTTTTGTTGCGGAGACCATTTGACCCAGGCTCTTTGACGCGGGCCCGTTTGACTCAGGGGCCGCGGAGGCCCAGTGGTAGAGCGTTCACCTCTGCTGCTTGGGATTCCGGGTTCGATCCCAGCCCACACCAATTGAACTTTCTGGTGGACAAACACCGTTTCGTGGGTTTTCATCCGGGGTCGTTTGACGCAGGGCCTTTAGACTTGGGTCATTTTGTCGTGGAACCCTTTAACCCGGGCTCTTTTCATGAGGGGCATTTTGATTCGGCTCCTTTTGACCAGGGCCCGTTTGAAGAGAGGCGTTTTGATTCGGGAGTTCAATCGCGCCCTTTTGTTGTGGAGACGATTTGACTGTGACTTGACGCGGGGCCGTTTGACTTAGGCCCTTTTATAGCGGGCCCATTTTTGACAAAGGCCCGTTTGACGCAGGTCCTTTTGACTGGGGTTATTTTGTCGAGGGACCCGTTTGACCTGGCTCTATTTGTAAGGTGCGTTTTGATTCGGCTCCTTTCGATTCGGGCCCTTTTAATCCGGGGCAATTTGACTCAGGCCCTTTTGCAGCGGGCTTCTTTTCTCCTGGGCCCGTTTGACGCATGGCCTTTTGACTTGGGTCATTTTATCGAGGGCCCTTCAACCACAAACACCGTGTGCGTGGGTTTTCTCGGGGTTCTCCCGTTTCCTCCCACTTTCTTCATTCCACCATTTCATTCATTACTCATCCTCACCGTCTCCCTTAGCCTAACCGGCAAAAACGTGGGACGTAAAACTCAAAGATTTTTCTATATGGGTCTTCCTCCCCCCCTGTTGGAAAAAATTCTGCGGGCGTTAGTGATTATGATGTTGCTTAGTTACTGTATTATATTGTTTTATACACGGAATAAAAAACTTCTGTGTTTTATATAATAATGAGAACGTTATTTACATTTATTACGGTGTTTGCTTTACGACAGCGAAACATATTCACGTTCAGCGTAATCAGTTTCCATTCCCAAATAATTACAGTGAGGCGAATGATATAATTCATGCAAAGATTTAGGATTTAGGAAACATACCGTAGTAAATTCCTGAAGAGTGAAAAGCGCTAGTAGCAGTAATTAGCTCAGTCAGTCCCTATAGTTCCTTAGTGAATTACATAAATGTTACAGACGTTGTATCTCTTTCTTTCTCTTCTCTCTACATCATGTCTGGAGATTAGTGTTTTGACAAATAAGCTAAAGTGGCAATTTTAAAAAGTAAGATGATCTACGCCATAAGTGACAGATGTTGTGATTTTTAACTTAACATATAAGGCAATAAATTGAAAAACAGAGATGACAGTGCACTGATGCTTGAAATCTGTGCCTTTACTCTCTATACCTACGTTATTTCCCTAGTCAAAATAAAAACTCTTCAAAATTAATCACAAATTCTTATGCAACCATCCCTTCCTTAGAGTACTGCGCAGTCACATACCCGTCACGGTGATGTAAAGGCACTTTTGGCGACGAGGAGACAATGTTTCCCTCCTACCCTAATCTAAAGTCAATAATTGTTGTGCCTGATTATTGTATTCCCATTTCGTTTTCAAGTATTAGTCGAATGGTAAATATCTGGTCGATAGTTGATCGATTTTACCTACATCCGCTCTGATAATCTCCAATAATTTCATCTGTGTATGGAGTCAATCTTGCTAATAGAATGTTTAAGAGAATTTATTGGATGTTGACAGAAGAGATATGCTTCAATAATTATTAAATCAGTTTTGTGGCTTTTCTTCTGAACTGGAACAATGATTGATTCTTTTCACTCTTGTGGTAATTCCTCTTTGTTCCAGATGAGGAAAATGAGTTTGTGTATCTTGCTCTGGAATTTTTCCCCTTCAGCTAAAATTAAATCAACCAGAATTTCGTCTACACCCGGAGGTGTGTGTTTTTTAAAATTTTATGTAGTTATTTCGTTCGGATTTTGTAGCCAACGCTGTTTCTTCTGTTATCTCTTTTCTGCTACTTTAGTGTATTCCTAGTTGAACTATGCTTTGTTCCTACGTATTTCTGCGTGTCCCAATATTTCTTTCGCTGAAATCTTAATGTTATCTCTAATTTCAACCAAGTATCCTGAATACTTGTGCACTCCAAACCTTCTAAAACCGAGAATCTATTCGACACTTCAATCTGGCTTCCCTCTCACCTGACTCTCCTCTAATTTCTTTAAATTAAACCGCTCCGTTTTCAGATATTGAATATTTCCTTTATTTAACGATAGTCTCTCTCTTATTATAATAATCAGCTCCTCTGAACGACTGAACATCTGTTGTACTAGACTGTTTTCTGCTATCTACTAAAACGTGATCGATTTGATTATGTGTTTTTCTGTCTCGTGAGGTCCAAGTATATTTATGAACGTCGCGATGTGGGAATTTTGTAATCATCACGATAAGGTTTCTGGATTTGCAAAGTTCACGAGTCTAACGCCGTTGTCACAACTTTCCTTATAATCGGTTTGAAAATACCCTCTCGTCCTACCTTCGCATTGAAACCGCCTAACAGAATTTTCACATGGTATTGCAGGAGATGATCAAATACCCGTCCTATTCTTTTCTAAAAACTCTTTTTTATTGTCATCCTTATTTTCTGTTGTACATTTAAAACAATAATACAGTATTACACTACCGACCCTTAAGAGAAGTAAAAGAAAATCTATCATTAACAAATTCAACCCATGTAATTGCTGATAATGACTTGAAATAACCGAACCCAACTTTTCTGTAAATTTTGTTTAATGTAGGAACAGTATCTCGTGAACAACCAGTTTCAGTTTTCTCTTCTCCGCAAAGGAATTTATGACCTATCTAGACCTAAATTCCACTACCAAACTAAATTAATTAGTTCATGAAAACAAGAAAGAATAAATGCTAATTGCACGGAAACTTTGTCATAATCAAATCAGACATGAATTATGTGACATCAAATAGTTTGAAACACGTAGATATCAAACGAAAGTGGTACAAACTAGATTTGAAGAGTTAATATTCGAAACCATTTCTGAGAAGATCATGGGCGAAAGAAAAATCAATACTTTGAATTGGACCACTTTGATACATGGAACGTAACGCACCCCAAAATATGAATGTTGTGGTTGGTGAATTTTTTCCTTGTGTATTGAGGTGGCCAAAGTGACATTAAACGTAAAATAAATATCATTCACTGTGCTCCAAATATTTAAACGTAAAATGAGGAGTGATTTGCAAGGAATCGAATCCGGGACCACGTAAACCGAAGTCAAATATTGAGATTTGAACAAAGTGAAAGGTCTATCGGCAATCGAACCCAGGGGAAGTCAAATATTCATATCATATGATGGATTATATAAAGCTGAACATAATGACATTAAAACGTAAAGTGAAGGGTGACTCTCCCAAATTCAAATTGTGGACTACGTCAACCAAAGGCAAATATACATATTAATCGAACTCGGGCGATAGAACATATTGAGATTTGAACAAAGTGACATTAAAGCTGACAGTTTATAAAATTCAATGGTTTATAAAATGTTTATACGATTTGAAGTTAGCTGATTTACAATAGTGTTTTTGACGAATTAAGACTTTATACTGCAAGATTTTATTGACCTTCCTGGGTGTTAATGTGGACTTTTGTATAGATTATAGAGTTTCTCTTCTCTCCGACCATGCTCCTTTTCGTACGTTGTTAAGTAGCTAGCTCAGAGGTACTGCACTTAACTCTGATGCAGGGGTTCCCAGTTCGATCCCAGGCCAAGTAAGTTTGTGATGGACAACATCATGTCCGTTGATTGTCTGGGCATACTTCCGCTTCATTCCATGATATTATTTCAAAAAATGTTCATTATTCCCTTACCTTAATCATTCCTCCACCTTAGCTTAAAGGAGATATTCATGGGACGTTAAACTGAAAGATTTCATCTTTATCGTTGCACACTTTGTTTCCGTTCAACGCTAATAACATTCTAGAATTTAGTCGTGTTTCTGTTCTTATGATTAGCTTTGGAACTTTCACATTTAATAAAAAAAAAAAAGAAACGAGAAATCGTCTTACACGAGCCTTACTACGACCGGGAAATCTTTGAAGAAAATTTTGTGAAAGGGGGCCTTTTGGCACGTCCTTCACGATACAGTTCCTTCTCAGTCAGTTTCCCATCCACTCTTTTCTTCTGTAGAATGTTTTAATACTCTCTCATTCGTTTTCCATCTGGCCAAGCTGATTCATTACATTCTTCTCCACATCTACATTTCAAAAGCCAACAGTATTTTTACATCACTTTTGTGTAATGTTGTCGCCATTATTATTCAACTTTGTCCTGGAACACGCTATGAGGAAAATCAAAGATAGAAAGCAGGGCCTAGAGTTGAACGGTGTTCACCAGGCTACGGTGTATGCTGATTATGTAAATTTAAAAGGGGATGATAGGAGAACAATAGAAAGAAATGCAGAGGTGCTATTAAACGCTTGTAGTGACTTGAGTTTAGAAGTAAATGCAGAGAAAACCAAATACATAGAAGTGCGTCGGGACCGTAATACAGCAAATTATGGATGCATAAAAATATTAAATAATACTTTTGATAAAGTGGATAGTTTCAAATATCTAGGATCAATATTAACAGAGGAAAATCATATTCACGAAGAAATTAAATGTCGACTAAAAGCAGGGAATTTGTGTTATTACTCAGTTCAAAATCTCTTGTCGTCGCGAATTCTATCGAGGAATTTGAAGCTTCTGTATATATAAAACGATAATCACGTTTGTTGTTCTGTATGGTTGCGAAACATGGTCACTTACTCTGAGGTAAGAACATAGACTAAAAGTATTTGAGAACAAGATCCTGAGACGAATATTCGAGCCCAAGACGAACTGGAATGGGGAATGGCGGAAACTTCGTAACGAGGAATGTCATAATTTACAGAATATTGTTAGGATCATCAAGTCTAGGAGGCTTAGGTGGGGTCTCTAGCACATTATTAAGACGGAACCTACGAGGACATGCAAACTGTTATACGATTCTTTCTGCTAACAGTAGTAGGGCAGTAGACAATGGTTTCCCAGGGGTTGCCATTTCATCAGTCTCTTAAAGAAAGCGAGAGGAATTGTATTCAATGCGTTAACAGCTGTGTCTTAGTATTCATGTTTGCGAGAAATATAGAGAAACTAGTACCATGAAAAGAAGATAATAAACTCTAAACTTATTATTTTAAATTATTTTATATTATACTATTATAATACTTTCATTTTTAATGTAGGAGGTCTACCGCCAGTATACTCGGTTGCCCATAAAATACGCCTCTGCGTTAAAAGGTATTCGCATGCAATCCTCTATTCCGTTCCGTTTCGTTACACAACTAAGTCTTACGAAATGAGTTTTTGTACGTTTCCTTGAATTACCAAGCCGTTTTTCTTTCTTTCATAAGGAAACGTATGACTGAAAATACTTGTTTTAGTCCTGTTTTCCGTGTGTATGTATCATAGTAGCAAAAACATTTGTAATAATAAAATATATTCGTGCTCTAAAATTTGTATCGAGAGAAGGCGAGCACTCTTATCAGTTTTTGTTTGTTCGGAATATGTGGCCCAGAGAAAATAATAAGGATTCCACGTGTACAAACAGAGGTTGTTTACTTCCGCTCTTGATTTAGTTCCGCTGCTATTCGTAACGACGCCAAATATTTACCCCCATTTTACTAGCTAACATTCAAGCTTTCAACTTTCCAGTTTGGGAGCAGAGAGATAGAACGTGTATCCAAAGCGTGTGTGTTAGTGTGTACAGTGTATTCAACGACCGTTTAACAAATTTCAAGATAATTTGTGCTTCTTAAACCAGGGATGTGCAGGAAAATATGTTTTGTGTATAATGGAAAAGATAGTGTGTGTTTCCTTTGCTGTAAATTATCGCAGACAGATGGTACTAACATCCAATGTTGATTTTTAAACAAAGTTGCTGCTATTCGGAGCGTAAAACAATCAGAATTTTACTTGATTTTGCCACCGTTTTTGTTCAGGAAATAATTAAAGGAGAATATTACGCTTTCCACTTCAAATGTTCTTGTATATAGAACAAACAGTTTTGTATATTTCCTTTTCTTGTGATCATACACGTTCGCAGAATCTCGTCATGTATGTTTTGGTGCAAAATAAAATTATTATGATATATATAGGGTGTTCTGAAATTGGTGCTCACGGGCCACAGAAAATTATTCTAAAGGTCAAAACGAAGCGAAAATTTTGTATAATAGTATACTTCCGAGGCGTCCTTCAAACAATATTGCCAAGCAAAAAATTGACGAAGTGACAAAGTTGTAGATAAATATTCGGCCATAGTATTGATTACAAATTAGTCAAATAGTCATATTGATTCTTTTCAAATGACAATTAAACCCGGTAAACGTTGATACAAACCCCATTTTATTTTTAGCATTGGTACAAATTTGTGTATGAATGGAAATAAAACAGTAAGTTGCTAATAGAGAAGGAAACAAATACATATATGCATATTGCTAAAGCTGTAACCTTTCTTAAAACTAAATTTAACTTATACCAATGTTAGTAAATTGGATTAGTATCAATGTTTACTGACTAATTTTCATCTGGCAAGAATCAATGTAATCAAAATTGTGGGTTCGTAAAGCAATGCTGCTAATTTTACAGTCTACCTATAACACTACCATATTGTGAGCCAACCATTTTCGGTTGGCTCCAGCACTTGAAGGAAACCCAGGATGTATAGCAATTTCCTTTTATTTCGACTTGCAAATTTTTTTTTCCGTGGGCATCATTCTGAACACCGATATGATATGCGATACCGATTGATTTGAAATTTATAGAAATATCTCCTGAGCTCTCTCTTGGCTAAATTTTTAGCGTACGCGTCTTGGGAGCAGGAGACCTGGATTCGATTCATGAGACATCTCATGTGGTTCGAAATCCACGTTAAGCTATAAATCCACGTCTCGTATAACCTTGCTGCTGAAAGACACTAACCTATGTTACATCCATCCAGAAGTGTAACCGATCGTCATGGGACGCAGAGCCGCAGTTCTCAAAAACATTAATGCTTTCTCTTTGTTAAGAATTAAATATTTAATTATAAAACATCAACAAAATCGCTCGAGTCGTATATAAAAAAAAACCCTCCCCACCGAGAATAAAATACGTATTGTGGATATTCTAATACAGTGATTTATGCAATATTACGGTATAACAACGTTAACGAAATATTTAATCTATATTATAAAATTGAAAGTGACTATGTTTGTGACTCTCAATCTCTTGAACTGCCCGACCGACCTCGATCAAATTTCCAACGCTGATAAGGTTTGGGCCTGGGAGTGTTTTTAGCTATTTACTTTGACATTAGAACTTAGGGTGGGGAGGATGGGACATAGAAAAAAATAAAAACTTCATAACTCTTGAATCACCCGACCGATCTCAATCATATTTTCAACATACATGAGTTTAGGGGCAGGGATTGCTTTAGGCTATTCAGTTTGACGATGCAACGTTGGGGAGGGGGAGGAGGAGGGGGAGAGAAATTTTAAAATGATAAAAAATTACCGATATTAGTGTTTAAGACATAGTTTTCGGGGTCGATGAGAGAAACAGTGACACTTCTGATGCTGTTTTGAATCCAAGTTCATCCCTGATAGTTGGGGTACAACTAGGGGGGATAAAGATTTAAAAATGATCGAAAATTACTAATATTTGTGTCGAATCCACAGTTTTAGGAGTAGCTGAGATTAACAGTGACAATTCTGATGCCGTATGTCGCAGCAAGGAGGAGGGGGAGGGGGAGCTATATATAATAGTGATCGAAAATAACCAATATTAGTGTCTAATCCATAGTTTTCGGGATCATTCAGATGAACAGTGACATTTCCGATATGGTTTAAATCTAAAATCAGCACCGCCACTTGGGGGAGGGGAAGAAAGAGATATATAAAAATGATCGAAAATGGCTACTATCAGTGTTGAATTTATAGTTTTCTGGATCCCTTAGATAAACAGTGGTAATTTCGATCCCGTTTAAATCCAAATTGAAAGCCGCAGCTTGGGGGAGGGGGAGGAAGAGATATTTAAAAATCATCGAAAATAACCGATATTAGTGCTGAATCCACATTTTTTGAGGTCGCTAAGATGAACGGTGACACTTCCGATGCCATGGCCCGCAACATGAGGGTGGGGGTATATATATATATATATATATATATATATATATATATATATATATATATATATGTAAATGTAAATGGTCAAAAATGACAGATACTACTGTTGAATCTATAGTTCTTGTGGTCGCCGAAATGAACAGTGACGCTTCTGATGCTGTCCATTTTCAGCCCTGACACTTGGGGGATGAGGAGGGATGACATACATTAAAATGATCCAAAATGAGCAATATCAGTATGCATTTATATTATTTATTTCAACCCAGCGAAGCGGGTAATATATGCTAGTTATGAAATACAAACAAAATCGCCTGTTTGAGAAAATTCTTAAAAAACTCAACCCACAAAAATGAGCTAACTTTTATGAGTTTTTTTTCGTAAGACGTAATTTATACACTATATAGTTATTAATGGGATATTTACTCTATTTATGAATTGAGAAGTCGAAATTGACGAGGAAGTCGACATTTGATATATATATATATATATGAATATGTTTTATGATAGGTTTCGAACCCTAGAGATCAATTTTTTGGTTATTATTCCGATATCCTTCTGCACTGATAAAATATTTTAATCCACACTTTGATATTCGTTAATGTGGGAAAAATATATATTCCTCTCATTCAACAAATTATCAGCTAATATAGTTTCCGCAGTTTGTTCCATATCCCACTTTATAAACAATAAATCAGGTTTGATACAACTTATGATCAACAGTGAATACGAATTGTTTCAAACTTACTGCATGCTCCCAACTATCTCTTGCTAGAATCTGTTCATCTTTCAGAGCACTATCATCATTTCTGTAGAGTGAAGTAAAATTAAATATATTAAAGACTGTATATATTACATACAGGCACTTAGTGAGAATTTTTTTCGCAAGAAGAAGGGGGGAGGGGCAAGGACGTGAAAATCTTTTGAGGCTTTTGCTTCTAGAACTTAATTTATAATCTATAGATCTTTATGTTCCAACTGGGAAACCACACACTTATATTAATTAAATTCCAATTTATTAGCTACTAATAAATAGCAAATAATGTGTTTGTCACTCGCTGAGTACAGCGCGCCGCTTATCACCCGAAAACATGTTTCTGAATACCCCTGAAAATGATTTTTGATCGCATACTTCAGCTTGAACCTTCAATATTGAGTATGAGTTTGTGATCTTGGATTTTGTTGGTACTGTCTTAGCCTATTTACTTCCAAATATTACATTTGATAGTACATAAGAAGAAGGACTGCTTAGCAAAGAACCTCATACTGAGGTCGTCCTTGAACTCGGTATTTAAAATTCAAATTTGCACGCACGTACTTACCGTTCATGGTGTTCAACATTAAGTACAACCCCATCTGGTACAATTTTTAAACATTGAGTACAAGTGTATTCTTAATGTTAGGTGCTTTTTAAAGTATTCCTTCTCCTAAGTATTATTACACCTAATACCGGTATTTGGAAGTAAATAACTCAGTAATTAATAAAAATCAAAGATCACGTACTCGACATTCAAGATTCAAAGTTTTTATTATTATTACTAACATAAGTGTTCTGCCTTTCGGCATATCATGGGACTAGTGAGTATTTTCTTTTAATTCCCAACATTTTCTTCTATTTTTCAAATCATCAATCAGTTGTGTTCTTCTTCTTCTTTTTACTCCTCACTTCCATTCCATTTGTCCTTCTATGGTTGTATAAAGAAGAGATTTTCTTCGTAAGTTGTGTTCAATCCAACTCTCCTGCCCACGAAGAATGCTTTCTAAGAGACCTCTTCCTTTCTATCTATTTTAAAACATTTTCGTTTCTTACTTTCTCCGTCCATTTTATCTTCTCTGTCTTCCGCCAACACCACATTTTGAAGCTCTCTAAATGTTTCTTCTCTAACGTTCCGTAACAGAGATGTTCACCCTCGCGAGGGTGGCCCTCTCGAGGGCATCCTCACCCTCAAGTTCCCTCGCCCACAGTGACGCGAGGGCGAGGACAAGTTTTGGCCGCGAGGGCGAGGGTGCGCGAGGGCGAGGAAAAGCTTCGATGGCGAGGGTGAGGGTGCGCGAGGGCGAGGACAAGTTTCGGCAGCGAGGGTGAGGATGCGCGAGGGCGAGGACAAGCTTCGATGGCGGGGGTGAGGGTGCGCGAGGGCGAGGAAAAGCTTCGACGAAGAGGACGAGGGTGAACGAGGGTGAGGGCCAAGTGTTACTGCGGGAGCGAGGGTGCACGATGGCTAGAGACAACTTCCTTCAGGAGAACGAGGGCACGCGAGGGAGGAGGACAAGCTTCCTTAAAAGCAACTATTTTGGAGTTTGCTGTTTGACCTCTTTTGGAGAGAGGCAAAATTTAAAATATCATCTGCCATGTCCCCTAGATGAAAAGTTAGTGTCATAGCAAGGTTATACATTAATCGTATTTTTCCTTTCAATTAATTGCAGTAGACAATTTCTCGTGTGTACGTACATAATTATTAAAAATAATAATGCAAATAAGAGTAATATTTGATTTTTCCCATGAAAGTTTCCGGGTAGGAATAGCGCTACATTAAGAAGTAAGTGTGCCTCATTGTTGCCCTCCCTGTGCTGGAGACGTTTTAGATAAGAAGTGTCTACTACACTGTCATGTTTAAAGAGTGTTGGTAGACAGACAGACAGTCACTCACGTCATTCAGCAGTAAATGACAAGAGCGCTGATATCTGAACAAACACAATCAATGAGAGAACCATCAGAATGCAGTAGATCAGATGGAAAAAGACTTGATAGAATGACTTTGGTTCATACATGGCCATTTTGCTCTGGACTCTCTCGGACTCGGGCTCACTTCCCTCAGTTGGAATCGCGCTGACCTATTTCATTGGCGCTCGAGGTAGCGCTTAATTATTGAACCCGAGAACGGTTGAGCGCGAATGCCGAGCTAGCGAGCGTTGGGCTCGTGAGTTTGGATGCCCATGAAATGAACTGATTAACAGCATACATCCTCCTCCAATGTCCACCACTGATGAAGTTGTTACAATTAATCGGAATTTTTAACTTTTCATAGTTTTGTGACAGCCCAAGCTATTATCTGAATCGATATTTGTTAAAATAATGTCAGTCACCATTGTATCGATTTTTATTGTTTCTGCTTTTATAATCTACGTGGGTAGAGCTATCATTTAGTTACAAAATAAATAATATGTTTTTTCTTGTCCTTAAATAGAAATATCTGACACGTTAATACTGAAATTTTGTTAAAAGAGCTGCTTTAACAAAATAAATTTAATAAGTTTCACAAGACTTAAGTTGTTTATGCAGCCGAAATTTGCAACTGTTGACTGATTTCCGTTTAGCGTCCTCTTTCGTCGGCGAGGCTATATGAGAAGTGGACCTATAGGTTTAACGCGGAATTCGATCCACTGTCGTTCAATGTTCTCCCACTCGGAATTGTCCCCAGGACCCCATGCACCAAAGGTTCGCGTGCAAGCCAGTGAGATAGGGTTTGTATGTTGTGTTGTTCAATGATTTTTATTAGGAATAAAATACGTTACAGGATGATATACTGATTGTAAATATTATAGTGCAAGTATTGAACGATTGTGTGGTAAAAGGAGAAATATAAATTTGGACAAATTAAAAAAAAAAAAGGCCTGAAAAAAACTGTAGGATATATGAAACATATAAAACTTAGGAAAAGCCACTTCAGCAAAACGAGCAGGATTTTGTTGCGGGTAAACAGTTTAATCATATTATTATTAATTTCGCACAAATGTGCCACACATCATAGCATGGGCGGCGATTAGGGGGCAAAGGGGGACAGTTACCCCCCCCACTCTTTTGAAATGACCCATTAATGTCGCTATATAGTTTCATTTGGAAATATAAAGTTTTTGTATGTATTAAGATTCATAGAATGAAAATGGTGCCATAAAATATTTGCCGTTCCGTGAGTACGTATTAGTTGTCTTCCCGTGCAGTTAAGAAAGCTACAGGAGTTGCGTTTTAATTGGCACAAAAAATGGCTAAAAAATTAACCTATCCGAGTGTACTTTCATATTCATTTCTTCTTACAAGGGCTCGATATGTTAGTCAGCAGTCCTTCATAAGCAGTGTTTCTTTCAGAAACAATGTTCTGGGGGGGGGGGCGGCACTGCAGGTACTATTCTATTCATTATTATATTATAGACGTATTATTTTGGTCTCCTTCGGGGGGAGGCTCTCAGAGCTTCGGGGGGCAGTACCCCCCCAAAAAAAACATGTCTGGAAGAAACACTCTTCACAACTTATTCTGTAATTGCACAAAAATCGACAGTTCCTGAAATGTCTTTTCTTCTTTCTAATAGTAAGGAATATTTGATTTGATTTGATTTTTTTAATATCCCTTCAGCAGTGAGACTACATGAGTAATACTATGTAACAAGCAGTAACGACTACATATTATCAGGTGCAACATTTAATCAATCAACATATAACATATAAAGCTTATAAAATTTTAATTAGTCGGCTGGATTACATCTTATGACAAAAGTTGAATAATTTCCACCTTATAATTATGTTAGTTGTTTGACGTAACGTAAGCATGAAGGTAAGCTTAGATCTTTGTTCGAAATTCACATTGAAATGATATTCGCAAAGAATCTTCAGAGGGCTGAATCTCTTTCGTTCCAGGTTGGCTACAAGACTGTGATAATCGTAGGACGTAAAAATGAAGATTTTATTCCCCAGTCAGAATTTTTAAACTATCCTATCTCTTCAAGTCAATAATTGTCTGTTTTGCATTATTACTTTTCAACCACAGCGCAAAATAATTCAGTCACTCTACTCCTGTTTTAATGGTGTATGGCAGCGTGTAACAAATTGTTGCGAGGTCCTGGGCAAGAAAAGTTTGTGATCGCCCTTTCAGTTTTTAATTGCTAATTATAATAAAATTTCTGGAAATCAGTTAATCTACACATTTAATTATTTGTGCTAAAGAAAATAAAGGTTTGTTCTCTTACTTTCCCGTTCCACCATTTCTTTCATCATCATTCATTTGCAATTTCATCCATCTCCTTTAGCAGTTACATAACTCTGGGGCGCTAAACTAAAGATTCCATCTTTTCTTTCATTACTACAATCTTAAAGTTTGCACGTATTAAAGTTTGCACGACATTATTAATTGTTGAATTGGTGGATTTATAAAAGTCAGTGCTAAATCATTTTAGGCTCGATAATCTTTCCAAGGCCTCTGGAGGCGCTAAGCTCTGAGCGTGCCATTTAGGGAGGAACGGTGGCTCAGCGATAGAGAAATTACCTTTGTTCGAAGGGTCGCATGTTCGATTCCCGTCGAGTAAGTTCGTGGTGGAGGACATCGTGTTCGTGGGTTTTCTGGGGATTCTCCAGTTTCCTACCACATTCTCATTCAACTATTTCTTTCATCATTCACTTCTGTCTCCTTTAGCATTTAGCTTGCATAATCGTGGGATCTTAAACTAAAGATTTCATTTTTCATTTGCCTTTACGTATTTGTAGTGTGAGGAATCCTTGAGACAACGTTTGAAAGATATCATTTCATAATTGTGGGAATTACTGAAAATAAACTTTCCAAAAATGATAGCTGCCAAAAAATGAACCAAGGCCAAAGTGATAAAGTGCACAAATTGGCCCCTAGGGTAGTTTCTTAAGACAAAGTTTCATATTTATGGCAATTATTGAAAAAAATTAAAAATTTTAACATTGTTAAGGTAGGACAAATGTATCTCTATTAGTGGTGAATATTAACAATATTTGAGCATCGAAATTAACCATACAAGCACATTGACACATTTCAGTTTATATTTTAAAATACCAATTAACTTAGATTCACATTCAAATCAATGAAGTCATTCATGTTATAGGTTAGAGTGGGTAAGAGTGGGTATATATTTCCGAGTGATAATTCAACAATAGTGTTCTGAAGTATTTCATTTGTTTGCTGACGGAGTTTCAAAATTAAGCTCTTTAGATCTTTCCCTTTGAATTTGTTCAAATTCCTCAGTTACGCTACATACATCAGGTATGGCCAACGTGCTGACTGTCAAATTCTGACAGATAGTCCGCGGCAGTCACTCTACCGCCACTCATCAAACCCTGATTTCACCCTCACCCTCATGAGAGCCGCACTTGTGTGGCTGAATACTTATGCTTGCATCGTAGTTCAAGGAACATTTTGAAGTAAAGGCATTGGATACTGTTGATAAATGATGTAAACGTCACTATCGACCGAGATCTCCATTGTAACAGTTGTTCCATTTTAGGTGTTCCACAGTAAGTTATACGATGATATGTTTAGTTTCCTTTCTTTAGGACGTATGTTAAGCAAGGGCGGATCCAGGACGGACTTCTGGTGGGGGTGGTGGGTTGTAATACTGCTACTTAGAGCTACTTTTAAGAGCTCCAAACTCTGGGATGCGTTTTATTTGTATATATAAAATAAAGAAGTTTCCTCTTCTGGGGGGGAGCGATCGCCCCCCCCTGGATCCGCTACTGACGATAAGGAAATAATTGAACAAATAGGTTGAATAATTGATGCTCTGTTCCTCACGAAGGAGGCCCTCTCGAGGCCTTCTCACCCTCAATTACCCTCGCCCTCAATGATATGAGGGCGAGGGTGCGCAAGGGCGAGGAAAAGTTTTGTGCACGAAGGCGAGGGCGAGCGAGGATAATGGACAACTACTATCGCGAGGGCGAGGGCGCGCGAGGGCGAGGACAAGCTTCGATGGCGAGGGTGAGGGTGCGCGAGGGCGAGGAAAAGCTTCGACGGCGAGGGCGAGGACAAGTTTTGGCCGCGAGGGCGAGGGTGCGCGAGGGCGAGTACAAGCTTCGACGGTGAGGGCGAGGGTGCGCGAGGGCGATGGACAATTCCATTCGCGAGGGCGAGGGTGAACGAGGGCGAGGGCCAACTGCTACTGCGAGGGCGAGGGTGAGTGAGGTCGAAGTAAAATGAACATCTATGTTCCGTAATGTCCAAGTCTCTGAACCATACAATCTAACACTCCATGTGTAGTGCTTGACTAACTTTTTCCTTAGTCCAATATTAAGACTGCTAGTTAAGAGCGATATTTTCTTGTTGAATGCTTGTTTGTCTATGGCAATTCTTGAACTGATCTATTTGGTACAGTAAGCATCTCACATCAAAATACCTCCGAAATACTTGAAATTATCGACCTCTTGAAATTCCCTTTGTTCCACTATGATCCACGGGATATTCCCATGACTTTTGATTTTTAGAGATTGATTTCCATTTCATATAGCTTCCCAGTATCAACTGTTTTGTCAATCATCTCCTATATTCCTTCTTTGGTTCTAGCTACAATAACCAATCATCCGCACATTCAACGTGGATAATTGGGACGACATATTACTCGTACATACTTGTCTGACTACTAACAGAAACCCAGAGCGATGGTTTGAAGTTAAACTACGCCAGTAACATATATAAAAAAATGAATTGTGAATATAGATCATATATAAATATAATAAATTGCAGTACTTCTTAACCATATAAATCACTACTAAGATAAATTCACAATTTATTCAATAAAATACTGCAAATAATGTAATAACAAAAATATCAATACTAAACTTTCTCTTACACGAACTCAACAGAAATTTTGTCAGATCTAGCAAGAAATGTGTTTTTACATAAATTACAATTATATAGAATCACAATATAAGCCATTATAATGCATAAATAGTAATAAAAAAATGAAACCGTCTGAAAGATAGCAAAACCTACAATAAAATGAACGAAAGATCAGAAATGTAAACCCAAAGTGATGTTTCAATTCATTACTGCTCACAGACTATATTTTCTTTAACATACCGACCAGATATTTGAAAAAATGCAAAATTAAAATTTAATTATGAAAAATTCCTTTTAAACGAAATTAACAATAGAGAATAAGGTACGTATAACTTGTTGTTCTCCTTTCATCTCATATGTAATACAGATCACGCTTGGCCTAGTGGCTACACGCTTACCTTTGGTGCACGTGGTCCCGGGTTCGATTCCCGGTGCGGTACAGTTAAACGAAAAAAGTGGTTCGGATTCCACTATAATCAATAGGTCCACGTCTCCTTTAGCGGTTCTGGCACAATCGTGGGACATTAAACAAACAAATCAAATATCATATGTCTGTTTATTAAAAATATAATATATACGCATTGTTATTTAGGGGTGGGAATTATTATGTCCATATATAATATTATATACATATATCATAATACATAAAAAATTGGTCTACCAGCTTTCCTGTATTTAACTGTAAGGGATCCCGAGATATGGGCATCTTATAATAATAATAATAATAATAATAATAATAATAATAATAATAATAATAATAATAATAATAATTCCCACCTCTTTTCTTCCTTTCTAGGTAAAATATCGGAAACGCTGAACTACGTATTGAATTATTTTAAGTGAGAAGTCCATATGCCAAATTACATATTTCTAACCTTCAAAGATTCTTAAATATTGATAACTTATTATAATAATTGCAATTCCTGCCCCTTTTGATTTCCACCTCTTTTTCCTCCAGTTTACTAAAGTATTAAAAAAAAAAAACGTTGAAACGCGTGCCAAATTATTTTAAATGAGAAATCCAGATACCAAATTTCAAGACTCTAACCTTAAGGTATTTGGAGAGATGGCCATCTTATTAAAATAATTTCCACCCCATCCCCCTTCCTTTCTTCGAATTTCCAAGAAATTCTTTATTAGTGAAACTCTACGTCACAAATCTTATCTACTGTCCGATTTACAAGTTTCTAGCTTAAGCGGTTTTGCCTGCGCAAAGATCAGTTATTCACTCAGGACTTCGTCTTTTATATTTGAATTACAATAACAAACTTGTGTTATTTCCCAAAAAAAAGGTGAAATGTCATTAAAAGTCACAATGAATTCCTGGTTCCTTCCTAATGTTTCCGTGTTGAACCCCAAGACACGACTCTTTTTGTTGATCTAGTAGCTAGTGAACGCACCTTTGAACTTGGATTCCCGGTGAATGACCATCGGACGCACTACAGTGGTTCGGATCCAACTTTAAACTCTAGTTCTTGTTCTGTAAGGCATCGCTTTTGACAAACGACGTAAATACATATAAATCAATCAACCAACCGAAAAGCCTAATCTCAGATTCAGAAAGCTCTCCGGTAAGGAGCGCTGAAGATTCTATATTTCTCTTTATTCAAGGTAAAGCTAATTGAAGCTTCGGGACCCGAATTCCATTTCCATATTCTTTTTCTAGAACACAATTTCAAAATATACGTTTTTAGTTTAAAGAGTGAGCCATCTTACCGTCCTTCCTACAACTGTTCGTCCAACAAATGAATCATATTGTCGCTCCTTTGGGGCTTATGGTGACCGTCTCAAGGAACTAGGAGCAAAAATATTCACAATTCAAATACAGTAGACCCCCAAGTATCCAGCCTAATGTGGCGAAGAGCAGTCCGGATGACAAAAAAAAAAAAAAAAAAAAAAAAAAAAAAAAAAACGGATAGGCCAGAGTTCTATGAACTCATTCCTTTACCCCACAAATAATTTCTCCTCCATAGTAACTACAACTTTCTTTCGTTTATTACCAATCTTCACTGTAGTACACTTAAAAAAAATTAAGCATAACCAAAGAACATTTTACGAATATAGTACTGTACGTACTGTACAATTATAATCAGGAATAGCGGTAAGCGTACTGTATTGAGGTCCTTTGAACATACTGACGAAACAATAAACAAGGAGCAAAACACTGCTCTCTTCCTGTCACAACTCGTATTTTGCACCCGACATGTAGGAGGATCGTAGCAGACGCCCGCATCCAATGTTTTGGAATATAAATATTGGAAGTAAACAAAAAGACTTTTCCGGGGGTGGTTGCCCTCTTCCCCCCCCCACGTGGATCCGCCAGTGTCGTCCGATCAATCTCATGAACACTAACCTAGAGGCCATATCGTTCAACATATCTCAACCAAATTTTAAACTTAAGGTTTTATGTGATCCTCCAGAAGGGAGGTTCGAATTTTCTTCCTACCCTTGAAGATCAAGGTAGTTTATTTAAGGGTAAAAATGAAAATTGCAAATTTTCTCAGAAACAGCTTTAACAATTTTGTTTACATTTCATAAACCGTTTCCAAAAACAACCACATCACGTGGTATAACTCATTTCTCTGGTAAAAATTGAGAAGGGATTGATTCTTGAGGTCGAGTTTTCTTTCGTACGATTTTCTCAAAAACGACTCAAATGATTTTGTTCAGATTTCATAAATAAATATGTCATAAATAACTCTTGGCGTGAAGTCGATTTACTAGAGAAGTTTGACACCGTTCTGAAATGTGGACTGGAATCGTTACTCAATCTCTCGACTGCATTTAAAGAGCAACGCATGAATACAGGCCTCCCTTCCAGTTGATTCTGGAGGTCTTGATATTCGTCGAGCTGTCGATTTGGCGTATCCTTCATTTTTAGCGTCGTTCTATGGCTCCCGGCATACCATTGAGATACTCCTCAACCAACTGAATGAGCTTCACATAGAATCTGATGTCCAAGACTGTATATCTGACTGGTCTAACCTAGTTGGTTTAAGCCCTCTTGAAATAACGGGCAGAAGTTCGCAATCAATTTGGACAAGCCAATCATCAAATTACATCAATCAGTGTTATTACAAGAAGCAGACAGTCAAGAGGATAAAGCTAGACTTCTCGCCTCCTCATCACCAATTTCAGGTGCTTGGCTACAGGCATTACCTTCACACACCCTAGGACTGCACCTTCCAAACGAAAGTTTTCGTATTGCAGTTGCACTTCGCCTAGGAGTAGACATCTGTGAATCACACAATTGCTCTAAATGTGGTGCATCAGTCAAGCAGAATGTCTTATATAAGTAGCTCCGGAAGACATGTGAGGCATTCGAACGTGAATGACATTATCTGGAGAGCACTCACATCGGCGGAAGTTCCACCTATTCGTGAACCTGTAAGGTGTAACAGACCTGATGGCAAAAGACCAGATGGCATGACGCTGGTACCATGGAAGAGGGGAAGGATTCTTCTCTGGGATTTCACCTGCTCTGACACTTTCGCATCATCTAATCTCACTCTTTCTTCATCTCGAGAAGGAGCTATTGCAGCCCGCAGAGAATGCGAGAAAAGAAGAAAATATAAAGATCTGCTCAATAGATACATGTTCGTGTCCGTAGCCATTGAATCGAGCGGCATTTGGGGCCTCGAAGGGCTCAATTTCATCAAAGAAGTAGGGCAACGCATTGCACACCTCACTGGTGACAAGCGGGCTACTACTTTTCTGATACAACGTATCAGCGTGGCGGTTCAGCGAGGAAATGTGGCTTCCATTTTAGGTACATTACCTCCTGGAAAATTATTAGAAGTTTTTCTTTTATAAGTAACTGTTCAGAATTTGCTGTTTATCAGTCTGTAAAAAAATGTCAAATATGTTCCAAATCATTAATATATATATTAGAGAAGATTTCGTATTCTGCATTCAATCAAAAAATTAATAACTCTAGAATAATGTGTAAATTGTTCTTTACAAAAAAATCACAAGGGGTGGTTTACCTTTGCGGATATTTCTTGACAATTTTGTAAAATGCGACTTCTGCAATGTTGCTATTTTATATACAATTATTGCATTGATAATCCTAACATATGGAATAAGTTTATTTTCGTATGCAAACGCCGTATAATTTCGTTTCTATTTCACAAGAAAATAGTAACTGCAGCAGAACATGATTGGGAATAAAGAATGGAGTGAGAAATTTTAGTGTGGTGGCCGGTACCTTTTATTTACGTTCATGCGCTTTTGATACTTTGGACTTAGGCTCTTTGACGTGAGGTATTTTTGATTTGGTCTCCTCTGAGCTGCGTTTTTTTTTTTTTTTTTCATAAGCTGAGTCCTACTGACCATGGTCCTGCTCACATGTGAACTTTTCGACCGGAACCATTTGAAGCGGAGGTTCTTTTCACCTATGCCCTTTTACCATACACTCCCTCTTTGTTCGCCCTCTTCTGACGACGAGGGACAATTAAGATCCGGTCGTTTTTTTATACTGAGACGTTTCGACCTTCTGATTCAAGGAAAGTTTGACTCATTGTCTTCTGTCTTCACCTTTCTGTCCGGACCCTTTTAACATGGAATCCAGATAATATTGAGTGATATCAATTTATAATGTGACATCCCACTTTGACTTTCAAATAACTACAAACCGACAAGGGGATACAAATTTCCAGAAGCCATAAACCTTAACATATGTGAGATCTTCGTAGTATGTAGATGACGAACATCAGAAAATATTCATAACTATCCTAGTATTCGTCACCAACATACTGCGAAATTCTCTAAATGCTCCCTGGATATTTCCTGAATTGTCCTTAACTGTCTAAACAGACCAACTCTGAATGCATTCCGAGTATTTAATTTTAATTTTCAATTAATAATTGAAGAATATTATTGCAGTTTCTGCGATTTCCATTTACAATTTGAAAAATAGTTGAGTTGATTTTTGAGTTTAACGTCCATTTCAGCAGCGAGGCTATATAAGACGTGAACCTACTGATTAACGTGGAATCCGAACCATATGAACTCCCACCACGAATCGAACCCGGGTCTCCCACGCCAAAGGCGTTTATGCTAACTGACAATTTGAAAAAGAATTACCGATATGATAAATATATTTTCGTTCTCTCTTTGAAACACGTCTTATTTGGTTTCTTGCTCTCTGAACAGGATATATAAAGAGATAATTATGCCGTTACGACGAAATATACTTGCGTTCTGTTTCCAGAATAGAATCGAATTAAGGCTTTTATTTATGTTTTGGTACAGGAACCCTAAACATTGAGATTTTCCTTTCCTTAAACAGAACCGACATGTTGAAATATATTCTGGTTCTGTTGCCAGAAGAGAATCAAGTTAAAACTTTTATTTAGGTTTTGGAACTGGAACCCAAAATATTTTCGGTCCCACTACCATTAACAACCCTATTTTAAACAGCATAAACGTTTCACTCAAGTTTCTTCTGTGACGAAACCTATGTACTCATGGAATATGTGTTACTAATGGATGCGTACAGGAGATACGTTGCGAATATAACTTAATAGTTCATTCGCAATAAAAATGTAAAGCAATGGGAGGACTAGGCCCAGTGTCCGTCCTACTGGAAGTTAATTGCACTACAAGCTAAGCCTGTAGTCCAGACAGAATGTGTTAAAATATATTAATATCAGACAGCACTATAATAATGTTTAAGGAACAAGGTGCGAAAAAAAATCTAAGCTGATTGCTGAGCAGGCAAAAAATGAAACTTAGGTATGAAATTTTCCGTAATTTTCCAACATATTAAGCAAAACCTGATATGATCAAAGCGTTATCAGTGTACTGCTAAGTAATCTACAGGACCAATAATTATTTCAACAGAAAAACTTTGAGGTCTTTGAGTAAGTTTACTACTACTGCATTGCTTTTAATTTATTACGAAATTTTCCCACTTCGAGGTAGCCTATATATTCTAAACCATTTTATCCAAATGTTTGGAGTGTGATTGATTTAAATTATTTGGAAAACATTTGTACATTATTTGCATTTTACTTAAATTAATTAGTTTTCCATTAGTTTTCCCATTGCAGTAACTAGTAAATTAATTAATTATACATATAATTTTTGTTAGGTAAATAGTTTTTTGACTCAAATATGACGCTGCTATAACAAGTTTACAAAAAATATTACTGTTTTTGAAATTTAAACTCATTTGATGATAGAGTAAACCAAATGTAGTCATTATAACAATTTAAATTATCTATATATTCAACGAATTTAAGAAGTTCTTTACTGAATTCTCTATGTCTGTGTGTCTGTCTGTTATTTGCGATTTTTCAATTTTGAGCCTTCCATTCGATAGAACATCAAACACTATCTGAAAAAGTGATGACATTTTTCGCGTCACTCTTACCGTTCCCGAGATATTGGTAAAAATTCGCCGATTTCGTGAGATTTAGGGAGCAATATTTCGGGAATCTTAAGTCATACACAGTTCATATTAGTGTTGAACAATACCTAGGAGGATGGTAAATAATTTTGTACCAAATAGTAACCGGTGGGCACTGTTCAACTGACCACTGGTTTGGAAAGTGGCCACCAATTAATACTGGTACCAAAATGTTTACCATTCTCTTAGGTATTAATTAACAGGAATATTATCTCTCTGTGACTTACCGTTCTCTTGATATTGGCCAAACATGGCTGACTTCCAGAGATTTAAGGAGCCTCATCTCTGGAACCATAAGTTATAGAAAGATGATATTGGTGTTGATCAATACCTAAGAGGATGGTAAATATTTTAGTACCAAATAGTAAGCAGTGATCACTGATCAACTGGCTACTGGCAAACTGGCCACCGATCTCTAGATATTGGCCAAAAAAGTTCGAATTTCGGGAGATTTAAGGAGCTGTATCTCGGGAACTGTAAGTCATAGAGAGATTATAGTTTGCGAAATTTTGCGAGAAACAAAACAAGATGCGGATAAAAAGATTTACTTTTACATGTAGGAAGAATCACAGTTATCCTTCCCGCTCCATTTTTCCATTCTTTTTAAGTTCGTTCTGGCAATGCTGTTGGAGCATTCTCAACTGGTTTGTTCATTATTTCTTGTATGAATGCGCATTTTTCTATGGTCTAAGATATGACTCTCTAAATTTCTAACATCAACCTCTACATTGTACATGAGAAATCAATTTTTCTCTTTTATCTGTTTTTAAATTTTCTCAATAATTTTAATTTTCCAAAATTTTCCCTCTTATTAAAATGTGTTAAATAAGCTCAAATTATATACTCCTTTACTGTGTAACATTTTAGTTTCAATTTAATTTAAACTAGAGTCCGGATTTATACGCACTAAATCAGTTTAATATAAGCATACAAATATGAGCTAAAAGTTAGAAAATATGCACTCATGAAATACTAATACTAATGAAATACTAATGAAATACATATGACTAATAGCTTACTCATTTAAAAATTACTCTTTGAAGTGTTTACTGTATGCAGAATTAATTTCTTCACTACACTACTAGGATGCTTCTTTTTGCTATTGTTTCTTATAGGTTCTCTGGTGTCAAGCTTTGTCTACTGTCTGTTAAGTTTATAGGCCGAAAATGACCTTTCAACATCAAATGGCATGATTCGACGATATTTGTACAGTTGCATAGGAAATCTGTAACATTCATCTGGTAAAGATTTGCTGATCCCACATACGTACTGGTTCATTGCTCGATCTTCCCTAATGCTGAATTTGAACTAAACACCTTGTCGTATTTCTTATTTGACTCTTTCCAGTTTCATTTGGGGCAGAACTTAAACAAGTTCGAGTAACTCGTAAAGAATAATGCATCTCGAGTTTCCAGACGATCCACTCTTTCAATTCTTGACAATTGTAACGAAAGAAATTAATATCTTCATAGATGGTTTCATTTTGTAGTGGTAGGAATGGTATTGTAGAAGGTAGGAAAGATCTAAGAGATCTAATACATCTGAAACTACCAATTCAATAGGCCTGCCATATTTTTCATGAGAATACGGGACACTTTCGATCTCCCCCCCCCCAAAAAAAAAAAAACTTTCCAACATACACCAATGAATTGTAGCTCTGGTTATGAACAACAGTATGATAGGCGAAAGTTCCCTAAGCTGCAGCTAATTTTTTCTCTTCATTCACTTCAATTAATTGGACGTAGTGAAGATATTTACAATCCAACTACAAAAGAATCGCCTTAAAATCTCGAGATGTCTTATAAAAATGCTTTACAGGAAAACAATAATTATGAAAATAATCTGGTTTTATTTAAATCAGTTATACAATGTACATTACCTTCAATATTTTTTTGCGTGTTTAGTAATATTTATTTACATGGCTGTATTTGTCAAAATTACATTTGTCAGTTTAATCTGACCAAAACTTAGCTGATTTTTCTCCTTGTGCCGTGTGTAATTGTCAGGGTTGCATCTAGACCACAGCATAATTCTGTGCCCTAGCCTCTCAAAAAGATTATTTAGAATTCTTTTTAACTTATCTAATATCTTGCTGGAGAAAAAGTCACTCATCTTCCCTGTGCTTGTATATGTAGAAGCACTCGAAGCCATCTCAGGTTTGCTTGTTTTTTGGTGTTAGAGAGTGTCCGAGTTTCCACTAGGTGCAATGGAAAAAATAACATTGCAAATTTTGAAGTCAATTTCATAGTTCAAATTCGTTACTTTGGGAAATACTTTTTCTACAAATTGGAAGAATAAGTGTACTTCAGTTTAGGCATTCTTATTGATACAAAATTGGGACAATTCACTTGTAATGTATTATCAACGACAGCTCAGTTCGTGCACTATAGGCTATCAAGTATTGGAGATCAACTTGACTACTAACGGACAAGTGCGACTCTGCGCTGCGAGTCTATTGACTTGCTCCTATCAAATTGGAGAGGGTGGTGTGATAACTTGCTCGAATTTGTTGCATGTTACAGCTTATTGCTCATTCACTAATTACGGATTCTCAGCCAATGTCTGAATGTTTTATTTTTTACTTTTCGAATAAGCTGATATTGATAGCAGAAATGGAACGGTATTAAAATACGGGACATTTGCCTGTTCTGACTACATTTACGGGGACGCGGGACACAAGGGTCCAAAATTGGGACTGTTCTATTTTTTACGGGACGTATGGCAGGCTTAATTCAAGACGTTAAAAAATATTAAAATGATTAGTAACTTCAAATATATGCAGAAATATGGAAATACACTTGAACATCTTTGGTTCTTTGTTAGTTTGAGTTTTTGCTTTTGGCGTTCTTATGCAATAGGCGGGTGCTTAGAACATTATGCAAGATGATTCTTCATAGTATAGGCCTTCTCTACCTCACAATCTCGAGAGCTGGATTACGGGGCCACGCCATCGACACCGGCTCCCTTGACCTATTGAAAACAATATCTGGCACGAAGGATAAACACTCTTGCTAGATAGAAATAAATTCGTTGATTCTATATTGTTGAGCTTATTTGTATCCTATATTTATTGTGTAAAATATACTGCAGTAAATATATCGCCCAATTTACGGAGATGATATTTAAAATAAACTAAATAAGCAAAAAATGAAAATAAGTAAAAAAAAAAATGAAAATAAGTTAAAAGATTGAAAATAAGTAAAAAAAAGTGAAAATAAGTAAAAACAAATACCTCTCTCTCTCTCTCTCTCTCTCTCTCTCTCTCGAGCTTCTGGGATTTAGCTCAAAATGTTCGAGAAATTAAACAGATAAAAGTCAAGCTTCATAAAAACAATAATGTTTCGAACACTTGATCTATACTATTGAGTAACCACTAGAAAACCTGCGAACTCTTCCTCATCTTCTAAAATGAGTAACGAAAGTACAGTAGTATTCACGGATGTAAATATTTGTGTAGAGCGTATTTACTAATTCCCATATCTCGAACTACATGAACTAGGTCACAAGCTAGGTCGGGAAAACGGCTGACACACTTGAAATAACTTTTGAAACATAGTATCTACGTCAATGTGGGTTTTATAAAGTTACTTGGAAAAGTTTGTATTTCATGAGGGTAAGGTGTTTCAAAATTTATGCCAAAAGTAGGGTATTTTACGGATTATTACCCCTACACTTTCATTGAAATACGTATTCTAAGGGGGAAAGAGGATTCAAATATTTCCTATACACCTATTCTCCCCGTGCGATCAACGGATATTTCAGCTAGTCTTGCATATACTCTTATGTATTCTTTATAAAGTTAAATGTATGTTTGTGCACTATAGAACATTAAGACCTTCCTCGAACTGAGATTTTAGCACTCACTTTGATTAAATGTGTCTCCTATAGGGAGGGAGGCGGTTGAAAGTTTATGCCAAAAGTAGAAAATCTCAAGAATCCGTAAATTAGAGAGGTGGAACTGAATATATCAATTCCTCATTAAAAAGGGTTGGACATTGTCCAAGTGTTTTCAAAAATTCTGCTTCTAATGTGGCTTGAGAAGCGCAATTTCATAATAATTCATATTCATAAAATAATATTTTATGATTTTCGTATTCATAAAATAATAATAATAATAATAATAATAATAATGAAATACTAGTTAAACTATTTAAAATGAATTTTTGAAAAAGATTAGTGCTTGGGTTGAATTTTTTTTTTTTTTTTTTTTTTATCATTGCATTTTGATTGAAATGCATGTCGCAAAACGGGAAGTGGATTTAAAATTTTTAGGAGTAAATGGTGCACCGTTTGGAATAAATTGTTGAACACATTTAGCATTTTCTTATAATTTCATGTCGATTTAAATACGCATCCTAGGGACGGAAGGGGGTGGGGAGGATGATTCAGATATACCTCTCGAATATTTTCCATAAAACCATTCTTTGAGTGCGAAGACTGGTGCATTTTAAAAACACAAATCAGGATATTTGTTCCCGTGCGTACATGCAATATTGAAGTATATTGTGGAAAACAACCACCTGGTGCTTACTTTTGATCTAATTTCCCTGTTGATGCGATGAAACGTTTAGAAGAGCCTATTGAAAATTCAAAACGTAATGTAACTACGGATAATTACAAGTATATCACTCGTACAAGTATACCACTCACAGATTACTTACTAACGAAAAAGATAACGTTGGTTGGAACTCTCAAGAAGAACAAAAAGAATCCAGTAGAATTTCTACCCAGTAAAGGGAGTATTGTTGGATCATCTCTATACGGATACCAAGAAGACAAAATGCTACTTTAGCACGTTACACGGGAAAGCAAAGCAGTAATACTATTGTATACAATGCATGATGTTCCCCAAGTAACCAATAATAAATCTGGAATGATAGATGACTACAATTGTAGTACTAACAGTGATAAACTATGTGCTACATATTCAGTTTCAAGAACAACAAAACAATATAGGACAATATAGGACAACAATATAGGACCTACCGTAGTCGGGTCAAGACTTTATTTAGAAACTAGTATGTGCCCTATCTCAATATCCATGTTTTAGAGTCCTGTGGTACATCCACAACAATTTGTTTTGACATAGTTGGTGAGTACTTCAAATTGTATGCCCGTATCCAAACTGCCTCCGTAAAAATTGTTGCGTGAGTGAGTACCTTAGGATTCTAAAACACGGATGTTTGAATAGCGCACATATTAGTTCCTAAGTGAAGTCTTGAGTCGGCTACGGTAGGTCTTATAATTTTGGAGCTATGGACCTTTAAAGTTCATTTTTTCATGTTTTCGACAGCCTAAACTCCGAAAAGAAGCATTTCTGCACCCGGGCTGGTCTATAGTTTTTGGTCTTATCTTGGTGTCAGGAATCACCTCCCAAACGTTGTCGGTGTTGTTTTAAAACATCCTGTATAAATAATTGAGACCTACAAATATATATATATATATATATATATATATATATATATATATATATATTGCTAAAATTAATTGATACTGTCAGTATAACCATATATCGCGGGGCCTCAGTGGTAGAGCGTTCACCTCTGGTGCTTGGGTCCCGGGTTCGATCCCAGCCCCCGCCAAATAAACTTTGTGGTGGACAAACACCGTGTGCGTGGGTTTTCTCGGGGTTCTAACGTTTCCTTCCACTTTCTTCCTTCCACCATTTCATTCATCACTCATCATCGCCGTCTCCTTTAGCCTAACCAGCATAACTGTGGGACGTAAAACTTAAAGATTTTACCTTATATCGCACAAAGCGCTCAACGCGCACGTTGGTGTTATGGCGTGATGCTCGCCCGTTCGAAGGTTAAGCAAGAACCACACTTATTGACACCTTTATGTTACTCATGGGCATGCAAAACGTTACTTCATTGCTGATCATAAAGAACTATCATTGTGTGATTTTCTCCTCTCAAAATGAGGAAGGGGAACAAAAACTGTAAACAGTAATTTGAGAATATTGACAACAAATTGTGAGACTTACCGTAACATCATTTTCAATCACAAAATACTGTGAATGAATAATTTTTCTGTGTCAAAATACCGTAAGAATGAAAAATGAAACAGACATTTTCACAATGTAAAGTTCTAACTTACTCATAACACTGCATTAGTACGTATAAATATTCAAGCTTGTATTTTTCAGAATGTATAGAGATAGTATATAACTATCTCTGGGGTAGTATAGGTGTGTTTATATTCGCATATTAAATGGATTCTCAATATATATGAAATATTTAAAGAAACTTTTATATTCAGGAGTACTTATATTCGAGTAAATACGGTAATTATCTAAACAATCATTGAAAGTTTAAGAGGGGAACTGAAAGTGATCACAGGGAGCTAAGATCACGTGCTAAACCCTTAGCTGGCAGTTGTGTTGATATGCAGGGTAGAGACCTGCACGGGCCGGGCTTGGGCGGGCCGACTCTTATTTCTTTGGACCGGGCCGGGCTTGGGCGGGTCGACACTGATTTCTCTTGAGGTCGGGCCGGGCTGGGGCCGATTAATTGCAATTCTTTAATTATTATTGACATTCGTTAAACGATAATTAGAATTAAGGCAAACGTTGAAGAAGCGTGCCCGTGAAAAATGTTATAAAATGAAACTTCGAAAATTTATCGGGCCCGGGCTCGGGCCGAAAATCTCCAAAATTTTTCGGGCCCGGGCTGGGCCGGGCCTACGTACATTCGGGCTGGATTGGGCTCGGGCCGAAAAATTCGGCCCATGCAGGTCTCTAATGCAGGGTCACATAAAGGCAAGCGTAAAATGAGTATACAGTGTTATTGGAGACATTATAGGTAGAAGAAGTGAAACCGCGTAAACCTTTATTTGCACTTCCGCTCAGGGGTAAAAATGAGGGGGAACGCGGGAGGACGCCGTTTTCCCAATTCCAAATATATATATATAAGCACAGAGGAGGGCGTGACGTCATCCGTCCCCCTCCCTTTTCAGCTCCACTTTTACCCCTGCTTCCGCTTAAAAGTGGAAAATATTAAATATAAAAAAAAACATGTTTCAAGAAAGTTTATCTAGATTCGTAAATGATCTATCCGTTGGCACCACTGTTTTCAGTGTGGATCTCACCGCAGTGACTGTCAACTCTTATCTGATCCCTTTTCTTCGGCAAAAGAAAATACTTCATTACAAAGGAGAGTGTAATGAAAATTCTGTTTGCTTTCGAAGGAAATGCCTGAAGGAGAAGGATTTCAATTATCCTTTGATTTAAGATGTAAATCAGACAACCCGATTCTTTCATCTCTTGTCCTTTTGCTGGCATAAGAAGACGGCAAATGAGGAAACTGTAGAGAAGGTCTGCATCTTCTCTTTCCTCCAGGGAACTAAATTCATTTTAAAAAAATAAGACACAAAACAAAACATTCAAGAAACAACAAAACTGAAAATTATATATACTGTGCATTCAGTTCAGAAAAACAAGGAACAATTTAATTAAAAATCTTTGTTTATCTCTAGAGTTCAAATTAACGAGACAGATGAGACGGAAATTGCATCAAGAAAGCGTATAGTCTTGGCTTTCGTAACTTCCTTCAGGGAGACATATTGCGATCCATTCGTCATACTTTCTTATTTTATTATTTGTTTTATATTTTTTTCCTTTGCCAAGACCCTAGTTTTCTTTTTCTTAAAGAGAATGTTGAATGTAATTTGCCTTTGTTTAATTTACTTGGTGATACGATAATATAATCACAAGATCGTACATGTGCAGCACGTACCGCAGTATACGCCTTTTCTTTATTTGTATTATTTTATCTATATATCATGAATTATTTGCACACCATATGTGTCGAATAAGATGCACATGTTTCTTATCTCTATATTCAATATCATATGATTACATTTGTTGAAAATTTCCGTACTGCAAAGAAATTGTGCAGCATTGATTTTTTTTAAAGCAATAATATTTATTATAGATACGTGTTGCATTTACGGCAATGTAAGATACATTCAAGTTATAACATATCTATTTTTTTTTCTCAGGACTGGTAACAGATAGAAATGTGCTGTTTATTTTAAAACACCTAAATGAAATTTGCAAATGCTTACATTCTTTGTAAATTTAGTTTATGCAAGACCCGTACTACTTTTAACTATTCTAAGTAAGCCTATACGTATTACAATGCTACGTATAAAACGTGAGCTTATAGAACCAAAAAGGCTTAAATCTTTAAACCTCCCCCCCCCCCTTCACGGTCAAAAGTGCGTTCGAACTCATCATCTCCCGAGTATGTGACCACGACTTACGTGTAGGAAAGCAATTTGCATAATGATCTGTGATAAACTTGTTGATTTCACTAAAGAAGTAAGGAGTACATCTATATAGTTAAGGCTCAATCAAATTCGCATCGTGAGTGCAATATCATCTCTGAAAAGATTTGGGTTCTCAGTTTCTCAATTTGTTGTCTGCTACGTTACCGTAAGCACCACAATATGTGTCAGTGAAAGGGTAAATATTTAAAATTGAACTTTGAAGTCTTTATGTCGAAACATTCAAAAGTGAGATAAATAGAAGAGAAAGAAAGAGATATAATGTCTAGAGTACGAAGACAGGGGGAAAAGGAAGTAAGTCAAGAAATGGTCGAAAATGAGTTAACAGCAGAATTATGTAGCCTGAAAGGTGTAATTTGCATGGACTAAATCCCACAGTAAGAAGGTTAATCACTAAGATATTTAATGCTGACGATTTAACCTACAGTGAAAGAAGGAGATAAGTCAGTGGAAAAGAGTCCAAAAGAGTTAAGTAAGTCAGTTGTTTAAAATATATTTAAACTGACTTGCTTCCTCTTTCCCTTGTAGTCTTCATATATATTTGATTCACTAAATAGTTATACATGGTTTATAATCCAGGTAAAAGAGGACCAAGGAGATGTGAAAACTGCACTTTTAAAACTGACCTAGAGAGGCAGAAATACTTAAAATTGCCAATATAAAAATATAACTTCTCTCTCTTTCCTTATCTTTTACCATGTCTAGTTGAGCATCCTAACTCTTCCTTCCACCATTACAAGGTAAGTGGAACATAGTAACATCTCTCTTTCAAAGCCTTAAATCAGGAAAAAAGTTCTGTTTTTTCCTGATCTGGACTTGAATCTATGACCTCCTGAAACGTATCGAATACTCTATCGTTCAGCTAAACAAAATAGCTGCCTTAACGATGATTCAAAAATTAGTATGCCTGGAATCTGTAATGCTGACTTGTCAGGTCTTAAGTATTTCCTCATATACAAACAAGCGACTGTCCGTTTATTAAACATGAAAATACGTATATGATAAAAAAATTAAGTGGTTATAAGTATCAAAAATTTCACTTCTAAGCGATCAATTTCTAAAACATTTTGTCAATATCTAAAACTAACAACAACATTCTTTGTTCCATCATTACAGAAAAACGACTGAATCGTTTGAAATGACCATGCGAATATTGCACTCAACTGGAACCAGGTTTTCATGTCATTTTTATTAAAACGTGTATCTTGAGGAAATGTGGAATTACCATACACGCCGACAATTATTATTTCACGACCCTTACATATCAGTAAGATAAATTTCGTTATATAAACTATTTACTTAAAGAAGTGGCCACATGCTCCTGTATTTTCGAAACTTCCTCTTCTAAAGATGGTTAGGCCACAATTTAAAATTATTTTAATTCCCCATTTTTTAGTTAGTCATAGTATGACCGAGGTATGGAAACATTTAAACTGTTTAAAATTAATTTTTGATCATAATTACCTTTTGGTTCGAGCAGATATTTTTGAATCAACTCAGCTTGAATGGAAACAAAAGCTGAGTGCAATCCACTAGCCCAGAAAGAAATGAAAAATATGCACTCACGGAATATTTTATGTATCTTGAGTGCATCACATCCGACGCTTCCTTAGCACATTTTAGTTTTTGGCAACTGTAGATAACAGGTTTTCTTCGTGCATAAAATGGCAAAATTCTGGAAGTACAACAGACATAATTCTATTATGTAGCTATTAATTTTATATCCACGACCTGTGTTCAATTAACATTTACCCAGAATGCACATACGAAAAAGTAATATTCTATATATACGAACAAAATCGGCTACAACAACAATATAAGTACTGCTATTAATTAAAAAAGAAATATTGCTGTGTACATTAATGAAGCCAGGGTTGGATTAGCATACTTTGGCACTGTTTTCTTTCCCCATCCAGCACAAAAGTAGTATAATGTAATGTCAAATATATTTCTCCTTGCCAAATTTGAAGGTGCTGTTGTTTCCTCTGACTTAATTCGTTCAGAAAACTATATTTTGATCGTGTTATATTTTAATTTCGAAAAGCGCAAAATATGTTACAATCTGTCACGTAGAAACGTTTACGTGCAAAGTTTCCAATGCAATAAACTAGTTTATTCTGTAATATATAAGGCAAGGGAGGCGAAACCAAATTTTTCGCCTCTACGCTGCATACCACCCCAGATTCTTAGTCTAGCCTAATCTAGCCTAAGTGTTAATTGCATCCTCCAATAGCATGAAAACGAATATATGAAACGTAATGTTCACTTACCTTGAACTTATGTTTGACTTTTCAGCATGAAATTAATGGAATGTATGGTCTCCAAGCACAATGCACGGAAATCCTTTCTCGAATATATTTCTATTGGTTCCACTGTGTTCTCTTCTCTTACATAAAACGAATTTTAATTTTCGATGTGTGTTATTTATTCTACTTGTAATTCACAAGAAAATGAAATGAAATAAAAATCTTTCAGTTTTACTTCCCACGATTATACCCTTTGAACTAAAGCAAGTGAATGATTATGGAAATATTTGTAGAATGAGAATGTGGGAGGAAACAGGGAGAAAACAAACAGTAATTTACAAGGGACTGTGCATAGGGAATAACAGAGATATTTAGAGTTTACCCATTTAAAGGTGATTGAATCTTTAGACGTGTCCAAAGACTACTAAATCGAGGAGATCACCTACAAACGTGCTTACTAAGGAGACTTGTGTGTTCTCGAAAAATGCATTTAGAGGCGCAATCTTTTGTATTTATGCTTGTGATGGTTCTGCCATCCCTACAATAGAAAAATATAGAGTAACTATTAAAAATAAGATTCCTATTAAATAGTTAATAATAGTGGATAACATTTTTGTAACGTAAAATCAGTCAACCAGTGCCTAAATCTGTTTCAGACAATGTGACACCAGCGCAATGGATTTTGTGCACTCGTGTGTTATGCCACAATCAGACACAGCCTCTTGTTTGTGCACTTCAGGCATAGGGCCAAAATACTATCTTAAGGAGTGAAGCAAGTTTAAATTTCTTGTGAAGAATTGAAGTTCCATCGTATTAGAAGCATTTACTGGAGACGAACTGAGCTTTTTGTTTCATTTTTATTGAAGTAAAACTCGTACTGTGGAAGTATTTTCAAATATTTCCCATAAACGGATATTTCAGCTACAATCTATAAAAATCTCATTTTAAATCCAGTTACTAATGGGTTACGGGCTATGCTCTAAAGTTACTTACAAGTACGTCCAAACCTATAATTATACCAAGCCAATTAAGTGGATTTCTATCAAAAGACTTCAAAATGAAAATTTTCAGCTCTATGTATCACAGTTATACCACTTAAGTGAAAACATATGATTAATGAATTTGCGTGACAATGAAAGGATTGGTGGAATGAGTATATAGGAACGAGAGAATCCACGTATATAGAAGATAAACAAGTAACATTTAGCTTTATATTTAAGCAAGGGCGCCCATGTTGTGGTTTCCAAGGGGGGGGGGCAAGTATAAGCAACATTTCAAATGCAGCCTCAAATTTTGCGGTAACTATTCTAAAATATTTATTGGGTTTTAGATCTTCCGAAGCACAATTTCCTCTAAAGGGCCCCTGATGGACGCCCTTGTATGTAAAATACAATAAACTATTAATTAGATTTTGACATTTGTGACTATAAGCTATACCAATAAGCGGTGTTTAATAATAGGAAACTCAACTGTTTACGGACAGTCAATTGTATATGAGTAAATAAATTTAGCTGAAATCTGACAAGTCAACATTACATTCCTGGAATACTAGTTTTTAAACAATCGCAAGGCAGCTGCTGTGTTCAACTGACCGGTAGAATGTTGAATGTGTAATCATGAAGTCTCAGATTTAAATCCATGTCAGGAAATACACATTTTTTTTCTTCTGATTTTAAGCTTTAAAGGGAAAATGTTCCTACGTTCTGCTATTCTCGTAATGTTGGAAGAAGATATTAAAATGATCAACTAAGTACGTACAAGAAAGAAAGAGAGAAGTTACATTATTACATTAGAAATATTAATCATATTTATGCCTCTCTAGGATGTTTTCAAAAGTGTAGCTTTGTAGATCTCCATCGTTCTCTCCTATCTACCTTGTAAATTGAGTATAATTCTTCAGCGAATCAAATAGATGTTCTACATGTGGTATCTCTGTCTTTTTCTTCTCTCTATCTCGTCTCTGGAGATGAACGTTTCGACAAATAAACTGAAGACGATTTTCAAATATAAAAAATACTTATACGGTCACTCATACAAATTATGGTGCTTACGTTAACGTAACATACAAGAACTTAAGAAACTGTGAATCTATACCTTTTCAGAGATGATATTGCACTGATGCTATATATACCTACTCCTTACTTACTTCTCTAGTCAAATTAACAACTCTATGACAGAATATAAAGCAAAGTGTCTTCGAATTCGTAAATTATGATCACATACTAACAAGGTGATAGGTAAGAGCGCACTTTTGATCGTGAGGATTGATTTACTATGTCTTCCAAACTATGCTGTGCATATGTATCGGAAGTATTATACAAAGGTAACCAAGAAAGTTCTATTACTTTCTCACTCACCATCCTCGAACATAGATATGTCATCTAAGACGTACCTGGAAGATCAGAAACAGTCCCCATCAGCATCGACGACCTTCTTCCAATGTTCTGAAGGGCCATGGAGACCATCGCGTTAGAATTTGGTGGGCTGTGAAGCGTAGAAGGTGTCAAATGCATTTTGCACCTCAAAGGGTTTTGAACTGGCGTCCTCTAAGGTGATTGTCCAAGGAATGGAGTAGGTGATATGTCAGGGGAATATGACGGATGCAATAGTGTTTCCCGTCCAAGGCGTAGAATGGTGTCCCAGATCATCCTAGCCACGTGGGACTTAGCGTTGTCTTGTAACAGGATGACCACTTTGCGATTCAGAAGTGCTCCCTCCAGAGTTTTGACATTTTTCTGGAACACTGCAAAATTGCTGACAGTACACAGTTGCATTGATGCTCTGATCAGCTGGTAGCAGTTTCCGATGCACGATGTTGCGAGTAGTCCACCAAACACAGAAAAGGGCCTTCTTCTGGTGCAGTACTGGTTCTGACTGTTTTGGAACTAGTTCATGGGATACTAACCCATGATGACGGCGCCGTGGAGCTTCGTACACGACCCACTTCTCATCACAGTTCAACATCCTGTCCAAAAATGGTTCCTTTCTCAGACGAGACAGCAAAGTAACACAGGTGTGTGCTCGCGTTGCGTTCTGGTTCTTAATCAAATCATGTGGGATCCATCGATCCAACTTGTAGTGCTTCCCAAGTTGATGGAGGCGCTGCCGAATGGTTTCTCCACTCACACTGTATTATAGTTCCAGTTCCTCAGATGTCTGGCCACTGTTTGCCTCAATTTCTACCTCAAGATCTTTATTTTATACTTGTGTTGGTCTTCCGGCACGTGGTGCGTCTTCGAGTGTTTCGTCACCGTCCTTAAACTTGTTTAGCTACCGCTGCACTGTCCGCGTAGTCAAGACATCCTCACCAAATGCCTGGCATATCGTCTGCCCCGCTGCAGCGGCGTTTGATCCCAGTTTGAACTATTACAGCATACACGTCCTTATGATGCTCTGTGGATGTCCCATGTTCACCCTATCCTTACCCAAGTTCACGGTGTAACTGAACTGCCACAACCAGGTAGTATGTTGGATATACCCACACCAACAACTGACCTTCGCTTTATCTCCATTGTCATTCAACTCACGACGTGAGGGCCAATGGAACACAGACCTTTACAAAGAGCAACAGAACTTTCTTAGTTACTTTTATAGAACGGCGATGTCTGTCTTTTAGCCTCTCAACTGGTGCAAAAGCAAAATTATTATCTTTGCTCTTGCTCTTACAAATATATTATCTTTACTCATATCTCTGTACTAGAACTGGAAGTGATAGATTTTTACTACTACTTCCTCTTTCAGTATTGAACTCCATTGAACAAAAACGACAAGAGATAGCGACAAGTGGTTTCGTACAATCGATTCACCATCCCCGGAACAGCTTTCACCTACTCTGTTAACCCTTAATTCATACCGAAAGGCAACTGTATTATTTTGAACTTGCGGTTTCAATCTTTATCGCCATAGAACCAAAACAGTAAAACATAGCGTGTAGTGACTTTTCAATATGGATTCAGCGTCTGAGAAACAGTTTCCCATTAATCTTAATAATCTATTGCAACCGGTAGCTATAGATGTACTACTTCAAGTTTGAGTTTTGAATTCTTATACAGTATAACCTCGTTAACACGAACTCGCTTAAGCCGAACACTCGGTTAGGACGAACAAAATTTCGGTCCCGGCATCGCTGTACATTATCTTATAGGAAGTTTTATCGGTTAACACGAATTTCGGTTAGCACGAATTACGAACTAATTTTTAGTCCCTTGAGTTAGCAAAGGTTTTCATCCTTTGTTTTTTTTAGATCATTTTTCTTATTTCAGATTTCACTCCAGATTGTTTTTTTTTAGATTATTTTTCTTATTTCAGATTTCACTCCAGATCAGTTTTTGTCATACAGTATTTATACAGACGAAAATATCCTTGTAAATAAGAGAAAAAACAGAAACAGGTATCTTTCCTCTCTCATGAGGTGTTGATTCTGTCCTCCGTCAAGCGCTGAACATGCAGGTGCTTGGCAGACGAGCTGCTGGCGACAGCTCGAGACAAAACATCTCTTCAAACTGGTGACAGCAGTCATAAATACCTTTCCGCTACTAGCGGTACCCAACCTGCTAGCGGAGTTATCAATGTTATAACTTGACCTGGATTTTCTGCGTGGAAACTTTTATTTTTTTTTTAATATTCGAAGATAGGATAATAAGCTTACTGCAGTGTTTTCACTTTTCAGAGGACGGTACCAAGACCGAAACCAGTCTCGATCTCGATCTTAACTCGAACTTGAGACCGAGCCGTGCTTTTTGAAATCGAGACGAGACCGAAACTCTCAGTCTCTTCTCGATACAATTCTGTGGATGGTATCAAGACCGAGAATAGTCTTGGTCTCGTCTCGAATTTGGAACCGAGACTACCCAGTCTAGTCTCGATACCATCTCTAGTGTTTTCTATGACATACATAATATACTGTAGTGGTATATATAGTCTGTATACTGTAGTGCGTATGTATGAAGAAAATGTATTCGAATAATAAAATTTGGGTCCCCGGTTAACACGAATTTTTATAACACGAACTCCTGATTTTTCAGTCTCTTAGAATTCGTGTTAACGAGGGTTTACTGTAGTTTGGAAGTAGTTTAGTGTAGTTATTATGAGTACTGATTCTGTCTTTTGATTAATAAATGTTCACAAAACAGCTTAATTGTGTTAAATGAATAAATGTTTATTGGCACTAACTACGCAACATCTGAAACACTTACAACAACTTACTGTTATATATATATATATATATATATATATATATATATATATATATATATATATATATATATATTACGAATTCCGGAGGACCGTCTTGTATGGATCTCTTGGTGCTCAACTTGCTGACACACACACAAACTGTTTTTTTTTTAAAAAAAAGAAACATTATGCAAATGTAATAGCAATGATACAAACTCACTATAAAAGTCTCTACATTCTCCCCTCTCTTGATTGAACGAAGTCAATCAACTTACACATAATCCACATTATCACTTTTAGGTAAAGGTACAATTTTAGTAATTGGTCTCTTAACAGTCCCTTCTATGTTTTACACTTCACACTCACTACTCTCACTAGTCCATCTTTTCCCGGAAACACTTGTTGAATGACACCTAATTTCCATGACAATGGAGGAGAATTGTCTTCTTTGATTAGAACCACATCTCCAATAGAAATATTAGGTTGTTTTGTTGTCCATTTTCTTCTCTGCTGGAGTTCATGTAGATAATCCTGAGACCATCTTTTCCACAAATGCTGCTTCATCTTCTGAAGGTGATTCAATCTTGATAATCGGTTAGTCGGAATGTCCACTAGATCTGGTTCAGGAATGCTCATCAAAGGTTCACCAATAAGGAAATGTCCTGGCGACAAAAATGAAGGATCATCGGGATCATTGGATAGAACGGTGATTGGTCTTGAATTCAAACAGGCTTCTATTTGTGTTATAACTGTGTTGAGTTCTTCAAATCTCAAAATCGTGCAACCTACTATTCTTTTTAAATGAAACATAAATGACTTCACTGCACTTTCCCAAATGCCTGCAAAATGACTTGCTCTGGGTGGAATGAAATGCCATGTAAATCCTTCTTGCACTGCAACATCTTGAATTGAGTTTTGAAATTGTTGTGAACTGAGTAGTTGTTGAAGCTCCTTAAGTTCTCGCTGAGCTCCAACGAAATTGGTTCCGTTGTCACTATATATGTTCGAAAATTTGCCTCTTCTTGCTACAAATCTTCGAAGAGCTGCTAAAAATGCTTGGCTACTCAAATCACTCACTAACTCCATATGAATCGCTTTGGTTGCTAAGCACACGAATATTGCAACATACGCCTTTGTCACTTTACGAGATCTAGTTCCTTGCTTAATCATTAGGGGACCGGCGAAATCCACCCCTACGTGAATAAAAGCTCGAGCTGGCTGTACTCTTGCTGATGGTAATTGACCCATGAGTTGTTCTGAGGCTGACGCTTTCAATTTAAAACAAACTAGGCACTGATGAATGATAGATCGAACGACTTGTTTAGCTCGTGGGATCCAATATTTTTGCCTCAATGATGAAATCTATAACTGGGCTCCAGCATGTAACAATCTTCTATGTTCCGCTTCAATTATCAATTTGGTGAGATGCTCTTTAGGTGGTAAGATGATCTGATCGGCTATCATACGGTAAGTTGGAGTTTTTTAGTCGTCCTCCCACTCGTAGCAACTGTTCATTATCTATAAATGGATACAAAGATTTAAGCTCATTTTGGGATGAAACTTGGCCTGACGAAGCTAAATCTTTGAATTCTTGCGAATAACTAACCTGTTGGATTAGCTTAATGCATTGTTGTAAAGTATCACTAATTTCAATAGTGGAAATAGTTCCTACTTTCTTCTCGTTATGATTTTTACAATTGTAAATAAAACGACGACACAAACAAATAACTCGCAATATTTTCCACAATGATGAAAAATTCTCCAGACAGCTTATGTCACCTTCATAACTGACTAAAGATATGCTCGTTACTTTCCTTTCTTCTGGAACATCTTCATCTACCACTTCTGATTGTTCGGGCCATGCAGATGATTCAAGCCATGCGGGTCCATGCCACCAAATATCTGCTTCCTTCAACTGTTTCGGATCCATTCCCCGTGTAATAATGTCGGCTGGGTTGTCCATTGACGACACATGATGCCACTGGTTGACTGATGTGATCTCCTGTATCTCTGCAACCCTGTTTGCCACGAACTCCTTCCATCTGGCAGCTGGAGATGATGCCCATGCAAGCACTATTTTTTAATCGGTCCAGAAGTAAGCACTATTCATTGAAATGTTTAATATCGGAATTATTTTGTGATACAACATGCTCAAAAGTACTGCCGCACAAAGTTCAAGTCTTGGTAACGTTACCTTTTTAATAGGAGCTATTCTCGATTTAGAACCCAAAAGTTTAACAGTAGTTTTGCCTGAAATGTCCACAGTTTTAACGTATATGCAACAGCCGTAAGCAAGTTGACTGCTGTCAGCAAACCCATGCATCTCGACATGAACATAATTCTTCAATACTACACATCTATCAATTTGTATTTCGTTAACACTTGGAAGATGATGACACATGTCTAACCATTGCTGATAGAGCTCTGATGGTATTTGATCATCCCAATTGATCTTATGGATCCACATTTGTTGTAAGAAAATCTTGAACGGAGTAACTATCGGGCTTATAAGTCCTAAAGGATCAAATATTTTTCCTATGGTCGAAGTTACTTGAGATTTGGTTGGTATGTTGGTCGTGAGACATTCTTTAACTGTCTTGTTGCTGATGAGAAGCTTATCTGATACAGGATTTCACGATAAACCCAATGTTGAAACACCTGACTCGGACTCAAATTCAAACGGTAAGTGAATTTCCCTATGTTCTTCTGGCACTGCTTCCAACAATGCTGGCTCGTTCAAACACCATTTTCTTAAAGTAAACTCACCGCTTTGCAATAATTGAATAAGTTCTTTCTGAAGCTTTAACGCCTGTTCAACATTATGGCATCCTGAGCTTACATCATCCATATAAAAATCACATTCCAATACTGTTGCTGCTTGAGGATATTTACTTCTTTCTTCTTCCGCTAACCTTACAAGACACGCCGTCGCCAAATATGGTGATGATGCTTCACCATATGTGACCCGCTGCAACTCATAAATCTTGACTGGTTCCACTGATGAATATCTCCACAGAATTCTTTGAACTCTAATGTCATCTTCATGAACTTTAATCATTCGATACATTGACTGAATATCCGCCGTAAAAGCAATAGGAAAGGTTCGAAATATCGTGACAATTGAATGTAAATCTTGCTGGATTGTTGGTCCTGTCATAAGTATGTCGTTTAATGAAACCCCTGTTGAAGTCTTTGCAGAAGCGTCGAGAACCACTCTTAGCTTTGTTGTGGTACTGGATGGTTTCAATACAGCATGATGTAGCAGATAACATTTCATAGCACTATCTTCATGTTTTTCTTTCACTGGTTTCATATGATCTAATTCTTCATATTCCCTCATAAAGTTACAGTACTGCTCGTTAATTTCTGGACACTGCTGCAACCGTCTTTCTAGCTGATAAAATCTACGAAGAGCTAAATTATATGATTCTCCTAATGGTTTATGGCTTGGCTTAATTGGCAGACGTACAACGAATCGACCACTGCTATCCCTGGTAGTGTTTTCCTCAAAGTGTCGTTCATATTGCCTTTCTTCTTGAGTCATGACTGTTGAATGTATAGTTTCGAGCTCCCAAAATGTCTGTAACTGTCTATCAAGGTTACTTTCTTGCACAAAAAATGACACTTGTGGCATACTGGAATCTCTTGTTGTAGGAACTTTACCCGACAAAATGTACCCAAATTCAGTCTCTTGTACTACTGGATAATTCCCTGGTCTAGTCAGTTTATGTGATCGCAAAATGTTCAAAAACACTTCCGCGCCTAACAAAATGTCAATAGTATCTGGTTGGTGAAAGTTAGGATCTGCATACACTATGTCTGTCGGCAAGTTCCAATCAGCATGATCTATTGGCCTACTTGGAATGTTATCTGTTATTTTGAGCAAAACTAAACAGTTTACATCAATTGCAAATTCACGAATTCTTGATTCTATATGCACATCTACACAATGCTTTGTTTCATTAATCACACTATTAATGCCTTGAATTGAAACTCGGTGTTTATTTTTAGGTAGACGCAACCTTTGAATTAAATCTTCAGTCACAAAATTACCTTGACTGGCAGAATCTAATAATACTCTACATGGATGTAATTTACCATTTGCATCTCGTACATTTACTATAGCAGTAGATAACATAACAGTAACATTTGGTTTTCCCTTGAAAATGCAATCAAGAACCTTGTGTCATATTTTCCTTATTCGTATTAGAATGACTCGAAAAATTTCTTGATTGTGAATTAGCAAAACTGGTTTTCTCATCTGCTTTAGACATTACGTCATAATGCAGCAAGGTATTATGCCTTTTGGGACAGCGTTTACAGCCACCTGATCTGCACGTCTTTACTTTACATTCTTTTTTTGAGACAGTTGAAACACGATAAATTATCTCGAACATAGTCTTGTCTTTCTTTTGCTTCAGCGTTTAAAAATGCAGGACATTTAAACAACTGATGTATTAGGTTTTGTTTACAAAAGTTACAGAAAGACTGAGTTGTTGTCACGTATGATTTGGTTGTTTTTTCTTTTTGTTTTGGTTCAGCACTCTGTCTATTTTTATAGCCCCTTGACCTTGACACTACTTCCTGCGATGGTGTATTTTTTATAGTTTCAAATGCTTGACACCTACGTTCCAAGAAAGCAAAGAACTCTGATAAAGGAGGGAAAGAATGATCTGTGATTTGTAACTCCTACGCACGCCTAGTGTTATTGTCTAATTGTGAAACGAAATGTTGAACTAACAAAACCTCTTCTAGTGGTGTTTGCAAATCTAAAGATCGTAATGCATTCAAGTTACTAGTAGCTGTATTAATAAATTCTCTTAATTCTGATGTAGTTTCCTTTGTGATACATTTAATATGTGACAAATTACGGACATGAGTAGCTTGAATCAAACGGTTATTTTCATACCTGTCTTTCAATAATTGCCATGCAATTTTATAATTAGCTTCTGTAACTTGCAGATTCGCTATTAAATCATACGCTTCCCCTCTCAATGCACTCCTAAGGTAATGGAACTTTTGCAACACTGACACGTTATCGTTATTATGAATCATAACTTTAAAATTGTCTGAAAATGAAAGCCAATTTTCGTATCGTCCTTCAAATGATGGTAATTCAACACGAGGCAATTTTAATTGATCATTTGACGCCTGATTCTCATTTTTCGAGGAATTGTTTGAATGAGATTCCTGGCTACGCTGAATAATAAAATCCTCTAGTTGCGCTAATACGTCATAGTAACTGGTTTCAAACTCCTCCCTATAAGCATCGTCCTCTACTTGTTCGTAATTTATTTCTAACTGTGATTGTACTTCATGGAACTTTTTATACAACTCAATCATTGCAGTCGTACGTACTTTCACCTGACTAATTGTAGTTGTTGAATTAATAGAGGAACTGTACCAAAAGTGGGCCCCCATTTTGTTTTTTCCATATATCTAAGAAAATTTCGATCAGAAAAAAATGCTATTCAGGCTGAAAATAATATGATATGTAATTGCTTTGTTTGTTTCTTCCCATAACAATCAAGGAAAAAATAGGTTGAGAAAAAATGGATTTTCATATGGACTGCATTTTCGGCATTCGAAAAAACTGTTCCAAAACCGGGCCCCTTTAAATTTAGATAAATTACACAAAGCGAAAACCTGTATTACTTAAATTAGTTACGCATTTAAGCTAGAAACAACATCCTAAACACTGGGGATTGAAATAAAATGAAATATGAATGTTTAAAAGACTTTATCAGAAGAAATTGAAACAAATTCCGAAAAGTAAAGAACACACTAGAATTGAACTTAAAACTTAAATATTCTACATTCTAGTGGCCGAAATGCAATCTGAGTATTTTTCTTAACTCCAGCACAACCTTTCAAATAGATTAAACTTGTAACTGAAAATGTCTAAACTTAAATATTCCACATTTTACTGGCGGAAATAGCAAATCAAAAAGTTTTTTAAGCTCCAGAACAATCTTTCAAATAGACTAAACTTGAAGACTGAAACTTTCAAAACTGAAATATTCAATATTCTACTGGTAGAGATAAGAAATCTGAACATCTCTCTTTCTCCAACCTACTTATTTGGCATTAAAAAAATTCCTCAAACTTCAGAACCAAAACTTCCAAATTAAACGTGATAAATGAAATGTTTCACAAAGTTAAGATTTCTACTGGCGAAAGTCACAAATATAAATGACTTTGTCTGTCTCATCACAATCTACATGGGCCCACTAAGAGCACATGACACAATGGACCCATGACACATGACCCAATGGACCCATGACACATGGCACATGACACAATGGACCCAGAGTTCAACTCTCGTATCACTCAAAAAAGTTTCAGTGCAGAACATGCAGGTGGCATCGTCATCCGTGGACGGTGTTTTCCCCGGTGGAACGTTTAAAGTTGAGAATATTGTTGATGCTTCCTTATATCAGAGATTGAGCCACAATTAGAATCAGGGGCCGCGGTGGCTTAGTGGTAGAGCGTTCGCCTCTGGTGCATGAGGTCTCGCGTTCAAACCCTGCTCCCGCCAAGTGAACTTTGTGGTGGACAAACACCGTGTGCGTGGGTTTTCTCGAGGTTCTCCCGTTTCCTTCCACTTTCATCATTCCACCATTTCATTCATTTCTTACAACCACCGTCTCCTTTAGCCTAACCGGCATAACCATGGGACGTAAAACTTAAAGATTTCATTTCATTCTCATTTACAATTAGAATCGTCTTCCTTGGCTCTTCCTTTCACCTTCAGCGGTATCTTTTACTTTCCTGGATCATAGGATCTTGATAATGAGTTGACACTACCATGCCCTCGACCACGATATTGAGTTATAAGTTTCGGCTTTGTTTTGGGCATTTTGGTCCTCTTGAAAATTGTAAATAAATTGCACGAATCATGAGAATTTGGTATGAAATATATCTTTTACTTTTGCATAACATAGTAGGGGCTCGCTTTAGGATTGACAAGGGGCCCACTTTACGACCATACATGTTTCTACTTTCGCTGCAAATAATTTGTCACTCCTACGTCTAAATTACTAGCTAATTACATAGAACATACCTCTTACCATTCAGATTAAATAAATAAATAGTTGGTTCAATTATCTCTTTACTAACTATAGAAAACAATGGAGCTTCAAAACTTTCCACTGCATGAAAACTCGTCAGATGTTCATTGCAGAACAAAGGATTAACTGATCAACACAGGAACTAGCGCTGCATGCAACAGTAACGGTAAACTACAATTCAGCTTACTTCTAGCATTCTACGCCAATACCCGGAGCAGCAATTGAGGGGGCCCGTTTTATGGACCCGGGCCCGGGTTTGGTACAGTTCCTCTATTACTTACGTAGTTTTGAATTCTTGTCAGCTAACTTATGCACACACCACGTTGTTTCACTAACTTGCTTCTGTCTGAGTCCTCCATCTTGAAAAATATTGTAAGATCCCACTAACACTAATAAACAGAAGTCCACACTGATGAACGTGTTCTCACTTATGTCTATTCACATAGTTTCCAGAAGAATTAATAAATGTCACTGCAGCACACATGAACAGCACTCAACAAAGAGCAATGTAACAATTGTTCACATACACATTCACAGTTTGTATCAAACGCTAGTTCACTGTGATCCGGTCGGAGTTGACCAATGAATCTGTCTGTTGATGAATAAATGTTCACAAAACAGCTTAATTGTGATAAATGAATAAATGTTTATTTGCACCATTTACACAACAACTGAAACACTTACAACTTACTGTTTTATATATATATATATATATATATATATATATATATATATATATATATTACGAATTCCAGAGGACCGTCTTGTATGGATCTCTTGGTGCTCAACTTGCTGACACTCACACACACAAACTGTTTTTAAAAACAAAAAAAGAAACGTTATGCAAATGTAATAGCATTGATACAAACTCACTATAAAAGTCTCTATAGTTACTATTAAATAAATATGTTTCTGCCATAAATTTTCAAAGCTCATTTTTTCTTTCTTTTCGTGTTGCAAGCTATATTTTCTACATATTAATTATGTATAGATCCACTTCCTCATTATATATATTAGCATAGTATAGTGATTAACTTTATTCGCTTCGCAATTGGAGAATGCCGTGTTAATCTCTATACTCAGCCATCCTGCCTAAATTTCTGTTGTTTTTACTTTGTCTCACTTAGGCAAATATTCAGTGGCACCTTTAAACATAGTTCCTAACCAGCATCCTGGAATTTCTTTTTCCCTATGTTGTTTATTCTTAATAATTCTAGTGTAAATTAAGCTCGCAGGCTCTATTTGGAGGTTTCTTAAATGAATAAGTTTATTTGATATTTCGTCGCTGCGCCTCGAAAAACCGTTATGTGTTAAAACCACAACTTTTCAGAAGTAACAAACATTCTAAACACTTAAAATATTGCCAAATATACATAGAAACATTTGAAAAGTACGATAAAATTCGTTCTGTGTATTTTATGCACTGGACATTGTTGTAGCTTGCTTCAACATTATATTACTATTTTTGTGTTTACGTAGCACATGTCGGTTTACCTTTTGCGCCTTTATAAGCACATAGAGCATTTGAATACACTAATCAATACGTAGGTAATGAGATCCTGAAACCCTTAATTTGCGTCTATTATTTTTTTCCTTGTTGCAGCGAAACAATTGAATATTCACTTATCACATTATAAGGAATGCTGCCTGATAGCTTTCAGGTTTATTTGCACGGAATAGCTCATTTTCGACAAAAATGTCACATAGCGGGTCTTCGAGGTGCAGCGACAATTTATTGCTGTAATAGAGATGCATATAAATTGATTAATTAAGATAATTTATTGATTAAGAATTCAGTGTTTTATCCAGATATATTTCAAGCGACTTTTATCCGTCGACTTAATTCGATGTCTACCTCATAAAATAAGAAATGTAAATGGGTTAAATATAATGTTAGAATTTTTGCTACATATAATACTAGATTTTTTGGTGGGTATATACTAGACCGTTTTCACAAATACAGCGTATATCTATCTTCATAAACATACATTCTTTTGTATATTTAAGGTGTGTATACGTTGAACTTTAAAATTGGGTTGTTATATGTCATATATACCTGTATAGGCCGCATTACATCCTTGGTTGGCACCTGTGTACTAGTTAGTTTGGGGATATGCCAAGAAACACAGCTAAATTTCTGTGTGAATAAATTTAGAAATGTTCAAACTTGTTTTGCCTTGTGTCCGAGTTGCTATCTGTATTTTAGTACATTTCACTGCTTAAAATCAGTGTAGATTAACAAATGACTCCTAAATTATTGTTTCACAAGCTGGTGCTGAGGTCACTTGTGATAGCTTCATCTTCTTAGTCTCCTATAGCACCATCTCTGGTTGAAATTAATGGAAAACAAAAAGATAATAAAGGAGAAAAAGCAAGAAAACAATGGCTTCTTAACGAGTACTCGGTTTACGCGAACATAACATGTGCGCTCTTTCAGGCTTCCAATGGTGTGTACAGGTTAACATTGAAATTCTTCAATGAAAAAGAAGATAAATTGACCCCCAAAATTAAGAGGAAAAACGTGTTTCAGAGCAACGGCACCGACTATTCAAAATTTATGGGGGTGCATATCAATAGCAGTACGTGTTATGTGTTTTCAGGGGAGTCGGTATTGTTTGATTAATTTCCTTTTAGTTAAAATATTTTATGAATACTGTCATAAAGGGCTGTGTTCGATTCTATTCTCAATACAGTTCTATTTTTATTGTGGAGACTTGCCTTTGACTAGGCCAGAGACAGGCAAGGAAGGGGGAGTGTGTTGCTTCGCTGAATTTACACACATTTGGAACAAACAATTATGTTAACTTCCATCTCAATGTTTTTAGTTGTTTATTATTTTTTGATTATGGCAAGTGAGAAATATTTTATTTCGTTTCTATCAAACTAAAATATGTTGTGAATGCGCCGCACCCACAAGATTATTTGTGTGGGTGCTGGAGCCCCGGAGCACCCACGTAGTCGGCGCATATGTTTCAGGGTAATGTAATATTTAACATTTTGACTTTCCTGAACCATGTATGCTCTTCCATGAATGAACGGGTAAGCAGGTGTAAAAGTGCTGAGTATTTTTGCCTTTATTATTTCAGTCCATTAATTTATATGGGAAATTATTTTTATGGTTTGTTTGAAATAATCTTTTTTTTTAAATAGATGTAATTTTAGTGGTTTTTCAAAAAGTCCAGTTAACTTTTTCTTATTTTCCAAAAATAATTTCCATTATAGTCAAATTTAATAAAGATTCCAACTTTTGAATGCAAAATAACATAAAATTTATTGATGAAATTAAGTAATTTACATATTTACATATTTTTGCAGTTTATGCTACCTGTGATTATTTATGAAATATGATATCAGTCAAATGGTCTCCACGACTCTGCATTACACTTTCGTTCTTTTGATGAAATTTTCCATGTTTTTTTTTTTTTTTTTTTTGTTTTTTTTTTGGCATACTTGCATCTCTAGTTCTGAAATTACACGTTGCATTTCAACCTTTAGCTCTGGAAGTAATCGTGGTTTGTTGGCATACAAACGAGATTTCAACTACCCCCCGCCTCCCACAGCAATGACATGGTGTCAAATCACAAGATCTGGGTGCCTAATTCACGTCACCATTGTGAGAAATCAGCAGGCTAGGGATCTCTCTCTCTCTCTCGTAACAAGTTCATACAGTTTCTACTCATACAGAAAATAGATGACGATCATGCACTATACACTGCTCCGTGACTGCTTACAACAAAAACAACAGATGAAAATCGTGTATACTTCGTTTTTTCAACTGAAATGCAGTTCATATATAAAGAATACCGCCTTCTATGCAAGGGCACCGATTTTTCTGTAATTTTGGGGGGGGACACTCATTAAAAAAATGCATATAACAATACATATAACAAGAAAAATACATATAAAAATATATAGTCATAAAAATACAGGGGGCCCACATGACCTTTGGGGGGGGGGCTGGGCTCCCTGGCTTCCCCAGGATCGGTGCCCTTGCTTCTACGTATGGTAGTTCGTGCCACAAGTAAGTCATCATCTGATCATATGGATAGGGAACTTCTGGAAAACATTCCTGACAACTAAATAACCAACCATTCCCTTCATTTCAAACAATTGACAGTCACTTGTCAACTCCACGGGCACTACCACACTTCCAAATGCTGTCTCTTACCTGACACCTGTTTCATGTTAACCATAGTATTGGGGAGAAAGTATTGGGTTGGCAACTAAGTTCCCGCCGTTTTTTTTAAATTGGAAATATCTGTATGACATTAAATACTGTTGGCACGAAGTTGTACGTCATTCGAAAGAGAATATATTGTTCGACCTAAATATATGTTTCGTTGTTACTAAGATACATTTCTTTGTCATTTACAGATCATTAACATAGAATGTCAAGTTGAGAAGAGTGCGCAATTTTGACACCTCCTCCTTTTTGCCTTTAATAAAGGTTCTAATACCGCAGAAGCTACTCGCAACATTTGTGCTGTGTATGGAGTTTGTGCTATAGCTGAAAGAAACTCCCGTGATTGATATGCAAAGTTCAAAAAAGGAAATTTTGACCTCAAAGACGCCCCTCGTTCTGGCCGTCCAGTTGAGTTCGATGAAGAACAATTGAACCATCGTTTGCATGAAAATCCGCGTCAAACAACAAGGGAACTGGCAGAGACAATGGATTGCTCCCACACTACTGTAGAAAAGCATCTTCACTGGATGAGCAAAGTTCAGAAGTGTGGAGCATGTGCGCCTAACACTAAAAACGGCGGGAACTTAGTTGCCAACCCAATGCCAACACAGTGGGTGTTAAGACCTTGCAACCCCGCAAATACGTTCAAAAGAGGGATTAAGGGAGGAAGGGATGCTGTTGTAAAAATCAAAACGGGAACTTAAAAGAAAGTTGCCGATCTGCACCTATGTTGAGTGGACGCAGTATGACGTTCAGTGCTGCCAATTTAATAGAACACAAATGGCGGACATTTCAAAAGTTGCGTTCTTTATCATAACTTAAATCAGAAAATGTAATTTTTCACGAAGTGTGAGGAACATCGAAATAGATTGGAAGAAAAAAATTAGTAAGATGAAACTAATAAAATTTCAGTTCATTTGAAAGAAAACAAATATAATTTCTCATACAAATCAATGGTTAAGAAGCAAAAATGGCGCAGGTATTCAACACGGTTAAAGCACAAAAATCATTATTTGTACTGAGTGTGGTACCGCTAATGCAAGAGTTGAAACATTCAGTATATGTTAAATGTTCGATAATGCTTTGAAATTCACTATATTAGAAAGAAGTTTTAAAAAATGAGAACAGAAGAAGATTACTTTTAAACTTTTGATTTCCTAGTATTTTCTCCCTTTAATTTTCAAACTTGATTTTTTCACTTTTAAGAAAAAGAAGAAAGGAAGGGAGGGAGAGTGATGGAAATAAAGAAATCGTAATAATACTTTCGTTTTGTTTTTCTCATAGAATTTCCATTAAGCTTGTGAAGAAAGAATGAGTCAATTCTAAGAAAAGAACTTTTTTCTTTTTCATATCCCAGTTAGTTATTGTAGAGTAAAGCCAGGTTGCTAGGTGACGGAAATATCTATTGATCCCTTGTAAGCTATCTTGTGCAAGATCCGATTTCATATTTCTTTCAACTTTTTAGCACCTAATTAGAAAACGCTTCAAAGGACAAATGACAAAGACGGACGAAGAGGATTTCCAGGAAATATAGGAAAAGTCACTTTGAAATACATTTATGTATTTCCTTCTGAAATAAGTTTTTTTATTATTATTATTTCGAAAGTTCAGGATATATTTGTTATATATCTTTATTTATTTTTTTAAAAAATTTTATGTCTCATAGACAGAATCAATGAAGCGAAAGGAACGAAGTTCCGAAGATAATAATGTTTTCTTTTATCTCTGTCTATTGCTTATGAAACAGCTCATAAAGACTCGTTTCTAAAAGAAATGTTAAACACCGAACAAGCACGAAATCATTTTGCAAAATATTTTAATATTTGCAATTTCATTTCTGAAAAATAAAACGTTAAAAGAGTACGATTAATCTATTCTATACGACAGGAAGAACTCGCAATAGTTTGCAATGTTGCGAACAGTACGCAAGCAAAAATACCGCGCTTGTAAAATGAAGATACGTAACTGTATAAACCTGGTACAATAGGTTACAAAGTAAAATATTAATAAAAAGGAATTATGAGACAATTTATAGGACATAAGGAGGAGTTGTAACCCTCCTTATTTCCATGTCATTGAATATTCATTAATTTGCATATAACTAATTTTTATATTATCTCATTTATGTCCATGAATATTTAGCTTTAGAAAATTCCAAAGTTAGTATATTCAAAGTGTTCTCAGTTTATTTAGCATATCTTATTTACTGGTATTTAGTTAAATAAAAAATATATCAAATGTTATTTTAATATTAAGTATGGTTTAGAAGTCACAAAAACAGTACAGTTCCTTCTTTTTTTTTTTTTAAACTCACAAAGATACAAAGACTTTAGGAAATTTGAGCTACACAGCTGCGGACACAGATGTGCATTGTAGCAATGTTGCATACTTCATAGTACAGTAAAGTCTAAAAATCAAGTTCTTTTTTTTTTTTTTAAAAGGTTATAACATTAGGAGGGTCTGAAAGACTAGGTAAATTATTGGGTTTGCTAAGCTGTACTTGAAAACAAGATCCTTTGTTTCTGAAAGTTCAATACAATAGCTGTGAAATTCATACGATCCTTCCTAAGCCACGTACCGGATTCGCCGTAGCGTTAGTGGGTAACGGTATATATATATATATATATATATATATATATATATATATATATATATATATATATATAGAGAGAGAGAGAGAGAGAGAGAGAGAGAGAGTGAGTGAGTGAGATTGGCCAGCGAAGCTATCCCAAACGACGGTATCTTTCAAAAATTTTCAAAATAAATAATAATTGTTTGTAAGTATCAAACAAAGTATTCAAAGAGCAGTCAGAACATCGGAATATTTTGTCCATATTATTTAATCCCCATCAGGATGCCGCGGTCGGCAAGAGGGATTGCCGCCGTCGACGGTGGCAGGCCGCCGGTAGGCAGCCGGCACCCGTCCGCGGCGGCACGACGGTCTACTTGTTCAAAATTGCCGACCTTTTGCCAAGGCGGCAAGCGGTCCAAAATCGTAAAAAAAAAAAATGCCCTTTGCCGACTGTTGCCGACCGCCAGAGTCGGCAAAACAGTCGGAAAGACCTCTTTCCGACCCTCTGCCGACTCCTTATGCCGGCCTCTTTTCGACGGCGGCGCTGGCGCATTTACTGCACCTTTACGGCTGTTTGCCGACTGCTCGGCAAGGCAACTTTCCGAAGGCGGCGCCGGTGCATTTAATGCTTATTTCCGGCTGTTTGCCGACTGCTCGGCAAGGCAACTTTTCGACGGCGGTGCCGGCGCGTTTAATGCTCATTACCGGCTGTTTGCCGACTGCTCGGCAAGGCAACTTTCCGACGGCGGCGCCGGCACATTTAATGCTCATTTCCGGCTGTTTGCCGACTACTCGGCAAGGCAACTATTCGACGGCGGCGCCGCCGCATTTTATGCACCTTTTCGGCTGTTTGCCGACTGCTGGAAAGGACCTCTTTTCGACGTCGGCTTCCCGATTCTCCCACAGGCGGCATCCGACTTCTTGCCGCCGTCAAAAAGTGGCCCTTTGCCGACTGGAAATCAACGCTTCAGGAAGGCAAAATTTTCATAAGCTTTTACATTAGTCTTGCCTAAGTCTTCCTCCATGCTATGATTTCTCGACAAGGAGCACCCTTGCAAGTTCTTGAAGTATAAAATACTTGCATTTTTTTGTGTGTCCCAGTATAAAATTTGTTCCTTTTTGCTTTTTTGCAGCACTCTCAACCAAAAAAGAAGAAATTGAATGGGACATGGAAGTATTATATACTTTCAGAACTAGCAATTGTGCCCTTCATGAGAAATCATAGCACGGAGGCAAACTTAGGCAAAGCTACTGTAAAAGGTGGTGAAAATTTTGCCTTCCTGAAGGGTTGATATCCAGTCGGCAAAGGGCTACTTTTCGACTGCGGCAAGAGGTCGGATGCCGACTGGGAGAATTGAGAATCTGACATCGAAAAGAGGTCCTTTCGAGCAGTCGACAAACAACCGGAAAGGCGCATAAAATGCGCCGGCGCCGCCGGTGGAAAGTTGCCTTTCCGACCAGTCGACAGACAGCAGGAAAGATGCGTAGCACTGCAATGAAAATCATGGCGGATTTCCACCAGTAATGTTGCACTCGGTACATACGCAGTACATTTCTACAATTCTCAGTACGATGTAATAAAAGGTATTTGGTGGCGGAGAGATTCAAACCGAGCCTGCACGCAAAAAAAAAAAAAAAAAAAAAAGTTACTAGTAAACAAGAAAAAGGTGGACAGTAACCAAGTTAGTTTGTCAATATATGGAAAACAGAGACGTGTGTCCAAGTAGCAAGCCAAAAGGTTAACGAGAGAAGGTGATAGCAACCTTGCGTTACAGGTTAATATTGCTAGGTTACAGTGTAATAACTCACAGGGGTACGCTAACCGATCACGTAGTTACCACTATCAATCATAGCCTGTAACCGGTAACCTAGTTAGTATGTTGGAATAACCGACTGCTCGGTTAATGAAACAGGGTGCATCAACTGCAGTAACCGAGTATTTTGGTTAATATAACATATTCAATTACTGAAAGTAACCCATTTACTGGGTTAAAGTAATACGGTAGGACAAAAGTATAACTAAGTAGATCGGTTAATATAACAAATTAAATTAGTTAAGATAACATATTTACTCGATTAATGTAATAAGGTAGGGCAAATGTTTAACCGAGTAGATCGGTTAATTTAACCTGTTCAGTTAATTGAAATAACCCGTTTACTCGGTTAATGTAATAGGGTAAGTTAATTCTAGTAACCGAGTATTTCATCTAATATAATCTCCTTTATTAGTTGAAATAACCATGACTCAATTTGTTATAACCTCTTTTGCTTTGTTGTCCATATATTGACAAAGTTTCCAGGGTTAAAATTGTGTTTAACCTTTCTAAAGTTTAAAAGTTTATGCCCAATTCAGAATTGTTCTCGCTTTATAATTTTTGAACCACTTAACGTAGCGATGTGAAATAAACGTTTATGTACAAAACTAAATTTTTCTCTAGTTTATAAAACCACATAAAGTGACGTACTTATTTTCAATATGAATCTGAGGACGGTGTCTTATACAGAAAGGTAAAAGCATTGTTTAGAATGATTCAGAATGAATAATTGGAAATATTAATTAATAATAGTATAGAAAAGGATTATCAATGCAATGCGATATGGTAATTCCCGTTTCGGCTGCAACATAACAGATTTCTAAAAGTACAGTAGAGGGTCTATTTAATAATCCATAAAATTATGTTACTACCTTTCTGTATCATTTGAAGAAAGACGAAAAATGTATAGTTTTATAAAAGGGAAAGAATTTAGCTTTGTGGAATGGATTTGTTTCAGGTCAAACTTAAGTGGTTCAACGGTTTATACTGGGACACATTTCTGGGTTCGACATAAAATCTTAACCTTAAAATCAATACAAAATTTTAACCCTGAAAAATATAAAGCACTTCATAGTCCTGTAAAATATAAAGCTTTTATAGTCCTGTAAAACACAGTAGAACAGGAGCTCCGTGAGTTTTTACACATTGTGAACAATATGAAACAATTGAAATAAAAGCAGAACAATGTTATAAAGAGTCATGACAGTATCCCACCGCCCTTAATGTGAATTCTACTTTCCATTTCCATACTGCAGAGTTTTTGATATTCTGTTTAATTTACTGCAAATAGATGGTGAATATAAAATTAACTAGAAAAATTATTCATAGAGTCAAATAAACTAATTAAAATATAATAATACTGCAAAATATAAGTTATCCGTATAGCTCAGCCGTTAGGGATTATGTGTATGAATCAAGCTTCAAATACTGGCCACAATGTTAAACATTTTTCACTAGCAATTCCACGCCTGCGCCTCTGAATGCATTTATTTTCTTATACTACACTGAAATCAAAAATGTTTCTGCATTTGTTGTAACTTTGGTATTTAAAAAAAAAAAAAAAAAAAAAAAAAAAAGTGGCCGGAGCGATCACTTGTCTGCTTGTCCGGCTATGGTTGAAAGTGTGGGGCAATAATTTAAAATCCCCGATACTAATGCATCATGTAGATCTATGTATTGTTGAAACCAGGGTCAAGGGCGCCGATCCTGGAGGACCTAGCCCCCCCCCAAAGCTCATGTGGGCTTCCTCGCATTGTATTTATGAATATACCATATTTGGTATAATTTGAATGCAATTTGTCTTTAAATCCCTATGTATGCCTTTTGCATGTAGATGCCCCCTCCCCAAAATTTACAGAGAAATCGGCACCCTTGGCCAGGGTACAGCTTTACTTGTACCCAGGGGTAAAAGTGGATTTGAAAAGGTAGGGAGACGCATGAATTTACCCGTACCTATCTTTGCACATTGTAATTAAGTTAGAAAGTGGGGGGACGCCACGGATATATCCTGGAAGCAAGGGGACGGCGTCCACCCGCATTCTCCACACTTTTATCCCTACTTACACCTATGACTATATTCGTAGAAACCAAACACTGAAATGCACCAAACACAAGTTCTAACGACTAAGCTAACAGTTCTCACTCTATGCCTTAAATATTTATTTAAATACACTTTAAAAGTGGAAATCATATTAAGTTAAAATAACAATTAAGTAGGTAACTAATTGTTCATTTAATTCGTTTCTATATGATTTATACATTAATTGTATACAATGAAACAGAAAAATGTGAGAAAATAATTTATATCGTAAGTGAAACAGCTACATGTACAGTATACTCATAGTGCATACCTATTATATAGAGAAGAAAAGGTTAATGAAGTCATTTACATCAAAAATGAAATGTTTTAACATAATACTTTGCAAAGATCCTTTGTTTTAAAGGAATTCTTTAAGAGAATAAATGAAGGGAAGATCACAATTTTTTTCTGGTCTATATTAGCACTAAAAAACACACCAAATTGTATTAACAAAATACAATGCACATCGTATTAACTTATATACATTAGCCTATGTAATGAACCTTATCATTCAATAGAAGTTATACGTAATATACCTTCGGATGTACTACTAATTTTTTTTAAAGAAAAATTTTTAGCATTTCATAGCATTGAGTTTTAACACAGATAGCCTTCATACAGTATGTAAAATCAGAATAGTATTTTTTGTTTGGTATTTTTCTATATGTACCTATAACAGCACTTGCCCCCCCCCCTCCAAACACACATCCTGGCTACGCTACTGCTCTCTGTGGGTCTTCTTCCATTGCAACACTTCTGTCTTTCTTGAGCAACATTTCCCCTTGCTTCCAGAAATAAACGAAGTATCTAAAATAGAACAAATATAATGCTTTGTAAAATATACTCTTCAATGTGTACGGCGATGGCACATCACGTATATTTATTACAATCGAATATATACTTCATCACACCAAAACCAAACCAAACTACACCGTGTAATAGACCTTGTTGCAATGAACCGGCTTCAACGCTATATGTTAGAGATTGCAGGAACTACGTCTACCTGAGTGACGAATATGTAGTCAACTCATTGTGTTACCTGCCTCCAACAGGTGTACCGGGGAAATTCTAGACCAAATGGCCGATACGTCTTTTATTTAAATGATTCCAGTGTACATCACGACGCTGGGTAGATTGCGAAAATTTGTGGTACTCCATCAGGGGATTGAACCCGGGACTATACATACATGAGTCCAACGCTCTAAGCCCTAGACCAGAGATCGTCAACTGAGTGAGACATTTTTACATTCTTCGGAGCTAGTGGGCAGCGAGGTGCATAACTGTGCATTTACCTTGAGTGAAATCAGAGTAGCTAACTGAGTGTAAAACGTGTTTGAGCTAGTAGTCACATTAGAAGGAGAAAAAAATTTGGCCCTTTGACGTACTGATTATTACTTCAATTTTATCGTTTGTAAGTTAAAGGTAACCGGTTCTCAACTTGGACGGTTCTCAACTGAAGCACCGATCCCAGACCAAGTGAGCTTTGTGGTGAGCAAGCACCGTGCGCATAGGGTTTTCTCGGAGTTCTTCTGTTTCGTCCCCCTTTCTTCATTCCACCATTTCATTCATTTCTCATCATCACTGTCTACATTAGCCTCAGTGCGTGATCGTGAGACGTTAAACTAGATATTTCATTCTTAAAATGAAAGCAGTCATTTGCTTCTAAATTCTCTAATAAACATATTAGCTATTTATAGTATCTAATTTTAATGGATGTTACAAAATGTTTACAAAGCAGCTTTACTATGACAGTGATACGCGAAGAACACGGAGAACCGAATAGACTGATAAGTTACTTTGATACAAATCAACATTTAAAAATGTACAAGAAAACCTGTAAGAGTAATCAAAACTCTAGTCACTGATGAAGAATTCAATCAAACGTCGAAACAGTTAACTTTTGCTTAATCTTTATTACAACAGTACGGTCGCCACCCCAAGCGAGAATCAGAAAAGAAAAGAAATCCTGCCATATATCCAATGGTAGGAATCGGAGTTTCTTGAGAAATCTTTGAAACATTACCTTGAAGCTGCAAGTTAAACAATAAATCCCTAAGTCCCTCACCAGACAAAAAGGTGTATTAAAATAGAATATTATATTTAGTGAAGATAGCATTATATTACTTTGAAATAGAACTTCGATACGCGTCAGGGTTTTGCGACACTATTGTATTGGCAATTGAGAATTTTGTATTCGGCTGAATACAAAATATTACATCTTAAAATAAAACCTTGTTAGTGGAACAAATAAAATGCACATATACTTAAATAAACTAAGGGTAAAATTGATCAGATGGGCAAAAATGATAAAAGTTTCAAAACAAATACATTTTATGTTCTCCTAGAAGTCAATTTGAGTAACATATCTAAAACACAAACCATCTGTAATAAGAATTCAATCAAATGAACATAACTTTGAGAAACGCTATAAAAAAAATCACAAAACTATAACTCGGCAGCAGAGACTCCAACATTTAAAGAATAAGACATAATACATAAACCGTATTACGTTATTAAAAGAACATATTTAATATACAGCAAACAAATTATTTTATTATTACATATGCTTAAGTTTAAACGAAGTTTTATTTATAATTTTAATTTTTATGTTTCAGTCTTTGTTTGAATTTAAATAGTCTTAAGTTTCCAGTTAAATAGGTACTTGTAATAAGTTTATTGAAGCTAAACCGAATAAAGTGAAGCATCTTTGAACAAAGTATAGTTCTAGTAGTATTTTAGATTACTCAGAAATCGTTATGAAAGTCAACTCTTCACATTAAAGTCATAAATTCGGAGCTAAATACGAGATTGTGAATTATCACTTATACCGTAAAACATTTAACTTCACATCAAAGTTAAAAAACTGCTTGTCTTCATTTATCTTATTATAATAAGAAGAAATTAAAACATTGTACTTTCCACTGAAATACCATTAACACTGTATGATAAATCACTGTCACTGTCACTATTCTTAAACAAGAAAGAAAACTTTACTGCAAGTATCAGTCAATGTGCAACTATCTGCACAAAATCACAACTCAAGAACAGACATCACCGCTGTAACTGCTACAAAACGAATTTTGCTTGATTACGCTCCCGTTTTGAGTCTCCCTTTTCCACGATTAAGTAATGGATCAGATGTATGGAGAATAAAGTCGTTTTTGTTGCTGAATTACTACCTTGATGGAAATTCGTTAATAAAGATAAAAAATTAAGAAGTTGAACGCTTAAAATTTCCAAGTTCATGACAAAGTTTGCACAAGTGAGCCCAGCCCGAAAAAACCCGGTGGGTTTTTTCGGGTTGGACCCACCTGAATAAACCCACCTGGGTTTTTGACCTATTTGTTAGTATATTATTGGTACAACTAAGGTGATCACATTGTAAGTGATTTTTATCAAATTTTAGACTTTCCTTGGGCGAATTATATCCTTTCACGTTAAGGTATACAACAACATTCAACATAAGACCTTTATAAAGCTCTGAATGCACTAAATGAAGTTTAAAAAAAATACCTTAGCTTGAGATAGTTATAGAACAAATTAATGTATGTTATAGAACAAATTATTATGCTTATAGCCTTTTGAAGTAAAATAAGCAATTTTGTACTTTAGAAAATATTTTCCGTGAATAGTGTGCTCGTCGACTCGGCGACACCGAGGGACGTTATCACTCATACGTTTGACGGGTTTAAGGTCATAGGTGCCGGTACTAATAGACATATGTAAATACATTAGTAAAACTATTGGTATTATTTCTTACCTTTGATGTAAAACACAAGTTTTTTCAACTAAAATTTGGTTGATCAATAACAGTTTAGTTCAGTCATTTGTTGCTACTCTTCAAATAAGCATTCTGTAGAATCAACACCAGCCATAGCGTAAAAATTCTTGTCAAACTTAAGAAGCTTAATGCTCGGGTTTCCGAAGACTATGTAACGCTTACTATTTCAAGTGCTGAGTTCAAATTTCCGTACTAGCGGAAGTTTTGATGTACACACCGTGAAAGAAGTGCTCGGGAAATTTCCGAATTAAACTCAAAAGGATCGGAAATGAATACTTCAACAATAAAACTATTTATTTTACGCTTAAGCCTGTCATACATCGGGACAGTCCTGTTTTTGAGCCTCGAGTATCCCGTATTTTAACTCCGTTCCATTTCTGCTATCAATATCAGCTTATTCGAAAAGTGAAAAACAAAATATTCTGACATTGGCTGGGAATTCTGTAATTAGTGAATGAACAGAACGCTGTTGCATGTAACAGTTTGGAGGAAGTTATTACACCACCCTATTCGACTTGATAGCGAGCGAAATTTGCAATACTACTTTTTCCATTGAAATTGATGAAAACTCGGATACTCTCCGGATCCAAAAAAAAAAAAAAAAAAAAAAAAGCTTTGAGTGTTTCTACATTTACAAACACAGGGAAGATGGCTGACCTTTTCTCCAGTAACACATTAGGTAAGTTAACAAAAATTATAATCTTTTTCAGAGGCTAGGGGCACAGAATTGTGCTTTAGTCCAGGTCTTAGAAAAATGTAACTCTGGTCCTGACAATTACAGACGACACAGGGTGAAAAAGCAGCTTTTCATCAGATTAAACTGACGAATGTAATTTTGACAAATGCAGCCATGTAAATAAATATTGCTAAACGCGCGAAGAATATTGAAGACTGTATATTGTACCACTGATTTAAATAATTTGCATATTGTTCTCCTGTAAAGCATTTTTATAGCACATCTTAGGTTTTTAGGCATCTTTAGTCTATACAATTAATTGCAGGGTACGAACAGAGAAAAGCAGCTGCTGCTTAGTGAACCTTCGCCTATTATACGTATTCTGAAAAAAAAAATTACTATAGTTCAATTCATTGTGTTGGAAAGTTGAGGGGAGGGGGGATCTGAGGTGTCCCGTATTCTCATGGAGAAAATATGGCAGGTTTATTTGCGCTGGAAGATGTTAATTTCATGTAAGACATTTTGAAACGTTTATTTGTTTCATACAACATGAATTGTATCTTTGTTTTAAATTAATAAACCCCTTTTGGTATCCATATTTGGCGAACGTCACTCAGGCTTCTGGATAACTTAATTTACATTTGTTCGTTTGTCTGCCGAGCTCCTTTATGGCTAAGCGGTTAGTGTACGCGTCTTCGGCGTGGGTGACCCGGGTTAGCTTCCCGGAGGGAGCTCACGTGTTTCGGATTCCACTTTAATCAGTAGGTCCCGTCTTATATAGCCTCGCTGCTGAAAGGGACATTAAACACAAAATCAACTCAACTTTCTGCCTTTTAAGTTAAAATTTTCAGAGTACGAGCACGAGACACTCTAAATTTCCTGTTTAGATTTTGGCGGCATACCAACGTAAAATATGAAAATGGCGGCCATTTTGTCAAATGAGCGAGTATCTACGCTACGAATCGCAATTTTCAGTCTTTTAAGTTGAAATTTTGACGGTAGAAGCACAAGATATGCTAAATTTGTTGTGTAGATTTTCTCGGCGGTCCAATGTAAAAAAAAAATCAAAATGGCGGCCATTTTTTCAAAACGGCAGTGAGTAGAAAATTGTTGCAAGTTGTGACAATGACAATATTGAAATATAAATCACATTTTAACACTATTACCCCAAAGACATTGAAATATTTCGAAAAAAACCGATTAAACCCGAAAAACCTAATTAAACCCGAAAATACCCGAAAAAACCCATATGGGTCCAGGTGGGTTTGGCTTTTTCAAAAAAGCCCGGGTTTTTTCAAACCCTGGTTCATGATGAGCTTTTCTCCTCAAAAAAAAATATAATAGTAGTCGCTAATGGTTTTCTACAGATGTTAATGTTAAATTGTTTAATTTTTTCAAACTTCCGATGTCCAAGTTTTTGTACCTACACATCGTGAAACAGTGTCAGGAGAAAGGGTCAACACTCGGAAAATGAAAATGAAATTTTTGAGTTTTATGTCCCACGATTATGCCGGTTAGGCTAAAGAAGACGGTGATGATGAGAGATGAATGAAAATAGTGGAATGAAGAAAGTGGGAGGAAACGGGAAAACCCGAGAAAACCCACGCACACGGTGTTTGTCCACCACAAAGTTCACTTGACAGGAGCAGGGTTTGAACCAGGAATCCCATGCACCAGAGATGAACGCTCTACCACTGAGCCACCGCGGCCCGCAAAAAATCAAAATAAGACAGTCTGGTGCAGGTGTAGTTTTGGTACACTACATTTTGGAAGATTTACAGGTAAAATTCAATACTTTCCATGAAAAGACATGTTTATAAGGAACGAATTTCTACAGGTAACTCAATTACATTCAATGTAATACAACTGTATCTTAGGTTTACTAATGTTAAATCATTACAAGTGCTTTACGACGAATAAAACAAATGAGTGCATATGAAAAATGGCTCTATTAGATGTTATTTTCCACGGGCGGCTTATTTCTGCACCGTGTACACCGGCATCATATTTCTGCACAGTGTGCAGAACCTGTATTTTGTTTACAAGTGGAGAGTTACTAGTATGAAACAACAACAAGTGTTGTTGAAATTTGTATTATTCTCAAAACGCACTTCCTTCCACTACCCTCACTTCTGCTCAAACACACTATCGCTTACGGGCTTGCTCTCTTCGGACGTATTCCCGCGCGGGCCCACCAGCTTCGCCCTATCTGACTCAGTTCGATAGCATTCGTGCTATTTAGTGGCCACCCAGCACAGATTGTATTGTGCTTTTTTGCGTTGTTTTTATGCTAGACATCTGGAAGCCTTATTTATACGCAAATCGTAAAAGAATTATAATTTTTCAACAATTACTTTTGGAGGTCCCCTTGAATTTTATTTATGCCAAGTAAAATATATTCCGCCCATTGGAAACCGTCTAGGGGACAATAAAAAAGAAAGTGGTGAAAGAATTATAATTTTTCAATTTTTTTTTCTAGTATTTTGCCACAAGTAAACCTGTACACAACAGCGTTTAACCACTACCTCATTTCTCCTGTATTTTTTTTTTTTAATTGGAAGTTTTCGCTCACATGTGAAACAAGTCCTGCAGTATATAATCTAGTGGATCTTATTAGGTTACTAAAGAGACACTAAATACTAGAGAATACTAAAGGAACACAAACCTTGTCATGGCACAAGCATTACCGGTATGAGAAATTGTCCACGTTTCTCTAAGATAATTATCTTCCTTTTTGTTATTTAGGCTTAAAACTTATGTACAAATCCGAACTTGTGTTCGTTCAGGTTTATTTTCGGCGCACCACCCGGAATAATTGATGAAAATTTTTAATTATTTCACCAATTTCCTTCTTATTGCTTCTAAAATATTTCCACTGGACGACATGAAAATATCACACGTGGCATACATAAAATTATTAACTGCTTCTAGCAGCCAAGTTATCCTTTAACCTCCAGTTGGTTACCGATTAATTTTCTCAGTGTACCACTCACCGCGCTGACGTTTTCCCCTGGAGTAGGATTTGTGCTTGGAAATAGCGTTCCTTTGATTGTATTATAAGAGTGCAGCCTGTATACCACCTCGCTTTATTAAGTATTTTTGCCATAAGAAAAGGTTGCGGGTCACTTTCTCACTCTATTATGCAACAACTATTCACAAAAGACAAAATCAAGCTATCACCTCTAGCAGTACATCAGAGCACTTAATCTAAAAATTATCCAATCTAACCTACCCTAAATTTAGGGATTTACTGTTGTATCGCAGATCCAATTTGAAAATTTAAAAAAAAAAATGTACCAAAACGTACTCCGATCGGTTATATTTGGTTGGATTAGATTAAGTTAAGTTCGATTACTTTACATTAGGTTAGGGGCATAAAAACTACAGTGCAAAAGACACAAACCAACCTGTGCAAGTCAGGGGCGGATCCAGGACTGATTTCTGGGGGGAGGGAGGGAGGTTGTAATACTACTACTTAGACCTACTTTTGAGTACTCCAAACTCTGGAATGGGTTTCATTTATATATAAAATAAGAAAGTTTCCTCATTTGAAAGGGGGACAATCGCCCCGATCGCTCCCTCTGGATCCGCCCCTGGTGCTAGTTGGCCACTAAAAAGCACGAATTCAATATAACTGAGTCAAGCAAGGCAACGCTGGTGGGCCCGCGCGGGGGGGGGGGGGTGTTCGAAGGGAACAAGTGCGTCAGCGACGGTGGGTATACGCGTAAGCGAGGGTAGTGAAAACATATGGGCTTTGGTAATCATACATATTTCGATATCACTTGTTATGCTTTCATACTAGTAACGCTTCAGTTCTAAACATAAAATACAGCTCTCGTACACTGTGTAGAAATACATTGCCGTTGAGTTAAAAACTAAGGCATGTAAACTTTTGCAATTTCAAGAAGAAAATCGTGTACTACAGTTTCTTAACTGTCCTTCGTTTTTTTAAATAAAAAATTAAGTGAAATCCTTAAGTTTGTTGTCCCACGGTTATGCCGGTTAGGCTAAAGAAGACGGTGATGATGAGTAATGAATGAAATGGTGGAATGAAGAAAGTGTAAATAAACGGGAGAACCCCGACGAAACCCACGCAGACGCTGTTTGCCCACCACAAAGTTCACATGGCGATGGCTGGGATCGAATCCGGGATCCCAAGCACCAGAAGTGAACGTTCTACCACTGAACCAGCGCGGACCCTACAATTGTAATGGAGTTCTTGATATACCTTAGGGGGTCCGTGAAGATAAGCAGAAAGGTAACAATTAGAATCGAAGTTAATACACAGGTTGGGCTAGGTAGTACCATTTAAATCACTTTCTTTGATACCTTCCCCCCAAATTTTACATGCCACAGACGCCAGTGCGCGGGAACATACTATAACCGAATCTACCAATTAACATATGTAACACAACATATAAAATTTATGACAATTTGAAATGTATATGCATAATATTAAATTAACTGACCAAATGTATATTGCTCTCTCACTTCATACTCAATGAATAATCCATAAAACTATGAGCGTCCTGCTCCTTCGGGAAGTGATGCAGCATGATATATACTTTAAACGAATATATTTATATTTATAAACATTTTTCCCCACTTGTAAACTCAACCTCAACGAACTTTGTTTGAACCCTTCACCCACACTGCATCACCATGTGACAAATGAAGAACGCGAACCGAACATACAGGCAGCGCAACCAGACTACGATTTCTGCAATCAGGCTCTTCAGCGGCACTGGCGGCTCGGCGCCTGTCCGAGCATCTCTTCAAGGTCGGTCCATTCGCTGTTTGCCTACCTTCTTTCGGCTCCTTTACTTGTCGGCACGCCGTCAACGTTTCGGCGTATTTCCGACAACATTTGCCGCGGTCGCCGTCCGCTGTTTGCCGTCTCCTTCCAAAATGTTTGTCAAGGATCCTCTCGTACTTGTATTTTATTTTAAGTATTTACTTCTCATATACCCTTTACGTGCAGTCCCTTTACTACATTTCTTTTAATGCATTTACCTTTTCTTAATGGTCGGCACGCCGTCAACGTTTCGACGTCTTTACAACTATCATTTGCCGTTGTTGTTCCGTCCGCTGTATGCCGACTTTCTGCCGACTCCGTTTTCACAAGACATGTTTTATGGAATTAGTGCCCACCCACAAGAAAAACCTTCGGACAGTTTCAATTTTTACTTCATCATTAAAGAAGATACAGGCTCTATTCATTTTCCAAAATTCGACTCTTTGCCGCTGGTACGCGTTATTGCAACTTTCGCCGACGTCGTTTTTCAAGAAATTGCCGGCAGTCTCTTTTTGCAGTCGTCGTCCGACTGTCTGCCGACTGTTTCGAGAAAGCTTTATACGAGGGAAATATAAGCCCTAATTCGTATTTTAAAGCAACAAATTACCTTCTAACTCTCTTTGTTTTCTTTTGGTAAACGAATCTCTTTTTGCTCGTCGCGGTCGAAAATTGAGCGGAAAGACGCCGGTGTCCGGCGCCGGCAATCCGACCGCGGCATCTGGTCGGCATGGACAAATTGTCCGACTATAGGCGGCAGGATCCTGATGGGGATGTTTTATCCCCGCGTTTCATCCAATCAAAATTCTCAAGCAGACAACGCTGGACCACACGTGGGTTACTACCTACACATAGCAGACGGTTATGATACAAACATCTGTTATTTCATGTATTTTGATAATGATATAGCATGACATCTCTTTTTCAGTATATAACAAATTAAAATGAGGTTAAAGGACCTTATATACCTGTGTATGTAGTTGTCAATATTATTCGTTTATTTATATTTAGTTTGTTTTATGATGTAAACTACCAGACGGCACTACCGATCGCGTGAGGGTCAATGTACGTGGGATGAAAACAAATCCAATCCAAGATGTATTTTTCTTTCTTTTGGCACTCTCAATCAATGGAATTTTGATATCGTTGTTTTGAAAAGTAGACATTTTTCCTAGCGTACATATAATTGTATTTTATGTTGTCATCGTGTCTAGCAATGAAAATCGTTAAATATTCAAAACTGTCATTGTCTGTTTTGGTTAAGAAAGAAAACCCGCTCGGAACATCAGAGAAACCGGAACGGAGGAGCGAATCTCCAAAAAGTACCGTTACTTGTGGATAAAGGAAATTATCCAGCGCCAAACAAGGAGTTAGTCAACAGTCAACCGGAACCAACTGCACTGGTCTCAGTGTTTGGTGGCCGAAAATATATAGAATTTAAGCTATACGGTTCGGAGTACAATGTAGTACCCTGTTTTAGATACATATGTGATATTTCCAAAAGAAGCAGAACTAAATGCTATTAATACTTACTTCTTATCAAGTGGTCATACGGTGTGAAGTAGTGAATTAAGTAAATATGTCAAAGTGACAGAGTTTGATATCGTAAAAAAAAACTAATAATAATTCAGTGTTGTTGAACTGCCTACTACCGGGGCTTCAGGTTTCGCCTATTCAAGATTCGCCTAATACCTCCTAGCTATGCAAACGTCAATCAAAACGATGACACAGAGCTAATTTTCTTATTAGGCGAAAGTTGAATTTTTCTTAAACCTTGGTTTAGCTCGCATATGTTGGTAGTCCTGCACCTCATTCATAATTTATAGTGTATAAAAGACACAAAAATTAACCAATCCTTGACACTGTGCAGTATTGGGACATGAACGATATAGTCCGGAGGCTTAAGGCAACTTTTTATGAGAATTGTGCATTTTATATGTAAAAGCATGAAACTTGCTGTACGTGTTATTTATATAGAATTAATAATTTTGAGCGTTGTAGGCATCGTCGGATTGCCCTTTGAGCCGCCATATTGGAAAATGGCGGCCAAAATTGGTTTTTAGCTTATAACTTTTGAATGGATAGTCCGATTTTCATTTTTCTTTTTTTATTTTAAAGCTCTTTTTAAGGCAAAACTTTTTTATTATAACAAAGATTTCTCTAAACTTTAAGGTTTCAGCACAATTTTTAAAAATCTAAAGATTTTTCGATGAGAATTGGTTTCTTCATTCTATAACTTTTATATGGTTCACAAAATCACTTTTGATCTCTGAATACAAGAAGATGATAATTTCATGATCTTTCCAATGATATATGTTAAGCTATAACTTGAGCAACGGTTTCCATAGAAATCATTGATCAAAACTAACATGTCATTAAGAAAATTTATTCTGCTTCTGAAGTTTTAAATTTAATATATGGTTGTTTCTACCAGCACTTGTAATTTTTTTCTTTATTATAAGTTTACTTTTACAGAACGAAATAATAATAGAAGAATATTTAGATATTATACTCTATTATTACTCTATTACTCTATAATTACTCTATTATAATTACCCTATTATGAAAATGAATATAAAAAGAGATGTGCATTATTTTTCTTGAATGCAGAATAACACTTTTACATGTGGACATAAAAAGTATGAAAATAATTGTAGAATTGCTTAATTTTCACAATCTTTAACGTGCATATTCAAGTATGAACTTAGACAGGGTGGAAAAGAAAAGTTAGTTGAAGTCTTGGTCACAACCACCACATGAACAAAGATGAGTGCAAGGTAAATCGGCTTTCACACATTTGCACAACATCGAACACGAGATTTTACACTTGCACCTAATTAGCTCACGAGATTCCACAGCAGCAGGAGGTTGTGTGATCCATTTTGGTTGCCATGTTGAAGATTCCGAGTCTCGAGTCCAGCCAAACATATGCAAATCAGGAAGATGAGGAGCTGTTTGAAGTGCCTGTCCCCATACGTGACCAGCCTGGTATGCTACTCTAAGGACATGCTGTTTAAGGGCGTCAAGCGTTGGTGGAATATTGTCCAAATCCCTGTTTTTTCGTGCAAACAACACAAGTCTGGCTTTGTTTACATTAGTTTCTTCACTACAACGATCATATAGTAATATAACAAACCTTTCGATAAAAGGCATAACAGCATCAACTTCTTGTACCGAAGGTGTGCTAGCAAGAACACTGAGTGCATGGGTCACTTCTGGGTAGCTATTCCACGTTGCCCAGCAAGATACTTTACCCCTTCCTGAGAATTTCGAAGTAGTATCACAGTCCGTTAGGGCATGGAAAGCTGGTAGGGCTTTGCATTTTTCTCTTCCCAATGCTTCAGCAATTTCTGTTATGTTGAGGGTGCGAAAGGTTTTCGATGTGCCAAAAGCAACCCATAGATGACAATCCAGAACATTAGAATAATGTACTGCTAAAACAACCACATCTGTATCCACACTTCTAATGAGGATTCTTTTTCTTCCTTGTGCAACGCCATGAGCTGCATGCAGAAACATTCGGGTATCAGCTTCTTCATGTGTGCAGGGGTGTAACTCATCCAACGAATATCTTGAAGGATCTGAGTAGGAGCAAAGAACATCTTCCTCCAAAGTAACTACAACATCTCCTTCATATGATCCGGATGCTATTTGGGTAGCCAACAAGTGGAAAAGCTCCCGCTTGTTTACATCATCTTTTAGGAAATCAGACCAGTTAGTTGGTGTTCTCTTTAACAGTTCAACCCGACGACGAGTTCCTTTTCCTCTTTTAGCTCGAATGCAAAACTTCAGGCTGTCTGACTTGTAGACGTCAAATACGATGTCTATTCTGCTTAAACCAGGTTTCTGAAACTGTTTTGCAATGTACTTGATAATCTTTTGTGAATAATCATGGAAGGTATCATTTTTCTCTGGCGTAATCATGTGCACAACAGCTGGACCATCAAGGATCATCGTATCAACATCTGGACCATCAGGATCATCACACGCACTAACGACACTATCATCTTCTGTTGCAAGCAAGGTCTCTAAACATTTCATCAAGTCAGACTTCCCCTTACAGTTTAACGATCCATCATCTGAAAGCGACGGAGGATATACGTGGTTTTCATGGCAGAAAAAATCATCAATATCGCCCTGCCGAATCTGACAAGCAATATACAATTTTAAGAATACACTTCGATCCCGTTTCAAAGTTTTCATTGTTGTGGAGGTATTGGATTTATTTGATTTCTTATGCTTGCAGTTGAAGAGTTGGAATTTGTTTCGGGTCATAGGGGCATCAACTGCCTTTTCACAGTCAATCAGTCTTTCCGTGAAAAACTTCTCACTCAATTCTTTTCCATTCTTTTTTATTGACTTTAAGGAATTAACAACTTCCTTCTCCATAATCTCCCTTGTGTTGAGGATCAACAAATCGCCACTTTTATCTGTAAATGGATTTCCCATTTCCTTGATTGCAATAATCAAGTTACAAACTCTATCTAAAAACTTGGTTTGTTTCCGTGGTCTGTTTTCATGATGAGACCATTCGTCACATTCAGGGTGTTTTATTTGGGTTTTGAATTCCTCAACAATGCGTGCGACTTCCGGCCCACAAACCATCCACCGAAGCAGAGCATCTGTATTTTCAGTCAGGCCTATTGCTCCTCCAGTACCTTTGACTATCGCATTGTTCTGCTCGTGAGCTTCATCAAGAGGCATATTAGAAAACTGGCGACCAGTTTTATTGGCAGTAAATTTTCCTTTTAGAAATTCTTGATATACTTCAGGATGCTTTCTCTCCAATAGCATCATGTCTCGAAGATGAACAGCAACATATCTTGCGTAGTTGTGATGATCTAGAGCATGGAAAAGCCACTGGAGTTTAAATAATGTTCCGACATACTTTTCATAATTTCCTTCATGTATTGCTTTATCCCATGCAAAAATTTCCAGTTCTGTTTGGAGAATGAGGTTCCAAAAATTGAACTGAGGGTGTCTTTCCTGCTGAGATAAACACCATTCTTCTTCAGAGATAATTGCAGTCTGATCTTTTCCTTCACAAAATTCCTTGTATGCTTCCCTCCGAAGCTTGTACAATGCGCATGCTGTTACATGATGTGCCTGCAAGGTCTTCTTTATGTGGACAACATTCAAAAATGAGTTCGCTGTTCCTGAGGATGCAATTTTGGCTTCCTCTAGGGCGGAAGTCCACCCACTGCCGTCTAACAAATTTCCTATGCACTTTAGTAGTGCTAACTTGATGTGCAATCCACCAAGAACAATAACAAAATGATCCTCTCCGTAACTATTAGGCCAAGTCCATTGTATTTCCTTCATAATTTTGAACAATGGTTGATCACACGTAATTACTGGCGTTTGTCCAGGATTAGTAATGTCAGTTGCTTTTCTAATTACATCCATGGAATGTCGTAACATAGCAACTGACTTAGAATCGTCTTGAAACAGGGGAAGAAGTGCAGTTCTAGTAGATGATATTGGATTTCCTGTTTCCTTCTGACTATGAAACGCAGACCAGCTTGCATTGGTGTTTGTTTCTTCATTTGTTCCCTTTTTGTCAACAAGCTCTGAAACATGCTTGCACCAGGAATATTCACTTTCAACATTTTCATCTGCTGGTTGTTTTAATGAACGATCAAAAGTTTTGATTTTCGGGGGAGAACTTATTAGTTTAGTGATCGAAATGGGAGGGACAGCTGAATAGCTTGTTGGCAGTTTCATGACTTTCTTGCTGGACTTGATCGTGAAGTTGATTGCTTGATTTAAACCAGTGTTAGTCTTTTCAGATTGCTGAAAAAGAGAAATTCCAGTACCATGAAATGAACCTTCTGAGCTTGTTGCACTGGGATTATGGTCTATATTGTCAACTGCTGAAGTTGTAAAGATACCAATCTTTAAATTTGGAGGGACTACAGCTCCAATGTTGCAAAAATGGATAATGGCGGAGTTACCTAAATCTGCTGATAAACTTAGCACTCGATCATATGACACTGATATTCCCAAGTTAAACAAAACATCAATTAAATCCTTCGAACGAATTTTTGAGTGGATATAACTACCTAAAAATAATGGAACTGGTGTCTCTTAAGCTCGAGAATGTCTGCTTCCTATAGATGTACGACGCCGGTCTTTGCAAGTATGGTAACTAATCAACTGTGCTAAAGTAAGACTTGACTGTGATGCGTTGGCTGCCTCTTCACTTTGAATTCTGGGTTCGTGCATGACCATGGACAGGAAACTCACCAAGGTAGGAGGAACTGACCTCTCTTGACATCCTTCTGAAAATGATCCATCAAATGGCGGCTGTTTATGATTGAGAATATCTCTGCGCAATATTCTCGCAGCACGAGCTAGGATAACCGCTTCTGACTCATTGTCTAGAATACATGTTTGCCTCAGAGAACGTCCCACTTCTCTGTTGATAACTATAAGAACATCTCTACCTTCTGGGTACGCCTCAAGTTCAGGAAAGTTAGCTAATATTTGTTCTTTTAGTCTAGTTGAATGCACATTAGATGCTTCTCCCCCAAGCTGCTTAATTCTTGTGCAATACATTCTCTTTAACTCGCTCAGTTTAAAAACTGGCGCCTCTTCTTCATTTTCAAGGCAGAATTCAATAAAAGACATAAGCTCCGCAAAAGAACTTTTGAGTATTAATTTCTGTGAATCGTTTTTCTGTGTCGGACCATGCAGTTTTGCATTCTTATTGTATAAGCTCGTGAGACACTTCGCGTGATATACAGCATCTCTAGCGATCATGTCACCCTCACTCAATTTTGCTATGAGAGATTCATCTTGCAAATTCACAGCGCACTGCCGCACTCGGCTATCAACTTTAAAGGTCGTAACAAGAGACAGGGGTTTGTCTTGAAGCAGGGGATCTTTGTTATCACAGAAAAAACACGCCTTTTCAGATTTGTCCTGTGAGGTTGCACCTCTTCCTCGTGTATAACGACTTGTAGAAGGTTCGTTCTGTTCAATTTCTGGTTGTTCCGAACTATTGCTTTCTGGAGAACACACCACCTTCCTTTTCTTCGCCCAACGTTGAGTAGCTCGATCGACTTCTTTTTTATTGTAACGTAAGTTACACTTTCGGTGGAACTTTGCTTTGTTCTTTAAAAGAGTTGTTCTAATACCACTTCCGTCGTTCAGTCGTTCAAGTGAACCTATCTCCTCAGGAAGACCCTGAACCGCTTGTAACGACAAGAGATTCTTCTCAATTGTCCCATATCCAGAAGCTGCATTCCGGGATTCCCAGTCCGCCGGACAAGTGAGCTTGTCAACTTTGGTTTTTTGACAAAAAATACATTTTTCCCAATCTGTACTAGTAGTTTTGGGGGGTGGAGGGCTACCACCTTCAACTAACTTGAATGTTCTTTTCATTTTCTTTTTCTTTTTTGGACTTTCGTTTGATCTACGAAATGTTTTGATCCTAGGCGAAGACCTTTAGAGTAGATTTCACCAGTTCAGAAGTGCATAATATTCGCTTCTGTTGCTAGTATCTCTAGACCTGAAAGATATAAAAAGGAAAGAGAAAAGAGTTATGACCTGCAAGTTAAGTATTGTACAAATATAACAAAATTAAACAAACGAAAACTTGTTTACATGATTTCAAAAACAAAATGCTGTAGGATATATAGAAATTGACGCACTCAACAAAGAACTTGAGTGCTGATTCTAACTACAGTTTGGAGGATTAAACAAAATTGTTCATTTTATATCTAAAAGAATGAAACTGGATAGTGGTAACTTTGAAATTGTAAGAGTTCGTTATAACTGAGCACCTTATATTTCCTTAACATGCTTATTTTGAGTAACGATTTATGAGGAACCGGTGTGCTGCCCACAGTTGAAGCTGCCCATGCGTTACCGGGGGGTACAAGATGAGCAGCCAAAAACTACCCCCCAATAAATCATATTGACATCCGCTTTTATTCTTTCCTTCTTGTGGAACCAGATATATTATCAAAAGAATACCGTCTTTTAAGTTGGTTTCAGGGTTGCCAGTAATATAAAGGTACGAGTAAGGGACAGGGCGATCATTCAGCGAGTTCAAGTAGTGCTTATGCACAAAGATTACCCCCCAATAAATTATTTTGACAAACACATGTAGTAGCTCTTTCTTCTAAAAGGAGATGATTTTCACCAACAGGTGCCGTCTATGAATACCAGTTTTAAAGAAAACCGAAGATTGACAATAAAGCAGGAGGAAAGGATAAGGAAGTTTAGTTCTCCTTACCTGCTCACGCGGTCATCGGGTCTCTAGTTGGCGTCAAAAGACATAAACAAAGCTCTTTATGCGATTCACAGCCACACCCCTAAGTTCTCCAACGTAAGTTACGAGGAGCAAAAGCCAACGAAGAGAATTATGAAAGTCAGCTCAAATAATTGTCATATTTCTTACCTGCTGCAATACTTACAGATTCATTGAAGCTATTATGTCTATTCCTTCTTGCGTTTCATGTTAATTTTGTCTGATTTTAAAGTAGGAAATTTTCCATAATATTATTGTAAATATATATTTGTTTTGTGGTTTTCTTTGTTTTGTTTCATTTTCAAGGCGTGTTATTTTTTAAAACATTTCTTTTACCGAGAGTTACTATTTTTTTTAAAAAAAAAATCCGACTTTAAAAAGTCAGTTATTATACAAGAATAGTTATTATTTATTACTTTATTTATCGTACTGTTTATTAATTTTTCTTTGTTTCTCTGCCTGCATTATGTTTTAAATAAATATTTTAGTAATGCTTATAAGAAAAAGAGACAAATGATTGGATAATGAACCAATTAGTTAAAATAGATACACATATTTTCCCAAGTTGTAGTTCATAAAATTACCTGTATGCTTATTCGAAGTGACTGCAAATTGCAAGGAATAACCAATGGAAATCATAACACTATTTCACTTTGAAATAAGTATAATAGGCTATCTGATTCTCGTTTTATTGGGTTGGATTAGATATCTGAGTTTAGTGTCCCGTTCAGCAGCAAGGCTGTGTGAGACGTGGATCTACAGCTTATGGTGGGATCCGGACCACATGAATTCCCGCTGAGAATCGAACCTGGGCCTCCCACCCCAAAGGTGCGTATGCTATACACACGAGGGAGTTATTTCTAGTCTGGTATACACTAACGCACATACATATTGTATATATATATATATATATATATATATATATATATATATAGAGAGAGAGAGAGAGAGAGAGAGAGAGAGAGAGAGAGAGTGTGTTATGTATCCACATAATTAAAACAATACACAACTAGATAGATAGATAGGTATGCAGAGAAGAAATATCCTGGCGATACAAGTAGTTGATGGAGAAATCATAACAAATTCCTTCAAATTGGAGGCATTTCATATGTCAATGGAATGAAAAAAAAATCACTGATAGTGATCCGTCTTTGAAAAAGACGAAATTCGCTGGGTTAAGTTATGACCCTTAAACTCCTATTCTACAACTGCTTCAACTTCAAAAATGTTATTATTCCCCTTGTTTACGTTCATTTTCAACGAATTTAAATAGTTGGTTACTGAATTCTCTATGTCTGTGTGCCTGATATCTGCATTTTTTTTTTCCAATTTTGAGTCGTCCATTCCATAGAGCATCAAAAACTACCTGAAAGAAGTGATGACATTTTTGCGTCACTCTTACCGTTTACAAGATATTGGAAGAAGTTCCGATTTCGGTAGATTTAAGGAGCCACATCTCGGGATCCTTAAGTGATAGTGAGATGATATTGGTGTTGATCAATACCTAAGAGAATGGTGAACATTTTGGTACCAAATAATAACCGATGGCCACTGGTTATATCTGCATTTTCAGTATATATACGGTGATAAAAATGTGACAGCTGTATATAGCTAATTCAATAGATCCCCTAATACGCAGGTTCCAAATATGTAAGTGTATTATCTATCGAATTTAAACAAATAAATTAATTATTAAATTTCATATAAATTTCGGAAAAAAATAATTCGTTCTAAGTTAGTTCTGGCAATACTCTTCGAGCATTCTCAACTGGTTAATGTTCGTGCGCAAACAGCAACTTGCATGTCTCTTCGCTACTCTCATTTTCATATCTTCATTCTCGCCATCGTGGTTAATCTAATTGAGTAAAAAATTATGATTAACTAATCAAATTCATCACCATCGCAATGCCGAACACGTATTTCAAACTTGGACCGTTTCCGATTTTGAAAACGCTCCTCCGTACACTATAAGATATTATTACACCCTCCCTTGTATATCACATCGTTATTAAAAAATCATATACAATACATTTTTTAAGTAATAAGTTAAAACTTGCAATCACTCTTATTGAAACGTTCGAATTGCAAGCGGAGCGAGTAAAATTTTTTTTTTAAATCTATTTTTTTGCAAACTGATAAACATATTGATTTAATAGGACACCAATAAGTTTTTGGAATGACTCGTCATTTACTCATTTCCAGGGCTTTTTCTTTCTTGCTTGTTCGTCGCCCCTTACTATCAGCGCCCGGTGCGACCGCTCTTCTTGCCCCCCTCTTTAGCTACGGCTCTGACAATGTACGAACTGCTTTATATATATATATATATATATATATATATATATATATATATATATATATATATATATATATATATATATATATATATATATATATATATAAAGTTTTCAAAATAGCAGGATATTGAAGAATTTATTTCGTGTTTTCATAATTACTAACAAATTTCAGTGAAAATATATATCCTATATCCTAGCACAGTGGTGAGCAAATTTTTGTGAGTCCAAAGAGAAAACTTTAGGTGGGTGTATATATATATATATATATATAATTATTATTAATTGTATATATATATATATATAATAATTATACCCTTAATTATTTATAATAATTAAGGGTAAAAGTGAGGGGGAACACGGGGAGATACCGTCCTCCGACCTTGAAAAAATATGTACGGCGTCCCTCCAGTTCATAAAAATTACAATGGGCAAAGATAGGCAAGGGGACGGCGCGACCTCATGCCGCTACCTACCATACCCCTACCTTTTCAGATCCGCTTTTACCCGTAATAACAATTAATACGATTATCAATAACACGCATGCTAAGATAATTTTATAATTAATGTCACGTATTTATGTATTGTTATAACGTATTAAATAATCTTAGTGACTATAGTGAGTGCCTCATCATTACAAAACACTCATCCTCTGAAACACTCATCGTAGGTTTGACAACAGCGCGCTGATCACTAATTGGTTGCCAAAAGTTAGTTTAGCTGGCTCACTGTATGGTAACTAACTACAGTGAATATAAGTGTTGTCTACTGTAGGGATATGTATCTTTCTTTAACTTAGAAATATTTAGACATTTCTGGTAACCGTAGGGACATATGGACGGAATTTTATAAATTGGTGCGGAAGATAGGGATTTAAATAAAAACTTTGGAGTGAAAATAAAATGCAATTAATCCTAATATTGGTAATAGTAATTGTTCAAGGTCACAGTGTTTCATACTAGAGATGGAGTGGGTCATTGGGTCGTGGGTCAACAGCATGTGACCTACTGAGACCCACCAATCATCATGACCCACTGCAACCCACCACTCACCATGGCTCGACTCTCTGCATTATAGACAGCATCTTCTGAATACTGGTGAATTTGTCTACGTTTTACTTGCATGGCTTTCATTTCCTTTCCTTTTTCATTTGTTTCTGTTTACTTACTTGAGATGAGTATATTTAAGTGAAAAAAGAACTTCAGGCATTTTTGGATATTTGTAATCGTAATAAAAGCAATAGGACTTATACTACTACTTGGCTTTACAACGACTCACCAAAGGTAGTCGTTAACCCTGGTTCAGTTATATCTTTAGTGGCAATAATCGTTTTCACCTTAAAATATCTTCTGAAGTTATATTCACTAGTATGCTCACCTTTTCTACTGAAATTACAAGTCCATGATGAATATTAAATAATTTATTCTTTGATTCCTTTTTAATGTATATTCACACTAACTGACTTGCAATCAAACATGTCCACTGAGTATCTATAAACAACGACATAGCAACCAACTAGACAATAATGTATATTTCTTATATATTAAAACATTCTTCTTTTATTATTTTTAATTAACATTATAACAGGTATAGTGCTTGTGTAAAAGCACTTTCTGCCCGAGATATATGTAATTATGAGCCGATACAAAGTATCTCGTTATATAAAATGTCGCCCGATAAAGGGACTAAATATAAAAGTTACAAGGGAGCTTGACTTTTATATTTAAGAACCACTGGTCCGTTTATAATAATGACATGATAATAATTGTGTTCTCTACATTTTGATCGCCCTTCATATATAACTTCATTAAGTTTCCTTCATATAAATACATTTATAATAAAACTTTTATTCCATTATTATTTATCTTTTATCATTAAAAATGTCGTCGCTTACTAATACAATCAACGAAGGATGCGAAATCAAAAGCGTAAGAGATAATTACATTTTAAAACACAAATTACAATGATCAACGATTTCATTCATCATTAAAAACGGTCATGGAAAAAAAATGTTTGCTCTTTCCAGGGCGCATTATATAACAATTACGTAAGATGGTATTTTAAAGTATACATCATATCAACAAGGCGTCATGATACAAAAGAATCTTATCCAAGTATCATATAAGGTGACACATGAGTACAGTCGTCGGATAATTAGCTTAATAGAATGAACCTTCTACTGAATATAATCTTTGACAATAAAGTTTCAACATAAATCAATATAATATAAATAATCTTTGTTTTTAATCAGTAACAACATTAACATCTTCCCGTATGGTAGATATAATAATCTATGTTCAAGTGAACGAAAAGAAGAAATTAAATTTATTTTCACACATAAATATTCATAAGAATCAATAGCTGATATGGGTTTAACCCCTACCACATCAACTGCAATCAGTTTAGATTCGTACTTGTATATGATTCCAATAAAGTACATTGTACCGCACAATCATGATTATGTTCCGCATTATTATTCTGTACATGAATTGCGTCATTGTTTTGATTTTGATACGAAGTGCCATCTCTTGAACTACGGTTACGTCTATCAATGTAGTTTACAGTATTTCTAGAATTTCGCCATGTATTTCGTCTGTTTTTGAATCTACTTTGGTTAAATGGTCTGACATAATTATTGTCACGATTAGTTAGGTTAGATGTATTCCCATCATATCTTTGCCTATTCTGATTGTTCTGATTGTTTAAATTTACTCGATTTAGGTTATGTTCCGTATCATCTACATTACGGATATTTAGATTCCGGACTGGTACTGATCTAAAGTTATCTGAATTGTTTTTAATTTTGCCTATTCCCGCTTGATGATTCTGTGCCTGGTATTGAGTTTCATAACATTGAACAAGCATCAATAGATGATTAAAACTCATGCATTGCGTAGAAAACAGGATTTGTTGTAATTTAAACGGTAGTAGATTTCGAATAGATGCAATCACTCTAGATTCAGATTGCAATGGATTTACGATTTTTAATTCATTATACGTATTCACAACAAAATCAACAACAGATTTGTGCAAGCGAGGATTAAAAGGTTGATTTCTAATCGTAGCGTCTCTGTTTGCAAGTAGAAAGTCATTCTCATAATTTGAAATCAGCGCTGCCTTGAATTCCTCATATGTCTTGACGTGTTCCCGTACCGCTTTAAACCATAAAGAACACGGTGGAAGTAATAAATGAGGGATTAGTTTCATATATTGAGATTTATCTATACACATTATACTGCATTCGTCCTGAAATTTTTCTAGGAAAGAAGTAGCATTTTCATTACATCTACCACTAAACTTACTCATAGCACGTATTTCGCTCATTTTTACACTTAACTTTACATTTCTTTCACCGTTTCGTGTTCGTGTTGAGTGAAAATTTCTACCTACTGCGTTATGTGTGGTTCCACCATCTCTTTTCCGCCCATCTGTATTCCTTGGTTGAATTCTTTCCAAAATAATATCCTCATCGGATGAGTTACTTGAAGAAGAGATAACGCAAGGTCCTTGTCGATCTGCTTCGGGTGAATGCGAGGGCATCACTTGTGGATGAGGGAACCCCAAACGATCAGTAACAATGTTGTTGTTGTATGCATTGTCTTTAATCTGTAACGTCCTAATTTCTTCCTGTAAGGTAGATATCAATTGTGCATTTGCACGTATTTGGTTAGAATTATCTGTCACCTGAATCTTTTGCTGACGAACAGAAGATTCTATTACTTCAAAATCTTTTTTTACAATATTAACTTCTTGGATTACATGATTGTAATTATCCTTGCAATCTTCAGATAATCTTTTTAACTTCTCGTCGAATTGTAACGTGATGTCTGTCACAGCTTGTATTACAGATTGTTTCGCTTCTTCGGACTTTTGATCTATTTGTTCTAACTGCCTACCCAATTCTTCATGCTGTCTCTCTAATCGTCCATTCAATTCTTCATACTGTGTTTCTAATCGTCCATTCAATTCTTCGGATTTTTGCTGTACCGTTTGTTTTAACTCTTTGGACATCTGAGTTAAATTTTGTTCTAGTCGTTGTTCCTGTCGCTGTAATGCTAGTAGAATTCTGTCTTCTAATGTCAACATTCCGGGTGCAATAGGAGCTATATTCTGCCCGTTGTTAGCATCATCAACAGTTTCATTCTCTACTGTCTCACCAATCATGATTTTTCTTGTAATTACTCTACCACTTCTAAGAATAGTTGAGTTCGTATTCATGAACCTTCTTACTAAGGTAAATTCACACTTACTTAGACTTCGGGATATGAATTTACAAGAATCCCGGGTGAGGTAAACCAAAAATTTTACAACGACTCACCAAAGGTAGTCGTTAACCCTGGTTCAGTTATATCTTTAGTGGCAATAATCGTTTTCACCTTAAAATATCTTCTGAAGTTATATTCACTAGTATGCTCACCTTTTCTACTGAAATTACAAGTCCATGATGAATATTAAATAATTTATTCTTTGATTCCTTTTTAATGTATATTCACACTAACTGACTTGCAATCAAATATGTCCACTGAGTATCTATAAACAACGACATAGCAACCAACTAGACAATAATGTATATTTCTTATATATTAAAACATTCTTCTTTTATTATTTTTAATTAACATTATAACAGGTATAGTGCTTGTGTAAAAGCACTTTCTGCCCGAGATATATGTAATTATGAGCCGATACAAAGTATCTCGTTATAGCTTTTGAGAAACAGCGTGTAAGCTTTTAGAGGAGCTAAATACTGGAAATAATAATTTTTGAATTACTGTAATATATAAATTATTATAATAAAAATTTGAATCTAATTATGTGTGCTTAACCATCACGGCCAAATTGAAAAGTCAAATGAAATGACTTTTGGCTTAGGTCTTAATCCAAACTGGGATGGTATCACATAGCTTTTATTATAAAATATATCCTAAGGGGGTAGTGGGGATCCGATTTTTTGCGCAAAAAAAAAATGAGTATCTGCTACGGATGGGCACGGGAGAGTTTTCTTTGAAACTCGACTCGACTCGAAACAGACATTTTTCAGCTCGACTCAAAAATTTCGTGCAACTCGATTCGAATTTGGGCCGTTTCGAGTCGAGTCGAGTCAAAATGAGCCAATTCGAGCTAAACCCTGTGTGTAGTTCCAAGTACTCTTTTCAAGTATCCTACAGAGACAAAATAATTATCAATTATGCTACTCCTACTACTACTTCTTATATTATTATTATTATTATTATTATTATTATTATTATTATTATTATTATTATTATTATTATTATTATTATTATTATTATTATTATCAGAACAATACCGTGTATAACCATGAAAGGTAGGCGGTTTGTATCTGAATAATGAAAACTAGTTGACTGTAGTTCTCGGTCTTCGAAAAGTCTTCAGGAGGCAAAAACATCGGTCACGAGGTTCTGGGTTTGAGTTCCGGAGGAATAAGTATTCGGACTCGAGCGAAAAGTTGTTTAAAGTTATACGGCGCCGGCCACAGATGTTCAATACTGCTCGGCCTGGGTTTATGGTTGTCAACAGCTCGAACGGCTCGGCTCACAGCTCATTCATATCGAGCCGAACCGAGAAGTGACCTGAGCCAGCAGCTCACCTAAATGAGCAGGCTCGAACCGATGGCTCACCCAAGCCGAACAAAAACCGAGCTGATTGATCACCCAACCGAGCCAGTTCGAGCCATCGACTCATTTGACCTGAGTCGAACCAAGCCGATGGACTCGTTTCAACGGAGCTAGCTAGAGCCGAGTCGGTAGCTCATCCCAACCTAGCTGGCTCGAACCATCGGCTCAGTCGATGGCTTGTCCCTACCGAGCCGATGGTTAATCACAATCGAGCCGGAGCGAGCAGCTCGCTCAGTTGAACCGAGCCGAGTCGGTTGACATTACTACCCGGATTGAGCTTCTATTTGGGCTCAAACATTAGACCGTGCAGGTCCCAGCCTTGATGGTAAGAACTACATACTTATATTGGTGGTCATGACATTTGAGGCAGTCTCGTTATTAAAATCTATTGCCTCGTTATGAAGATGAGACGAGACGCACTAAAAGTTCCCCACAAGATGCACTAAAAATACGAGACGAGGTGCGTCCCTGTCGTGAACAACATTAAAAGTATTCCGCATTACTGTTTACATTCCTCATGGCTTTCGTTTTCCAGGCTAATCTGGCGATGATTTCAAAACGAGTTAAAACGAGCTGAACGAGCAAGCCATTTATCAAACTCGACTCGACTCGAAACTCGACCTCAAAACAGTGACTCGACTCAAGAAAACTGAATTTGACTTGACTCGAAACTCAAGTCGAGTTGAGTTATAGCTCGACTCGTGCCCATCCTTAAGTATCTCGCAAGTCCTTAAACTTACGGAGCTGAAATTCAGTGTGTTAACTCTTTATTGAAAACGAACAGAACGTGTCCTAGCATTTTTAAAAATTCTCCTTTATGGGGGGGTCTTTCTGTATATGGAAAAAGGATAGTGGGTTGGTTTGTAAAAATAATCGAAAACGATTGATATTAGTTGAGAACAAATTCAGAAACAATTATTAATTAATTGAGAAACAAAAAATAGTGCTTCGCTTCATATATCCATTGTTTCTTATTATTGTTGAATCTTATGTTTATTATATGGAGCGCTTAGACCACAGGGGGCAATCAACCCATAAAGTTATGAGAAAAATAGACACAAAATTTGTACTGTAAGCTTGATTACACGGAAATTTTAAGTTTGGACTGTACGCATAACTATATGGAAAATTTTACACTTTTTTCCCCTTTACGTTAGTGTACTTTCCTTGATTTCAGACTCAAATTTCATCCTTTTTCCATTGAAAAGTATCAATAATTCAACAAGGAAATGTTAATTTAATACAATGATAATTTAATTGAAATTTAATTTAGACCATGACAAACACTACCATTTTATATCAAAAAGGTCAAATCCACCGATATTCTAACAGAGTGGTGCTTGAGCGATTGATCATAGAAATACAAACTCCGATTAGTCAGAATTTCACAGCCTGGTTTTATTACAAGTGTAAACACTTTAGAGGCCATGGATCATGTGTCAGACTTGATAACGATGGGTTTTGGTGGGTCACAGTGAGTGAGTGGTTTATGATTGGTGGTGCGTCGGAGTGTGTCATAGTGGGTGATGGGTCAGAGTGAGTCATGGTGGGTCGTGGGTCACGATGGGTGGTGGGTCAGTGGGTCGTGGGTCAAGATTTCATTGACCGACGGCATCTCTGCCCATTAGTACCTCTGGGGTGGTGGGAAGGAATTGACATGTGAAATTAATCAAAAACGATCAATATTAGTGTAGAATCCATAGTTATCGATGTCTCAGAGATTAACAATTACAATCCTGATACTGTTAAAAAATGAAATGAAATCTTTCAGTTTTACGTCCTACGGTTATGCCGGGTAGGCTAAAGGAGACGGTGATAATAAGAAATTAATACAATGATGGAATGAATAAAGTGGGAGGAAACGGAATAACCCCAAGAAATCCCACGAACATGGTGTTTTCCACCCCAAAGCCCATTTAGTGAGAGCTGGGATCGAACCAGGGACCTCTCGCACCAGAGGTGAACAATCTACCACTGAGCCTTCGTGCCCTGATAGCGTTAAACTCCAAACTCAGCCCCCACAGGTATGAGGTTGACAAGATTGAAAAATGAAATGTCTGAAATGATTGAGATTAGTGTCGAATCTATAGTTTGTAATCGTCAAGCTATTAGATTACAATAGCAATGGCATTTAAACAGAAGTTTAGGCATAAACGGCATGTCAGCTGCATTGAGAATTTACAAGGGCAGCACTGAAGGCGTTGGTCGCACAACTATAAATATTTTAATGTACGTGTATGAATTTATATTCCAGCGAACTTCTGGAGTTATTTTAACGAAACTTTCATATGAATTTCAATATTAAAAGAAATAATTAAAAAAGATAAAACTGTGGAAGTAAGTAAGATACTTCAATGGATGGGAGTTTGGTGGAATGGCATGTAAAAATAATGCACAAAGACTGATATTAGTATGCTATCCATAGTTTTCTGGGTCGCTGAAATGAATAGTGACGCTCCCAAGGACGTTTAAGCCCAAGTTCATCCCATCAGCAGAGAATTACAGAGGGAGGGGGTTTAAAATAAAATATTAAAAAATACTTAATTTTTGTCTAATTCGTAATTTTCGAGGTCATTAAAACATCTGATACGTTTTTAATGCCTTTTGAAAGGTAGGTAGTATTCACAAGCAGGGTGTTTTATTCATATCAATTTGATTAAAGGAGTATTTTCTGAGGTTAGGGTTTTTCAATATTTATGTCAAAAGTAGAGTATTTTCTGCATATTTTTATTAAACTTTCATTGAAATAAATATTCTAAGGGGAAGGATATTCGAATACTTCTCGTAAACCTACATATATTATATAACGTGCGCGCTTTAGTAAAATCTGTTGAGTATAAAACTATTAGCCGTCTTTCGGAGTGAAGATTAAAGAAAATTATCTCAACAATTATAATAGAACTCAGAAAACGACATACGTAAAATAAAACTTTCCAATTGAAAATTAACTCTTGATAATACGGAACCAAGGAAAAGTCGAATTTCCAATCTTTTATTGCAAAAAGAAATGTAACTCCACCTTCGAAATTGAAACAATGACGCACTGTGGGTAAAGTTATGGGCATTTCTTTTATCTAAGACTGTTGTAGAGGGCCGATGCCCGTCTACATCATCTGCATATCAAAATGCAGATGAGGGGCACATTTGCATATGTATATGTAAATATGATAATTTGTGATTTAATTATTTGCTTAATATTAGCATATTCTGTGCATATTTATTGGATATTATTAATATTGATGTGTGAAACACCTAGCATAGTACGTAAATATTAATACAATATTGAATATATTGTATTTATTTCATTGTGTTTATTTCCATTTATAGGCTTATAAAATGTATTAATGGGTTGCAGATAATTACATCATTGTTGCATAATGCATAACTAACAGGGGATGATGGAAGATAATGAATATAAAGCAGAGATGAAGAATTAATTAAAAGAGGAAATGAGCAGAATCTATAAGAATCATACTTGATTTTTCTGAACGCTTGGAAAAGAGCTAGAGCTGAAAAAGTTTTTCAGCTTTCCCGACTGACTGTCGCCTATACTACAGGTTGGGAGGTCTATCTCAACTCAACATGGAAAGAAACACCCAGAATAGAAACTAAATAAGTATTGTATACCCAGGAAGTAGCCTAGAGACTTCCGTTGGTGAATTTACACTGGGTTTGATACAATGTGTTGAAACACGGAGTTCTTATTGTTTAAAATGCCATAAACTTTTTCACGTCTACATGTGAAAATATTGGTTTCTATACGTGTGACTTCCACTGCATCCAGCGTCAGCGTCTCTTCCTCCCCCCTTGTTCACCAAAAACCAGTAACCTGGCTAGCGAGCCTCTTGCTAGGTTCCCAGTAGGCAACACCAATTTGAAAATGTATACTTTAATTTGACTCATTTTCTGTGTTTAATATTAATATTTACGTACTAAGCTATAATCGTTCTTGGAAAGACCGCATAAAAATCTGTTTATTTTTAACAACGTGTTTCCCTTATCGAACAAGACACTTAGATCTTGTATTTGTGGAAATTAAATAATTATCAATGATGTTTCCTTCAATCTCTCTCCAAGGAAGCATGGCTGCATTAGTAAGCAGACGGTTTGAATGACTGCCACAGTAATTGGGTAGAATGCTGCTTCTGGGAGAGATGTCAGTTAATAAATTGTATATATATGTAATCTTTGTATGTTAAACTTTATTTTTATGTGTAATATCATATGTTTCTGTATTTCATTCATATGTAACTAGCAAAGGAAAACAAATGTAGGCGGAAATCATCCATAGTTTCTGCTGTGAGCATTAAGCTTCCGTGTTGTCCGCTATCAGGGAGGGGCAGCACGTATCAGCCGAGAAAGGTAAAGTTGGCTACGGATGGTAGCTGGAAGAAGGGCATTGACACGGGAGACCACCCGCAATATTCGCCGCAAGGCATGAACCCTTTGTCAAAGGGTGGTGGAAGAAGCGAGTTTCTTCGTTTCCTGTGTTTTGCCCAAAACATATACTCGTTTTCCGTGGAGAACGAGGCAGTGGAAGCTAGACTTGTGAAGTAACAAGAGGTAGTTTTGCAGTGTTAAAGGAAGTCATCCTGACTTCCAGTACAGAGTTCAAGACCCAGGACGCGGTGAGAACAATTTCGGTTCCCCGGGATTTGTCCTGTGAACTACAGTATCGCGAGTGAGTTGTACAAAATTCTTCAAAGAACATAAAATAGTACAGTGACAAACAGTGTATAACTTAACCTATTTTAATTATACGTCAGTGGTGCTATTCTCTTCAGTGATAATGGAAATTTAATTTCTAAATCATTCTTAACATTCATCAATCTCTGAGTGCTTAGGACTCTCAGTGAGATCATTTACAGGCTGCTACCTGTAAAATTTAAATTATAGATTTTTTTTTTAACATAACTTTGAAACTTATTACAGACTCACTATTTATAGCATCCTTGAACATGGTTGTTATGCAGATGGCCCTGAGATCTGCTGTTCTACATGAATATTAATATTTGCTCTACCGAATTCATAAGGGAGTGGCGGCCCTAACTGGAGAGATCCTGATCTCCAAGAGGGAATATATAACTACTAATATAATATTTCTGATATTTGCATTTTATGTAAATCTTCAGTTAATTAAATATTCCCAGCCACTCACCTTCAACATTTTTTTTTATTTATTGTGTTGGTGTCGTTAGGTAAATAGAAGCTTCGGCTCTGGCCACCTAGCACCTCACAATACAAGTGGCGCCCAGCGTGGGGCACGATTCTTCACGCTTCTGCGCCACAAAAACAAGTGGCGCCTTCAGCGTTAAGGGCAAGTGAGTATAATCCCATATACTCAAATGGTCAACATACGGCTTGTGTAAAATTTCGGTATATGTTTGTTTTTCTCTCCCCGAAAATTTCCAAGAACGTAGGTGTCTTGTGTTTTTGAAATTTGTTTATGTTTGAATATTTTGTATTAACATTAATAGAGAATTCAGTTATTTTGAACTTTGGGGGGAAGAAATCTTGTAAGCCGTTTGTTGTTTTTCTTAATGGTGATAACGCGAGCACAGGCTCGAAGAGTTAGAAAAATGGATAACGAGTTCGTTTTTGAAGAGTTCGCTCAGAGAGCTGGGGAGCTCTCAGAGGATAGTAATGTTATTGACGCGCAGAGCGCTAGCGAGCGTCCAGTCAGCGTTGTGGGAGACGCGGATGCGGGGGATACCGTTCCTCCAGTTCACAGTCGGGAACCGGAAGTACCATTGCGGGAGGACAGGGAGGTAACCGCAGAAATTACTGAAAGTAGTGTTAGCCCAGCCGGTAACATAGGTAGTGCAATGATAAACATGAGCAATTTGAATATTGCGGCCATGTTAAGTGAACTCTTGCAAGGACAAAAGAAGTTAAAGGAAGAATTAAAGTTAGAAATAGAAGCAAAATTAGATGAGAATAGTAAAAGTTTAAAGGAGGATTTGAATTTAAAGTTAGTAGAAAGTTCTAAGGGTCTGGAAAAGCTAGAAAAGAAAATCGAGGAAAGTAATAGCACGCTAGAAACTAGTTATCTGAGACTAGAACAGGCAGTTGAGTCCAGTAATGCTCGTCTTGAACTCCAGATGGAGGCTGTGAGTTCAAGACTGGAGCAAAGTGAGCGTCAGCTGACGGAGCGTCTTGAGCTCACAACTGCAGAGCTTAGGGGGGAAATACACCAGGCCAGAGAAGAACTGTCTGCGCGTGTAACCGAAACTTCTAGCAGGATTGACGAAGTTCAAGAGAACGCTTCTAGCTTAGCCAGACAGTTAGATGAGAATTACACTGAACTTGCTGATAGTGTTAGACAGGTCTCGTCTCGCGTCGAACAGACCACTCTAACCCTAAATAATCAGGTCAGGCGAGTGGAAGTGAATTTCGCTTCCCAACTAGCTAGGTTCCGGGGGGAACTAGAGCAGGAAACGCCACTCGATGAGATAAGGTCAGAATGTAACGGCAGCATCCAACAGATGCAAGAGACCGTTCAGGACGTGTGTGCTCAGCTCGAGAAGAAAATGGAGGAGTGGAAGAGCTCCATCCAGAAGGAGACCAGTGAAGTTATAGAAGGGAGACTCGCTAACATCTCTGTCTCCGGCACACAGGAAAGACCAACGTCACCAAATGACATCTCGAGTCGCGATCTGCCTGGTTCTCAACCTGGGAACCTTGCAACTTCCCGCGAGACCGAACCTGTCCCGTCGACGTCTCGCTCATGCAATCATGAGACGAGACAACACCTCGCAACAGCCTTTGGACTAATACACAGGGATGTCACCTTACCAGTGTATTCCGGGAACGAATCTGAGACAGAAACATACAACCTTCTCCAAGATCTCGACCGGTACTTTGAGGTCACTGGAGTACCGGACGAGATGAGGCTCAGCTTCATACCGCGAGCGATCCGAAATACTTGCTACCAATGGTTTCAAGTTAACAGGAACAAAATTCACAGCTATGACGAATTTGTGCATAACTTTAAACAGTGCTATCTTAGTGAGGAGCGACTGGCGAATCTAAGGGCAACAATCCTCACCTCCCACTTTGACAACCGTGTACACAAATCCCCAGCAGAATATCTGCTGGATTTGTTACATAAAAACAGTATTTTAGAGCCGAGGATGTCTGACGCGACATTGTTAAAGGTACTTCCGCGTCATTTCCCGAACTGGCTGTTTAGGGCGATAGTCTCTTCTCGCCCGAAAACAATAGCTGAACTATTGAATCTTGTTCAGGAACTGCAGTCGTCGATGACGAATCGCGACCAGTTCTTTCAGGGTAACCAGAGGAAAGGGGTCAACATGCTCCAAGTGAGCATCGAAAACGAGGACAATAACCCCTCTGGCCACAGTGGTAAACACGCTGCTCGTAAAAAGAATAGAACGAGGGAAAACCAGCGTCCTTACCAGAGAAAGAGACAGCAAAACACGAACCAAAACAACAACCACCAGCGATCCCCGCCTCGCCACCAGAGCAGCGGAAGTGGGTCATCTGGCTGGTCACGTGGGGGGAACTCCCACTCCTCTCACAACAACAACGTTCGTGGAGCCCGAGGTAGGAGGGGAGGGATGCGCCAAACGGATAGACAGCAGGGAAATTCCTTCCGTCACGAGGACCAGGAAATCCAGCTGTTGGAGCACTATGACCGAGCGCCTCCTCCTACCAGTCAGAACCATAACATGCCCAGGAGTAGCCAATCCTCTTCTTCTGCTCCCAGAGAATGAGGATTGTCCGCATGTACTTTGGACAACGGTAGGATGACTATGGAGAACACGAGTACATCTGAGTTGACAAATAAAAATTCCAAGTATGTGCGTAACTTAGAAGAAAATGTAGGAAATATTCATTCATATAACAATACGTGTGAAACCGCAGTGAAAGAGATTTTTGACAATGTAGTAGAAAAAGAAGAAGAAAATTGTAATATTTGTTCAGATATAATAGCAAAGAAGCATTTTAGTGAAGGCATGTTCAAAAATAAGTTAACCTTGTTAAGTAGGACAGGAGAACACATTGATTTAGATAGGGCTGTATATGAAGAGGCCAATGGCATTTTTAAGAATTTATTCGATTCAAGTGATGAAGAACTACCCAGTAATAACGTCATCTCACTACCAGAGATTAATGTACTTTTGTTTGGAAAGGAAGTTAATTCATTATTAGATACAGGAGCTACTTGTTCTGCTATCTCTAAAGAAATTTGGGACTCCGTCTCAAATAGCCACCCCACACCCGCATTTTTGAGTGCTAAGAATATACGGGTTACGTCTGCTTTCGGAAGTAAATCAGCGACGATCATAGGCCAGACGCTGTTAGTCATTCAGATACATGGGAAGGAATTTCATACATTAGGCATCATTATATCAGGTCTGAACAGATCTTTGATTTTAGGTTCCAACTTCTTTACAGAATCTCGTGCCGTGTTAGATTATGATACTGGCCTTCTACATCTCAAACATCCTCATGATGTAGAAGTCAAATTTAGATCTGTAGATTGCGAGACTGAGGATCTAGTAGTTCGATGTTTAGAATTGAATGGTGAGTGCGAGAAACCATATAGTTTCATTGAGGAGTTAGATAATTTTGAATGTAATTTTTCCCCGTCAGATGAAGGACGGAAGGCCATACGGGTTAGCGCACAGAATGAGCATAAGACCTGCAGAGAAAAGGCTGCTCGCGCCCCGAACTTGGATGATGGGAGATTCCCAAGTGCCCAAGAAATGGCAGTTCATGTTTTCCCACCAGAAGAGTGGCGTAAAGTGAACACACGTGCCTCCCATTCAGATATAGAAGATTTTGTTGCGAACTACTCAGATCTCTCAGCCTCACAAAGAGAGAGTTTGAAAGCTGTTCTTTTAAAGCACCAGGCGCTTTTTGATATCAAGCCAGGTTGCATAACTAATTACGAGCACGAGGTTGGAGTAACGGACGAACGTCCTATAAAAACTAAATTGTATCCTTACCCGAAGAAATTCAGAAATTTAGTATCGAATGAAATTTCGCGTTGGGAGGCCTGGGGTGTGATCAAAAAGATGCCTACTGCTTTTATAAACCCTCTGGTAGTGACACCTAAGAGCGATGGACGTATTCGTGTCTGTATAGATGGCCGAGCTTTGGCTAAAATTTCTGGGGATCTCTCCGACAGACCTATGCCACCCCTATCTGTTCTCCAAGATATTTGCGACAACTCTTGGTTCAGCTGCGTGGATGCAACTGAGATGTTTTTACAAATTAAGGTCAAGGAAAGTGACCAGAAGTATCTTGGGTTCCTACATGAAGGCATTTCATATGTTTTTCAAAAACTACCGTTTGGGACAAAACAGAGCCTTGCTTCTTGCGTAAGAGCATTAGATATGATAATTGGATCAGAAGCTAGAGAGTACTGCGGCGCTTATGTAGATGATTTAATTCTAGCCGACAGGAGCTTCGAAGATCATTTGGTACACCTCGACAGAGTGTTGGGTTTACTCACTGCGGGCGGCCTAACTCTCAGGCTGAAAAAGTGTAATTTTGCGAGAAAATCACTTAACATACTTGGTTTCCATCTTTCGCAATCCGGTATCGGCAAAGATCCGGCGAAAGTGAAGGCGGTGTTAGATTTTAGGACACCACGGAACGTCAAGGAACTGCGTTCCTTCATTGGCTACTGCCAGTACTATCGTTGCTTTAGTAGGAAGTACTCGGAAGTTCTCCATCCGTTGTTCCAACTGCTAAAGAAGAATGTTAGATTCAAATGGGAACCAGTACATCAGGCAGCGATGGACAGGATCAAGCAGATCTTCCAGGAGGAAGTAGTTCTGAAAACCGTCCTGCCTGACAAGCAACTGATTCTCGAATGTGATGCGTGTGATATTGCGTGTTCTTCGCTATTGTACCAGCGTGATGACAATGATGACATCCGTGTCATTGCTTTTACATCACGTGTGTTCAATGCCGCACAACGCAACTATTCTATAACGGAGAAGGAATTTTATGGACTCATAGATGGCGTTGATAAATTTAAGCAGTACTTAGTTGGTACTAAGTTCATAGTACGCAGTGACCACCTTGCTCTTAAATTTATTCTCTATTGTAGACTTACAAACCAGCGTATCACCCGGTGGGCGATGTTACTCTCGAATTTCAATTTTGAATTCCAGTTTGTCAAGTCCAATGAGAATCTGAGTGATTATCACTCTAGGTACCCTCCTCACACAGAAGAAGACCTCAGTGTTGCACGGAAGCCTATCCTCCAGGAGTCGCTGATGTCCATCCTGACGGAAATTCCATGTGAGTTGAGGAAGATGATAGCCATACTACCGGAGATGCAGTCTTCAGATCCTGTCTATGGCAAGATCAAGAAAGACGTCGAAGAGAAGACGGACTCACCAAAGGTGAACGGTGCTTGTCACCGTTTTGAAGTTTTGAACGGGCGCTTATGCAAGCGTGACCGGGAAGGAGTCCGTATTTGCATCCCAGAAGTGTTAGTAGTTCCACTGCTCGATTATTACCATTCAGATCGAGGGCACCTGTCGGCCAGTAAACTACTTCCACTTCTAACAGAATTCTTTGTATGGCCAAAGATGAGAGCAAGTGTGAGGCGTTTTTGTGCTTCCTGCGAACTGTGCCAGAAAAGCAACCCCCCTCAATGTTATCGTCCGGGACCACTGAATCCCGTGGTAGTTGAGAAGCCAGGCTATTTGGTCTGTGCTGACTGGTTAGGGCCTCTAACCAAGGGAATTGGGGGAGTCCACTACGTATTAGTATTTTATGATGCTTTCTCCAAACTAATAGGATTGTATGCATGCAGAAAGGCAAACACTACCACTGCCATAAGGAAACTCAAAGAGTATCTGAAGGTTAATCCTAGTGTGGAACTAGTCTTAACAGACAGAGGGTCACCTTTCCAGTCTAACCGCTGGAAAACAGAATTAGCAGATCTTGGTATCAGGCACATCACTTCGACGCCATATTATCCGCAAGGAGAAATGGCAGAGGTAGCTGTCAAGGCTACAGTACGTTTGCTACGTAAATTGTGCCATGATAACCAAAGATTGTGGCCCAAATACTTGGAAAAGATAGAGAAGTGCTTGAATTCCGCCAAACACCTGACCACTGGCGTGTCAGCCTTTGAGTGCCACTTTGGACAGTCTATGTCAAGAGACATAGCCAGGCTGTTTGATATCCCAGAAGTGGATAAGCGCCATGACGTGCAGTACTATGTAGAAATTGCTAGAAAGAACCATAAAAGGAATGCTGCTGCACGAAAACGCAATTTTGACAAGTCACACCGTACTGTAGAGTACAAAGTGGGTGATCTTGTGCTAACTAGAGTTTTCCCCAAGTCGGATGCTCTAGCAGGTGTATCGAAGAAGCTCTTGCTCTTGTACTCGGGACCGTGGCAGATTGTCGCCGCCACTGGTCGAAACATGTACACACTAGGGGATCCAGCGACTAAAGAAGTGAAGATGACAAGGAATGCGTTTCTATTGAAACCATACATCTCTAGAGACGAGAAGGATCAAAGTGGTACTGGTACATAGAGAAGACACAAATCACACATATATGCATCACGCAACCGGAAGTGACAACTAGTGTATATAGTGATAGTGTTAGTGTATATTTCAGTGTATTAGTGTAAGTGTATGTATTGGGAACTTATGTCATTCATTTTCATGTAATTCAGGGAACACTGAATTCTCTTATTTAGCTTTTGATTATTGTTTTGCATTTATTATGTTTATTGTGTGTTTAACAGTGTTTTATATATTTTTTTTTAACCTTGGATGTATTGTGAAATTCTAATATTTCAGGAACGAAAATGTGCCCTCCGTATGATCTACGTCCTGTACTAGAAAGTACAGCACCTAGAATCATAGGGGGGAAATTTATGTAGAGGGCCGATGCCCGTCTACATCATCTGCATATCAAAATGCAGATGAGGGGCACATTTGCATATGTATATGTAAATATGATAATTTGTGATTTAATTATTTGCTTAATATTAGCATATTCTGTGCATATTTATTGGATATTATTAATATTGATGTGTGAAACACCTAGCATAGTACGTAAATATTAATACAATATTGAATATATTGTATTTATTTCATTGTGTTTATTTCCATTTATAGGCTTATAAAATGTATTAATGGGTTGCAGATAATTACATCATTGTTGCATAATGCATAACTAACAGGGGATGATGGAAGATAATGAATATAAAGCAGAGATGAAGAATTAATTAAAAGAGGAAATGAGCAGAATCTATAAGAATCATACTTGATTTTTCTGAACGCTTGGAAAAGAGCTAGAGCTGAAAAAGTTTTTCAGCTTTCCCGACTGACTGTCGCCTATACTACAGGTTGGGAGGTCTATCTCAACTCAACATGGAAAGAAACACCCAGAATAGAAACTAAATAAGTATTGTATACCCAGGAAGTAGCCTAGAGACTTCCGTTGGTGAATTTACACTGGGTTTGATACAATGTGTTGAAACACGGAGTTCTTATTGTTTAAAATGCCATAAACTTTTTCACGTCTACATGTGAAAATATTGGTTTCTATACGTGTGACTTCCACTGCATCCAGCGTCAGCGTCTCTTCCTCCCCCCTTGTTCACCAAAAACCAGTAACCTGGCTAGCGAGCCTCTTGCTAGGTTCCCAGTAGGCAACACCAATTTGAAAATGTATACTTTAATTTGACTCATTTTCTGTGTTTAATATTAATATTTACGTACTAAGCTATAATCGTTCTTGGAAAGACCGCATAAAAATCTGTTTATTTTTAACAACGTGTTTCCCTTATCGAACAAGACACTTAGATCTTGTATTTGTGGAAATTAAATAATTATCAATGATGTTTCCTTCAATCTCTCTCCAAGGAAGCATGGCTGCATTAGTAAGCAGACGGTTTGAATGACTGCCACAGTAATTGGGTAGAATGCTGCTTCTGGGAGAGATGTCAGTTAATAAATTGTATATATATGTAATCTTTGTATGTTAAACTTTATTTTTATGTGTAATATCATATGTTTCTGTATTTCATTCATATGTAACTAGCAAAGGAAAACAAATGTAGGCGGAAATCATCCATAGTTTCTGCTGTGAGCATTAAGCTTCCGTGTTGTCCGCTATCAGGGAGGGGCAGCACGTATCAGCCGAGAAAGGTAAAGTTGGCTACGGATGGTAGCTGGAAGAAGGGCATTGACACGGGAGACCACCCGCAATATTCGCCGCAAGGCATGAACCCTTTGTCAAAGGGTGGTGGAAGAAGCGAGTTTCTTCGTTTCCTGTGTTTTGCCCAAAACATATACTCGTTTTCCGTGGAGAACGAGGCAGTGGAAGCTAGACTTGTGAAGTAACAAGAGGTAGTTTTGCAGTGTTAAAGGAAGTCATCCTGACTTCCAGTACAGAGTTCAAGACCCAGGACGCGGTGAGAACAATTTCGGTTCCCCGGGATTTGTCCTGTGAACTACAGTATCGCGAGTGAGTTGTACAAAATTCTTCAAAGAACATAAAATAGTACAGTGACAAACAGTGTATAACTTAACCTATTTTAATTATACGTCAGTGGTGCTATTCTCTTCAGTGATAATGGAAATTTAATTTCTAAATCATTCTTAACATTCATCAATCTCTGAGTGCTTAGGACTCTCAGTGAGATCATTTACAGGCTGCTACCTGTAAAATTTAAATTATAGATTTTTTTTTTAACATAACTTTGAAACTTATTACAGACTCACTATTTATAGCATCCTTGAACATGGTTGTTATGCAGATGGCCCTGAGATCTGCTGTTCTACATGAATATTAATATTTGCTCTACCGAATTCATAAGGGAGTGGCGGCCCTAACTGGAGAGATCCTGATCTCCAAGAGGGAATATATAACTACTAATATAATATTTCTGATATTTGCATTTTATGTAAATCTTCAGTTAATTAAATATTCCCAGCCACTCACCTTCAACATTTTTTTTTATTTATTGTGTTGGTGTCGTTAGGTAAATAGAAGCTTCGGCTCTGGCCACCTAGCACCTCACACTGTCCATGTAGAAACTATACAGTTGCATGATCGACCTAGAGTGACAACAGAGTGGTACGTTACTTATTACCTTCCGAGTGTCTTTGAAGCTTGGAGATCTACTCACAGAAAGTCTTCACTGTCTCGCTTTCTTTAACACGACAATGGACGGCCATACATAGCAGCGAAAAGTTTAGAATTTCTACAGAAAATGGGTGTCCATATTTTACCGTACCAGCTATCTCCAGATTTAGCTCCGTGTGATTTGGCAGTGCCCAAAACACAAGAAAAAGCTTCTAGAAAGCAGTTTTTAAACAAGTGAAGAGGCTATCGCAGAGTATAGTTATAGTAATGAGATTTCTGATATTCCACAAAACTAATGTTTAAAAATATTTGACTCGTGGTTTTCAAGAATGCAAAAACTGTATAGATACTTATGGGGACTTTTTTTTAAAAAAATGTAAAAGTTATATTATTATTATTATTATTATTATCGAAAATTTGAGAAGTCGCAGAAGGGGTGAGCCAAAAACTACTTATGGTCAACGAGCAAAAAGGGTGAGGAATGGGGGTGATTGAAGTATGCGAGATTTATGAATGGGACGCCAAGTAACAAACTTGGGAAGCACTGCATTAGACAAACAAAGTACAATTCTATTAATACACAACTTTGGCAGTAAGTTAAATAAATATCAGATGCAAATGTCCTAAGATGAAGCATAACTGTAATCTAGCCCCTGCTTCAGTAAAACGCTAACTGAGGCCCTAGAAGTAATAAAAATGTAAATTACGGTTTTAAATTCTAGGAGTGGCCCAAATTTCATATTTCAAATTTTAATAGGTGTTATTGCTTCATATTTTTTTTCTAGGAGCCCAAATATTAATGCTTGTCCTCCCAGAAGAAGTTTAAAATTATGGGTTTGACATTATGTTTTCATTATTTCTCCTTGTTTTGTTTCTGGTGCAGTTAATGAGTTTTGCAACTCGACCACTCATGTACTGATACACGTTTTTTCACTAGTGTCTTTAATGCTTCAACGATACGGGAGTTGGAAAGTTAAGAAAGTTCGAAAAGTAACAACTGCGTCTGGTCTAAGATAAAATGAAAACTTGCATGTTTTGCAGTTGTCCTTGTATACTAAGCAGCTTGACTTGAAGTGAAAGTAAATGATAATTAAATAATTAACAGAATGAAAACAGTAGGAGAGAATTCAGAGGGAAGGAAATATGCTCTTTTTCATCACAAATTAACATGATTTGGATCTCGAACTAAAGGCGACTTGTATGAACACTATTTTTTTTAAAAAATTCTTGTTGAACATCATAAGTAAAAAGGGTATTGCGCAAGTCCATGTATAGCAAGCATGTGGAATCCAAATCATACTAGAATGTTATCAGATTCTTTGTGTAAATCTTGTTTTAAAATGTTGGAATCGCCTAACGCTTGTATCGTACAAACAATTTGTAGGTCATTGCTCTTGTTTCTTTAATTAACTATTGATTAGTATGCACAGTTTTATCCATAATACTGTATCTGTAAATTTTTGGCACGCCAAATTTTCAAATACGAACAATGAAATACCTAGTAGTTTTGTTAAAGGACCATAAATAGAGAAGGCCTCACCGGGATAAGTTACAAGCTGTCATGCAATAGAATAGAATAATAGAATAGAATAACTTCATCTTCGGGAGTTTTGTTGTTGAAAATGTCTTTTTAATATTTTTGTGCTAATTTCCATTTGTTGTCTGCACTCTATAATATAGACAACAAGTGAATTAATACGAAAAAAAAAAAAAAACATTTAAGGAAAAATATTATTGACATTTTTCCTTTATAGGAACGACGAAACAAAAAATGTTAGTTATTTTAATATGGAGTCTACTACCTTCATTAATGTTCAAGAAAGATTTAGCACCGTAGGGAAGTCACGACGCTTGTCAAGTATTCTGGCTTGTATCTGTCAAGCGTTCGCCTCCCTCACAGAACAGCCCTTCAAATGCTTGCCCTTGTGAACAATGTAATGACACTTTTAATGTAACTTTTTTAAAAAAAACTTGTTTTCTATAGTTACATACGTCTTGCGGGCGAGAGAAGAGGAAATTGCGTCCAGCCTCTCAATTTTGTGCTAACACGTATTACATTACGCTTGAAAAGGAGTGGTTTGTGCTACTTCCAAAAAAGGAATAACTAACTTTGTTTCAAGGGCGAAAATACTCCGCAGATTTTCGAAGCAATAATGTTTTCTTTACAACGCTCATCTATACATTATTTTGAAGAGAAAAAATAAAATAATTCCTTTATTAATTTTATAATTTCGGAAAGTTACGTTTTGATATATGTTTAGGCCTAATTTTGTTTACTTTTTGTAAGCATGCAGAAAACGAATTAATATTTTTGAACTACATTTTAAATTTGTTTACCTCTAAAATGATACTGTAAAAACAAACATACGAAGCCACAGACAAACATGTATTAAACGTTTTAATTGAAATAAATAATTAAATAATACCAACAAAAGAGAATAGTCAATTGTCAATTCATATAGGGTATGTTCAAGGCTTGGAACTCTAATGGAAGCTCAGTAAATTCCGTTCCCGAATAGAATTGCGGAACTTCACGTCAATTGATAATACCTGGTGGATATGATCTGCAAATGTGACTGCGGCATAAGATAAAAGGGTTCAATTCCCGATTGGATCACATGTGATTCAGATTCTGCCCACCTACTTTAAGGTTCTTTTTATCATCTAGCTTTTATTAAAGGGTGCATCCTAAGGAAGATGGTGGGTTTAAAACATATGTAAAAAATAAAGTTGGTAATTATCACTACACTTTTATAGATGGGTTTGGAACCGTGGTTGATTATCGGTAGATCGTTCACCTCTTGTGCACCGGGTCTCTGATTCGATCCCAGCTGGTATCAATTGAGTTTTATGATAAATAAACACCATGTGAATGGATGTTCTCGGAGTTCTCCCGTTTGCTCCCACTTTCTTCATTGAATCATTTTATTCATTCTCATCATCACCGTCTTTTTAAGCCTAAAGGCATTTCACCTGGTTACAAACATTACGAATGTTGTAACATAGAAGCGTTTGTAGAAGTCTTGCTGGAAATAAATGTAATTTATAGATTATTATTATTATTATTATTATTATTATTATTATTATTATTATTATTATTATTATTATTATTATTATTATTATGGAAGATTCAATAATTCAATGCAGTATCTGAAATCGCAAAAAGGGTCAGATCAATGAGCGGCAGGAAAGAGGAGAGACGTGAAGTATATAGGATTCACGAAGGGGTAGCCGTCAAACATAGTTTGGGAAATGCTGTCTTGGAAGAAATTGTATGATTGAAGTAAGAGTAATCAAAGGTTCTCCAAAGTTAATTGAAATGATAACATAGTACTAATGAAATGTCAGTTAAATTTGACGTGATAATCGAAAAATTCAAATTTATATTGGCCATGGGATTTTGAGAAGCTGAAAAATAATACTACATCTTGAATGAATTTCAAACAGCGATAGGAAGAGAGACAAGCAAACACCATAAATAATCATTACATAAAAATCTAAAATAATTAATATATGCAATTAAAAAAAAAAAAGATGTATTGATTGGAGCTTAATATTCTTTTCAACACAGAGGCTATACGTTTCGCGACATACTATTTAAAATGGAATCCAAATTGCTTTTGAAGTTTGTATCTCAGGCAAGCCCTACTGGGAACAAGGGCGCCGATTTCTCTGTAACTTTGGGGGGCCCATTCATAAAAAAGTGCATATAACAATACATATAACAAGAGAAAATACATATAAAATACATATTCATAAAAATACAGGGGTCACATGAGCTTTGGGTTCCCCCCACCCTCCCAGGATCGGCGCCCTTGACTGGGAACCAAATCCAGCAACACTTCTATTATTCAGTTCTTGTACAGTATATTTGAGTGTCTTCATTAACGAGTGTGTAGGTAAAGAAGAGAATATGCCGAAAAGGCTTCGACAACAGAGGAACAGGAGAGACAGAATACACGTTATTGAAGGAGAGTACAGGAAATCCAGAAATTCAGAGCAGAGCAAAGCAAGGAAAAGAATAAGAAATATAATGTGCAAATGCACGAAAATGAAACAAATTGACATAAGAGCAATACACTAAAATCGTACATTCCAGTACAATATTGCTTAATGGAAATAAAAGGCAACAGTCGAATATTCTCAAGGATGACCAGGTGTTTTATGAGGGTATCAATGCGGTGCAAGGAATGCATATAAACTTTGTATGGGATGAAGACGAGGAATTGTTTGAAAAAGACACACAGAGGAATACGATTTAACATTTCAATTTCAAATTATGAATTTTAGGAATATTATAAATATCCCAGGGATAAACTTAGTCAACATGTAAAATTTGTCCGATTGGGCATGCCTTAGGTACCATTGCAAGTGTGAACGTTTATCACTATTTCTCTATTCAGAAAAGAATAAAAATATATTCATTTTGGGGAATATTTTCTTCTGATTAATTACAACATTGTTTCGAGGATTATTCCTCAATTATATGATCGATCATAATCATTTCTCTTCCGATCGTGGCTATTATCATTGTACTGTACTGTATATCATTATTGTAGTGTAAAATACTGTATAAGAGTCTGAATACTTCGTTTCACCACTTTTCTGCTTAATAGATTTTCATCATATGTTATGCTTATTTTGTGTTTTCGCCTAACATTCTAAGAACGAATGCTTATATTGTTTCATGGTATATTGACCGCACATAGTTGTAGATTGGTATAGATATACCACATTGACTTGACACCTAGTCTTCCGTTCCGAGCGCTGCTATCGGCTGAACGAATTCCACTCCCTTTGGCTAAGACTCTCTCGCTTAGCAACAGCTGAACCCTTATTGGCTGAACCGTGGATGTGTGGAGGGTGTGAGCTTTAGTTCGCATATTTGCCACGGCTCAAGACATTATGGCAGCACTATATGCACCGCACTTAAAATAGCTTAATGGCCCATTTTCCTATATTTCTCTCACGCTCTCTCCACACTACTTCAAATAGTAGCCGGCTATGGATCTGGTACCGTGGGAAAGAGTATTATGGTTTCTTTCAGATGAACACGATATTTCGTGGATGTGGTATTTATAGATTCGTATTCTTCAAGCTGCGTCTTGTAGGAAAGGCAACCTTTCTTTTCTTGCAGTTCCTCTCTTATCATTATGAGTCAGCTTTATTTCACGAAGCACTTGTTCTTTGAAACATTGTTTCTCAATGAGAAAGTGTCCCATGCGGCGTATCAAAATCACTGCCTCCTCGATCCACCTAGTGGGAGCGGATCGGAGGTAGGAGGCGGTGGACAAGATATATTACTTTAGGAATATACGTAGCTTATGCTTGTTAGATACAAAGGATGTATAGTACTAGGTGAGTTGTCTACTTGCGTTTCTCACGAGGTCTTGTTCTAGCGGATTAGGAACAAGAAGGCCGAAGATCCTCATGGGACCAAGTCACATGCTGTGTAGTGTAAAAATGATCAACCAGGTACTCATCTGTTGTATGAACATCTGTGAAATAAGCAGTATGTTCGTCTCGGAGAAATAAAGACGCTTTTCTTTATTTTCAAGACAACAAACTATAATGTCAATCACGTCTGGACATACTGAAACTGACATAAAAACAAGTTCTCTGTTTTAATATAAAATGTTATCAGACTTCCTATCAAATAACACACGGCATTTCCAATCAAAATCAAGTATAGTACAAGATATAAGCTTCAAATAACATACAACATGAATCAAAGTAAATAACCTTGTGTCTTAAGAGGGCAGAAAGTTCATTGTCACAGAAAAATAATGGCAATGGTGACTTATGCTTTCAAGTTCATATAATTTCAGGCACATATCTCAACACAGGAAATATTTATTTTTCATGATGTCTTACTCAATTTTAATCTTAAAGTAAACATCTTCTTTCGACAAATCAAGCAAGTAATTTAATAAATTACTAGAAGAATGTCCGTTCTTCGCACGGAAAAAATAGGTTTATGAAAAAATATTTGATATATGTGCAAATTTTCTTCATTTAAAACACTTCTTAATAGAATTTTGATTTCCCTGGAATTACGTAAAACTTCACGCAACAGCTCCTAAATAACTTTTCGCAACGTTAAGGCTGGATCAGACCGTTTTTAGCAGCAAAAAATGGCAGATTCACCAAAATCTACGTAAATCATTAGGCAAAATTTTTAAGCGATACGCATAATCCCAAAGTCTATTTTTTTAAATGTATTTTATCAGAGTTGAGACTGAGGTGAATCAATTTCTTGCACCGGAAATCACAAGATTTTCACGGTGTCAACGGAAATTGTTACTAAATCTCATATTCATCGAAATTAATTTTCTGTAAAGCACCTTTAAATGTCTTTTCTCAGTTCCCAAACTTGACCAAGTCGATCTCTCGCACAATATACTAATATTCTGCATGCCAAAATATAGCTAGTTTCAAAAGAAGTTAGGGAGAGGAAGGTGGCTCAGTGGTATAGATACGCTTACCTCTGTTATGTGGAGTCCCTGGTTCGATCCCCGGCCACATAAATTTATGGTGGACAACATTGTGTCCGTGATTTTTATCAGGATACTCCCACTTCCTCTCAATTCTCATTCCACCAATTCTTCCATCATCATTCACTTGCCTTAATCGTCGTCTCCCTTAGCCTAAAGAGAGGAATCGTGGGACGTTAAACTGAAAAGTTTCACTTTATTTCATTCAAAAGAAATTAGCAAATTACTAATAATGCGAAATCTTTTGATTCTAACTCGTGTCCTTGGAGTTATTACTCAAATTCTGTCTTCCGTGCTCGTGGGTTTTCTCGGGATTCTCCCGTTTCCTCCCACTTTCTTCATTCCACTATTTCACTCATCTCTCATCATCACCGTCTCCTTTAGCCTAACCGGCATAACCGTGGGACGTAAAACTTAAAGATTTCATTTTCAAATTCTGTCTTAAAGTATACAGTTTATTATATATTCACAAAATTTCAACTTTCTAATGTGAGAAAACCTCTAACCCCATTTCCACCTTCTTACATGATTCATTTTTTTAAAAGTTTTAACCATAAATTTATACCCTAATATCTACAAAATTATGATTATGTACACCTATTTCAGAGATCTGGGGAACGAGAAGGAAGAGATACAAACCGTTTCCTCAGACCGAGGATCTCATTTCGTAAAACCGTGTCTAATTCAGAAGGTAGAAATAAAAAGTTTTCAAGATCAGGCACCTAATGTTTTAGGAAATCCAGAATGAAAAAAATTACATCATGTTTTTTTTTTTCTTATTTGTTTTTCTTAGTGGTACCATTTCAAAAATCCCGTGTCATCTAGAGCCTGAGTGAATCAAGAATATTTATGAAAAAGTTCAAAGACCAACAGAAAGGCAATAAGTTTAAGCCTCAGTCTCCCCTTGAAGCTCAAATTTCGCAAAATCACTTGGTGTGAATTGAAAATGCTTAAGCAAATTGTTCAAGGTTTTATACCCAACTTAGGCTCTAGCCCAATCTATCTTATTCCCTTATCAATTTCTTAACTGTAATTGTGTGAACCAAACACCCAGACAGCACAATGCACGTACAGTACCTGTATAGTACATGTACAATTGCACGGATACAACATGTGCATCATCTGTATAAATGCACGCCTGTACGTGTGATGCACATATACGTCACAAGTCCTATTCAACATCTTCACGTGCACAGGACATGTGAAATGCACACGTACACGTCCTGCCCAAGTGATTTACACCTACTGCGCAGGTGATTTACAAGTAGCACGTATTCGATTTACACGTAGCACACAGGTGATTTACATGTAGGACAGCGGTGATTTACATGTAGCACACAGGTGATTTACACGCAGTAACCTGGTGATTTACATGTATAACAGAGATGATTTACACGTAACACACAGGTGATTTACACGCAGTACCCAGATGATTTACATGTAGGACAGAGGTGATTTACACGTAGCACATAGGTGATTTACACGCAGTACCCAGATGATTTACATGTACGACAGAGGTGATTTACACGTAGCACACAGGTGATTGACACGCAGTACCCAGGTGATTTACATATAGGACAGAGATTATTTACACGCAGTACCCAGGTGATTAACATGTAGGACAGAAATGATTTACACGCAGTATCCAGATGACTTACATGTACGATACATGTGATTTCCTCGTAGTGCAGATGTGATGTAAAAGCATATTCGAGATGCAACGGAAAAAAGAGTTTATATATTTGGTGCCTTACACATCACATTCAAAGTATTTCACAAGTAACTAATAATTGTCAGTGAGAATTTTACTTTTAGAGTTTATTATTTGCAACGAGCAAAGCTTTAAGTAGTATCTTTGACATATTTGCCAAGTAACAAATAACGCAAAATATTCTGCTGTAATCGGTCACGAAAATAATTTTGTAAACCTATGAACTATCTGACAGTAGTTTAAATGTTTAAATGGTATAGTGCTGCCACCTCTTGATCTTGTATCCTAGCTCAGAGGACGTTAGGGAGTTTTTACAATCATTCAGCTGTCATTCGTCGAAAAGTCTCTAAAACACCGTCTGGAGGAAAAACGACACCTACCAAAAATGAAGGTTGCTTTATATTGTTGATGAGAATGAGAGTAAAAGAATGAAAGTAAAAGTATACACTTGCACGGTATTATGGACACCTCATACACACGTGCAGTAGCCGTGCAAATGCACATGTGCACACAACGGCTTAAACACCGGCAATTTAAATGTGCTTCATCTACGCAAATGCACATATGTACATGCACGGCTCAAGCATAGGTTATGTACGTGCACTACATCCAGGCAAATGCACGTGTTCATAACGGCTTAAGCAAAGGTTATATAAATGTGTGCTTCATCCATGCAAATACACATGTGCACATAACGGCTTAAGCACGGGTTACGTAAGTACGCTGCATCCATGCAATTGCACATGTGTACATAACGGCTTAAGCACGGGTTATATAAATGTGTGCTTCATGCATGCAAATGCACATGTGCACATAACGGATTAAGCACGGGTTACGTACGTGCGCTGCATCCATGAAAATGCACATGTGCACATAAAGGCTTAAGCACGGGTTACGTACGTGTGCTTCATCCACGAAAATGCACATGCGCACGTAACGGCTAAAGCACGGGTTCTGTACGTGTGCTTCATCCACGCAAATGCACATGTGCACGTAACGGCTTATGCACGGGTTATATAAATGTTTGCTTTATCCGTGCAAATGCACATGTGCACATGCACGACTTAGTCACTGGTTATGTACGTGTGCATAACCCACGCAAATGCACATGTGCACATATACGAGTTATGTATGTGTGCTTCATCCACACAAATTCACGTGTACGTCTTATGCACGGGTTATGAACGTGTTCATCATCCACACAAATGCACATGTGCACATGTACGGCTTATGCATGGATAGGGCACATGTGTCGTACACGTACGTGTTGTCTGAGTAACCTCTCAGATGTTTAAAATTTCTTATCCCTTATTACAAATCTAAAGTGGGTTTTATTCATGCAAATAATCTTATGTATTAGCTTCCCTAACTCACTCCTTTGTTCAGACACGCTACTCGGTTTGGCTTATTCAATCTTGAACAGTAATGAATGGGCAGACCAGTAAATAATTTGTGCTCTACTGGTAAATCATTTGTAAAACTAGTTTACATATGACCTCGAGTTTGACTTATTTTATTATTTAAAAAATAGAGGCCAGGATTATCCACAAGGTAAAGAAAATGGTTCAAAGAGAAGTAGCAGTGCAACATGTACATCACGCAAAAGAGTTTGGTTTCTGCAGTACGATATTTTCATAATTAATATTGAAACTGGAAATTGTAGCAGATTTCTACCACTTCCGGTTTTAGTAGAGAGATTAGACTAGAGACGAAATATATTCTTGGAACGCCTAATTAATTGCAGAAAACCGCTTCTTATCTATTACAGTTTTTATTCTATAGTCATTAAAGTTAAAATCGGAAGTAGTTGATTTCCACATCTTTTGGAAGACAGAATATAGTAGTTATTTTTAGAAAGCTGAATAGAAAGCAAAAACCCGCTTCATTTCTGTTCTATGGAGATCACTATTGAAACCGAGCTTTCAATTGAAGATCACAAGAGGAGATGAAAGGTACACCTTAGACGCTTGAGAGCTGCTCGATTGGAAGAAACCGTTTTCATCTTTTTTTTACCGTTTTTGCTGTATATAGATCAATATTTATTGAAAACAGAAATTATAGTTGATTTGAACCATTTTAGGTTGTAGTAGAGTTAATAATAGAGATTAAATATATTCTTACGAAGCAGAAAACCGGATCTCACTACATATTGCCGCTTTCGATCTACGGTGATCAAAGTTCAAACCAGAAATGGTTTATTTAAATCACTTCCGGTTTGGGTAGGTGGTTTTAATGACAAATAAAATTCCTTACTCTTGACTATATTTTGACCAAATTTGGTGATGAACCATCAAGCAGTTCTTTAGTTGTTTCTTTTACTTTTTCTTTTTTTTTTTCACACACGTGCACACACGGGTAAGGTAAATATATAAAGGAGTAGGTAAACCAAATTGTAGTTATTCAAAAAACAAACAAGGAAAACTTGGTTTTTGCCACCCCTGCATACAATTAATCCATTCTAACCACAAAAACGTCGCACTGTCTGTTTTCTATGATAAATAATATAAAATGAAATGAAACCTATCCTTCCAGAAAACAAAACATAGGTAAATAAGAAACATTTAGACTTTTCTTCGTTGTATAGTTTTGAGTGGCAGAGAGGTGAAAGCTACTGCTTGGAAGAAGAATCCATCCGTTTCAAGAAAAAAAAGATGTAGAAAAGCAATCGAAAACATATGTTCGATACTGAGGTTTCAAAGATCATTATCTTTGTTCTACCAAGTAATTTGTTGACACTTCCATCGAAAAGGCAAATTCAGGTAGTTGCCGTCTGGGGCGGGGAGTGGTAAGGGAAACTGCTCAAGGCGTAAATGATTATAAAAATGGAGGGATAGACAAAATGTTCAAATTGCCACAATGCATCCTTCCCCAGCATGTGTTCTTCAAAGAATTTCACCTGTAGTAATTTATGAAGTATGAAAGTGGTCTTTTGATCCTTTACCTGCAATAGTGATTACCTAATTACGGAAGTAATTATTACAATTAATCTAAGTCATTGAGTCTAAATTAAAATTGAGATAATCACCTCCTTTGTATTGCTCTTTGGTATCCGTATAGAAAATTGCAAGTTTCTAGGTGCAGTATTTTGTAAGATATTTACGAATTAAATTTTACATGTTACCTTATGGAGATTCTGAAGCCTCTGATGATGGGTAGACACCCCCTTAATAGGGTTAAAGATCTGGAGAACGGAAAGAAGAAAGCCCTTTTTCCCATCTTTTTAGGAAGTCACAATTAAAAAGAAAAAAATCTGCAGTAGGGAAAGAAAAATATTTACTCAAAATGTAATAGTTCTACACTCAAAATTGTACTGAACGACAAGAAAACAATCTTCCCTCCCTTACATAGGAAGTTGCATTTGGAAAATACCCGTATAGTCTACAGCCCAGGGTGCGATGAAAACAAAAGATTTTAAGGTTGTACGGTGAGTAGTTTCGGAGATTTGTCGAGGGCAAAAATCATTGAAGCTCTCCCCTCGTTCTTAGCTTTAGGAGTTACATTAAAAAAAAAAAAAAAAAAAAAAAAACTGTCTTATCTACAATATAGACTAGAAGGAGAACATTCATAAATAATTTCAAAGTTCGTCTAACAACAGAGAGATTTGTTTATGAATGACACAGTGAATGAGCCATTGAATTTATACATATTACCTTAAATATCCGTTCTTCGCACGGGGAGAATGCGTTTCATGTTGGACATAAAAAACGTCAAAACTGTCCCCAATCAACTTAGGGACCGCAAAAAAATATGAATTTAACACTAATATCGGTCATTTTCAATTATTTTTATATGGTACCATCTTCTCTTAGAAGTACTAATAGGGACTGAAACGGCATCGAAGTGTCACTGTTGATCTCACCGACCCCGAAAACTATGGATTCGGCACTAATATCGCTCATTTTCGCTCATTTTTACACATTTCCCCCTCCCCAAATTGCACCATCAAAATGAAATTATGAAAATCATCCCAGACCTCATTTATGTTAAAAATTTGATCGAGATCAGTCTTATTGTTGAAGAGTTAATAAGTCACAACATTGTCATTTTCATTTTTATTTATACAATATAGAAAAATAGATTTGAAAGTAAAGAAATATGTTAAGTGAATAAATAAGGAAGAGTAGTTCCCTTGGCGTTGTACCCAGGAGCGTACCAAGGGCCAGGCAACCCGGGCAACTACCCGAGGCGCCACAGTCAGGGAGTGCCAAAACGAGTCTCAAAAAGCAAATTTTATAACGTGTTCTCTACTGATTTTTTTTTTATATTGTTGTAAACTAGCGTTAATTAGATAATCTTTTACCATTCCACCATGGAAGAAAAGAGTTTCATATTAGTAGGGGACTGTATCGACAAATGGAGACATGACATGTACAAGAGAGAGTGGAGGGGGATTTAATATTGTTTATAGCGGCCCATTTTCTTTGTAAACTTTTCCCAGGCAATGAATGTTATTGGAGTTTATATGTGCTACTCATTTAAAGTGGTAGTGGAGGCTTAACAGGCACCACTTATTTTTGTTTTCTTAGATACGATGCCGCCGCACCTAACTGTCGGCCTTTGTTGAAAGTAGTGTCTAGGAAATGTTATTGTATCGCTATGCACAGTTCTTGCAAAATCATTCATTTCGACCCAACAACATGACCTTTTTGGGTTTTTATACAGGATCAAAAAGGAAGACTAGGATACCCTGATGAAGAAATTTGCTGACCTAGAGCATTGTGATATTGAGGGTTTCCAACTTCAACAGGAACTATTGGTTTTACTCCTCCTACTACCAGGCGAAAATGAAAAAAAAAAAAAAAAAAAAAAAAAAAACGAAGCAAGGTCGCCGATCATGGAGAATGTGGGGGCCCGGGACTTCCAATGCTTATATGGCCCCCCATGTATTTTTTGAATATTTTTTATTGTTATATTTTTTATGAATATACAATATTTTGCATAATTTGAATTTAATTTGTCTTAAAATCCTTATATATGCCTTCTTAGACCTTTATTTGCAACCAAACACATCTTAATGCCCCCCACCCTCCCAAAGTTACAAAGAAAATGTCAGCCTTGCTTTGAAGTATTAAAATACTTAAGGAGTAACCAGCAGGCCCGTATCCAGGGGGTTTGGGGGCCGCCCCCTCTTCTTGTCAGCGTGGCTTCAGGCGAAAGGAGATTCTCAAAATTAAAATTAATTAAAAATTATTTGAGATCTACCATGTGCCAGGAGCGTCTCGTGGGGATCGCCATGATGCCGATTGAGTTCGACATTCTTCAAGACATTGACACAGATGTCATTGTTAGGTATTTTGCAGACAAAAAAGACTTGGAAAATTATATTTTAATTGTTGTGAGTGCTGAAAACACATATATTTAAAGTTGTTTAATTTGTTGTTAATTTTCAGTAATAGTAAAGTTTAACTTTTTATTTAGTTTCTAAATTTTGTTACACTATTAATTATCACGCCTGAGGCTAAATGTTGCAAAATTAGGAAACTAATTTGAGTAAATTATTTAAGATTTTAAGGTACTGTTTTTATGGAAGAAAAAGACATGGACGCTCTTTCTCATAAAGTTCCATAAATTGACATTGATATGATCTACTTACTTATCAAAGTCAGAGGATTTCTAATACTTAATAAAACCTGTTATTAAGCTTTAGTCTTGTAAGAGTGTTCAGCTTTTGTACAAATTCATGAGATATGTTTTATGAATGCTATGGACTTCAACTAGTAGGACCTACTTAAAAAGGGTGGTTTATATTGCTGTGCGTAAAAGACATTCAACATATGTGAAGTGTCTTTATTGGTATTTCACGTTATTAGAATAGATTGTTACATAGTGGGATTTATGGTAGTGGGTTTTATTGAATACTACTACTGATGTTATTGATAACAAAACAATTGATTATATAGCACTAATGTCAGCATTAGTAGTATTCAATAAATGGTGTTCGATATTGTTTTTGTTGTTAGATATCGATACATAAATAATAATAATAATAATAATAATAATAATAATAATAATAATAATAATAATAATAATAATAATAATAATAATAATAATAATAATAATAATAATAATAATATAAACACAATATATCTGATACCATATTCATTTTTAAGTACTAAATATATCTACTTATGTCATGTATTTGAATATTATTTTTTTTCTTTGAACAATGGGTTTAAAATATTAAAATCACTCGAATAAAATGTAAAATATATGTTAGAACTTGGAGAAAGTGACAGAAAGTCACTTTGCCCGGGTGAAAATTTTGCCTTGGTCCACGCCTGGTTGTACCTGTCTATTCCCGGGCCAACTGACATGCCCCTTTCTGCCTAAACTTGGGTTTCAATGTCATCATGACTAACACCAATCAGCTTGCAAATTCGATACTAATATGGGTGATTTTGGATGTACTGTTTTTCTCTCCGTCGCCCTCGATGATAATGGGTAGAGAATATAACTTGAACGGCTTCGGGAGTGTTATTATTCGTCTAAGTGACACCGAAAACTATGAATTAGACACTAATATCCGGCTTCCCGGGAATTATTAATCTCCCTTTATGCATAAATTTCGAGTCCTCTATAATGTCTTCAGTGGCGAAATAAAAAAGAAAGTGCTTCATATAGAATTAGATCTAGTAACCTACCAAATTTAAAAGCTCTAGGTCACGTCTTTCTGTGCGGAAAGCCGATGAGAGACAAACAGACACACATAAACGATATTTTATTGTATTAGTATAGATAGACAGAGAAAAGTAATTCATGTAGGTAGTAAAAAAGCAAATAATAATAATAATAATAATAATAATAATAATAATAATAATAATAATAATAATAATAATAATAATAATAATAATAATAATAATAATAATAATAATAATAATAATAATAATAATAATAAAGTACCCTATGTGAGAATCAGTATTTAAATATTGTTATTAAATATTCCACGGACTAGCGGAACAAACGGTACACTCAAAACTATTTTAAAATTGAATGATACATGCATAATCACTGAAGTACGGTACCAAGTCCTAGAGTTGACTAGAAGAGTAAATTTATTGTCCTGAATCAGGTGTGTAATGTTGGTTATAAAACTATAATGTGATCCTTATTATTATTATTATTATTATTATTATTATTATTATTATTATTATTATTATTATTATTATTATTATTATTATTATTATTATTAATTTAGCGTCCCATGATTATGCACTGAGGTTAAGGAAGACGTTGATGATTACAGCCCGGATTTATATGCGAAATGCATGTTTATAGTGACATGCAAGAACGTATGGAAAATGTTTTCTTCCTTCCGACGGACTTGCAAGAATTCGTTTGAGATGCATGTAATAGTGCATGTAAGTGCATATTTTGAGTGAATTTCGATGTGTATGCATATTTTGTAAACTTTGCAGGATACTGCATATTCCTGAATTTTATTGCTGCATACTAGAATATTTGAGAGTATATCACATGAAAGTAGGCTATATTTAAAGTGAACTGACTCCGTTTGTAAACGCAGTGTAGAACAAAATGTTGTACAGAATAATAGCAGAAAGTGTTGCGTAACTGAAACAACCAAATGCTAATATCTAGCAGTAGACGCGCTAGTATTAAATGTAAATAAATTATTTTGAAAGCTCCATCGCGCTTACGTATTTTTCGCGAAGTTGCGACAAATGTTCCAATACCTTCTCATCCAGTGAAGAGCTCGTGGCTCCAAGCTGTGCAGTATTATACAGATATCTTCAAAATCAATGAAGACAGCCGTAGACTCACTAAGTCCCGATGATGCAGCCGCTATTTATGTATCTCAAAAATGTTTCTCTACAAGTGGCATTGGGAACAAAATTAAGTACATACATAACCACTTCTCGGCAATAGACTGAAACAGTGATGTCGTCATTTCCTTTCCGTTACCATGGTGATCGCCATGTTCTTTTCTATACAAACGCGTGAAGCGAACGCTGTATTTTAAAGTATAGTATAAATAAGGACAACGGCTGTCAATTAATTATAAATTTGTAATTATGAAGTGTGTTAAGGAATGATAAAGTTGGTGAGAAATGGTACAGATTTAGAATGTAGAAATTACGATTAAAATCAAGAAAATTCATAAAGAAAGAGTAATATCTAAGGAACTTATTTCTAAAAACGCCACATCTTTAAGTGATAAGATAGAAATCAAATAATTAATGTAAACATCATTATCATATAATCCACCTTAAGAAGCAATTATACACAATAGAAACACTCTAACGTGCAGATTGACAAACTGTCGGCACAACGGCTACTGTAAAAAATATACAGTTAAAAAAATCTTTTAGAACGATGTTAATTCTATTGGGACATTTACTTTCCTTATGTTCACTCTTAATAATGGAAGTCCATAATATTAATGTCTTTAATATTACAAAGGAAGGGGGAAAAAAGCAAGCCTTTGGAAATTTTCAATCCGAACCATCAGTGGATATAGGTCAGATCTTTTTTTTATTGCCTACCAATTTTTTAAAGCATTTAGAAACAGTACAATAAGAAAATATCCATTTATGAATGGTTCAGCCTATATTCTAAACAACTGTTAAACATTAATATAAGTATCATAACATTGCATACATGAACAGGATTAACAAATCAAAAATTTTCCAGTAATATCTAAGGTTAATATCTGATTATGAATAAAGATTAGTATATTTTTCTTTTTTTATATATATGTTTCTTTTCTTTTTTTTAGTTTCATTGATTAGAAATATTTAAAAAGAAACATAAATGTTTCATTCATTCTCATGTTTGCAATTCCGAAATATTTCATCATTGTTTTCGCGTTGCATTTAGGTCCTTTAGATATTTAGGCTACTTGTTGCTTAGAAAATAAAATGGCGATCACCATGGCAACGAAAAGGATGTGACGTCACACTATTTCAGTCTATACCTGAAGTTGTCAGACAGTTGGAATCCTGTAAGAAGGCTTTGCAGCATTCACTCTCCTTGTTGGGCGAATTATCGCAGACTTTGTCCAGTGAAACAATTCATGGTCTTGCCAAAATAGCGTCAGATAAACTTTGCAAAGTATTTGGGGAAAAAAAAAATTCCGGGTACAAAACAATCTGTGCCATTACAAATGTACTTAATGGTGAAAACATGGAATGAGATGAGAATGTAACACAGGAAGACTTTCATGTATTTCACATGTACGAGTGACTTCTGCTGATGTAGAAAGAAACTTTTCGATCTACAAAACGTTTCTTACTGATAAACACAGAGTTGACAGAAAAAAAAAACTTAAGGAAGATAGTTCATTGCAACAGAGATTGTTAAGATAAGATATTTTTGTAAGAACCTGATATTTTATTTTCTTAGTGTATATTTCAGTGCATATGTTAAATTTTTAAATGCATATTTTTATACTGTATTTTTCGTGCATGTTTGCATGAATATTTTGGGGTTTGTTTATGTATGGAAATCCGGGCTCTATTGATGATAATGATTGAATAAAGAAAGCCAAAGGTAACAGAATACCGAGAAAACTCGCGCACACAACTTGTCAGTCACTAAACTCACTTGCCAAGAGCTGAGATCGAACCTCGGACACATCGACCCACCACTGGACACAGTAAGGCCTACATGACTGAACAACTCAAAGGTCAAATTTCTTAACCTGGAAACTTTAAATTTTTACAGTGCATGGGATTTGTAATGTGGGATACCATTAAGGAGAGATTTTTAGAAAATCGATATGAAAGGAAGGAAAGGGTGCTGGCAATAATTATACTAAAATTTCCATATCTCCGAATCTCTGAAGGCAAAGAGATACATAAAATTTGGTATATAGACTTGCCATTTAAAATAATTATACACGTGTTTCGTCGGTTTTTGGTATTTTCCCTAGAATGGAAGAAGGGGAAGGAATGGGGTTACAATTGTTATAACAAAATGAAAATATCTCAAAATCCTTTAAGGTTAGAGACATGAAATTTGGTATTTAGACTTTTCATTTAAAGTTATTAAAGATGTGTTTCAGCGTTTTTAGATATTTCCCTTAGAAGGGAAGAGAAAAGCAGAAAGTGAAAAAGGCGGTAAGAAAATTGGTGGATGCTGCAATTGTTAAAATAAGATAGCCATATCTCGAAATTCCTAAAGCTTAGAGACATAATTTATTTTATTTAGACTTTTCATTTAAAATAGTTAAAGAATTGTTTCAGCATTTTCTGGATTTCCTTAGAAGGGAAAGAGAAAGGTGGGAGGAAAAAGGGATTGGTTTGCAACTATTATAATAAGATGGCCCTATCTCGAAATACCGGAAAATTTGAGACATATGAGGGATATGAAAAGTGATATTTAAACTCCTTATGGATACGAACTTCAATATGGATACAGCACAAAATCTAAAAAAGGCGAGCATTCAGAGCACTTGACTTGACAAAATTAACAACTTTAATAGCCAGTGATAATGCCTGCTTCAGGTTTTCTGAAAAGATTTTTTTTTTCTTTTTAACTAAGGCTTGTGTGTGAATTAAGTAGTGCAAACCCATAACTGTAGAATTTTTGTTCTTTGCCAGCTTTATAAATCCAGAATGCGAAGCTAACATCGCTGGAGCTGCATCAGCACATCTTTCTACAACTCTGTTCCAGGACAAACCATTTTCAATAAAAAAATTATTGCGAGCAGGAAAAACAACAGAACCTTTTGATGGCGTCTCCAATCTTTTTGAAAACAATATTTTCATGGAGTGCTCTGCTTGTATCACCGTGTAACCTATTGCTGTGGCTATCCGAAAATCTTACATGATAAAGTATGTAATTTGATATATCATTGAAAAGATAATGACAAAAAGAAAATTTATATAGGAAAAAGTTTTGTCTCGCTGTTCTTAAACAATAAGCGAGATATCAGATATATATGCCCCTTCGACAGAAACTTATAAAACTGAGAAAAAATGGGTAGGTTATTCATTTATTTATGTTTGGAAGACTTAAGTACTCGATATATTTTTAATTTAGATTATTTGATTTGGTCATGTCAGGACAGTTGCGTGATCCTCTAATCCAACTCTCTGGAAAATGAGACAGTGTGGTGGAAAATACTTATTCTGAGAAAGTTGATCTTATATGATTGTCTGTACACCCGCCGGTGGCTGTTCAAGACCCACGTTCCGTCTTTCATAACCTTGGTGTTGCGTAATGACTAAAGAAATTGAATTTAATTGAAACATATTCTGGAGTAATGTTATCTACTAATGAACGTTTTCCATTAGTATTTCATTATACACCTCAGACTTAGGGGGCATAAATAAATAAATGACATTCCTGATTAAACTAATAAATTTCATTTCAAGTAACTTAATTTTAATATATACAAAGATAATATTTGCAGTCTGGAACATAATTTGTCAACACTGATCAATTGATTTAAAATATATATAGTGGACGCTCAAGTGTACACTGGATAAAATGGGCTTCAATCCTGCTTTACACTGGATAAAAGTGCAAACTATGGTTTAGCCCCTCCCTTGATTATATCCTGGATCCGCCACTGTATATATATATGTGTGTGTGTGTGTTTATGACTGATCCAATGAACAGTGACAGTTTTATTTATCTTGTGAAAGCATTAATATTTTACAAAAAGTAAAATGTATTGATTAACTTAGAAGATTTTTCAAGAGACCGATTCTCCGCATTGAGCGGTTGGTTTATTACCTGTCACTCAATGTGTCGCGTGCCAATTTTTCCTCTTCTAAATTTGTGGTCAAGACGTGTGGTAGTTTTATTGCTCCGTGCCTTTTCCTTATTTTATTGGGGATACAGAAATATTCTATGGTTGGACAAAGTACCTCCTCTCTGCAGTCCGTGCACTGGCAACCATGTATGACTACAAAACTTGTACCTCAAAAGCCTTCGTTTGAAAAAGCCATCTGCTGTTTTAACACAGTATGTTTTGACATTTTACAACTATAATTTATGAGGGGGTAAAAATTGGGACCCCGGTATTTCGTGCGCGCCACACCGGTAGTTCAAATTATAGTTTAACATATATCAAAGGAAAGATCATGAAATTATCATTTTCTTTTATTCAGAGATAAGAAGTGATTTTCTGCACCATATAAAAGTTATAGAATGAAGAAGTCAACTTTCATCGAAAAATCTTTAGATTTTTAAAAATTGTGCTGAAACCTTAAAGTTTACGGAAATCTTTGTTATAATAAAAAAGTTTTGTCTTAAAAAGAGCTTTAAAATAAAAAAAGAAAAATTAAAATCGGACTATTCGTTCAAAAGTTATAGGCTAAAAACCAATTTTGGCCGCCATTTTCCAATATGGCGGCTCAAAGGGTAATCCGCCGATGCCTACAACGCTCAAAATTATTAATTCTATATAAATAACACGTACAGCAAGTTTCATGCTTTTACATATAAAATGCACAATTTTGACTTAATCCTACGGACTAATACGGTTCGGTTGGATCAGACCCACTGCTGCTTCAGATGAAAAAGGTAATTGAAACAATCAGTTTTAAGGAGAGCTTTTATGTTCTAATATTTTAGGTTTCATATAATAAACTCTGCTTCTTTCAGAACAGGAAAGGTATCTATTACACTGAAAAACTAAAAAGAATCAGAAAGAAGGAACTTCGAAAGATTCATAAAAGTTATGTATAATTTGAGGGTAGTTCAACACTAAGATAACGCCAACATATCACTTTCATCTTGTTATTTGATTCCCAAAATGTGACTTCCCTACAATTAATGCACATGTCTGACTAAAACAATCTCGGACAAGAACAGTTGAACTAAGGGCATGAGGGTTTCACATTTACAATACACCAGCTTCAAAAAATAACTTGATACTGCGGTATGTCCAAACAAGTAATTGGGTACCATTCTTCATTTTCTCCTCCGATCCCCAATCAATTGCTGGAATATCTTACTCCAGCTGAGTTTGCTTCTGAGAGTACACCTTCAATACTGTCGTTTGCTCGCACGCTTTTTTTGGGTAAAACTGAAGGACGAGTGACTGGCGTGAAATAAGTCTTCTGTATGTGAAATACCGACAGAATGCCAGTGCCTCACTATCATGCGATGGGTAAAGGTGTAATTGGTAAAATTATCCCACTCTTACGAGTTCTTCAGGATTCATAGTAGATGCATCAATTGACCATGCGCCATTTTGCGATTTTCGAGATTTTTACATCAGTGTGTAGGAAACAATGTAAATAATGTAAAAAAAAAAAAAAAAAAAAGAGGTTTGAAACCCTACATATTTATTTAAATGTTCAGGGAAAGCTATTCGACGAAGCGCCAAGTACTGGATCGTAATGGGAACGTTTCTATTTCCTTCAATATCTCACAAGGGAAGAGAGGGAGATTATATATCGAAGTGGAAAATGGCTTGTACACCAATCAAAAGCACTAATGGCGCCTATTACGAAATTGCAATAAAAATTTTCCGAATGCATATACTGTTTGTTATATGAATATACAGGGTGTCCAGAAAATCCGTTTCCATCTTTAAAAATCGCAAACAGTGAACCAGATGCCAAAACAGGAAAACAGGTGTTTGATTATTTTAAAAGTACAACGTATCAAAGCAAAAAAGTGTTGTCCCAGGGCCACCCTCAAGGTTCCAGGAGGAGTCCAACTCAAAAATTGCAAATGGTGAGGGGTCAAGTAGCATATCGTTGGAAACCTGTTGGGAAACGAAACGAAAGAAGACGGAACAAGTCGGCTCTCTAGAATTATCCTGTGCAAAATGGCCACCGGTCAAAATGTCAGCAAAAAAGTCATTGTAAAGTCTATGGCCACCTTAAAAAGAAAGAAAAAACTGAAACGGTGAGACAGATGTCAAAACAGGAAAACACATTTGTAATCATTTCAAAAGTACAATGATTTAAAGTAAAAATATTTGTCCCAGGTCCTCCATAGGGTCCCAGACAGGGTCCTACTCAAAATTTTCAAATGGCAAGGGGGCTCAAGAAGGATATCGTTTGAAAGCTGTTGTTAAATGAAAGCAGATGGAACAAGTGTGGGCGCTCTACAATAACACTGTGCAAGCATCTTGCATTTTAGTTCTTCTTTCTGTAGTCTGGTTTTGGTTTGTTTTCAATTCAATTCTTATTCAACGAAGAAAGGAAATGCCCCTACGGTGAGATTCTGCTCTTTGAGCCCAGTAATATCTAAATAAATAAATAGAAGAAAAGAAAATTAAGAAATAAAGAAAAGGAAAGAAATAACATTTGACTTATTTCAGTATAGAACTGATAGCTAACATATAATGTATATACAATAGTGGTACTTATGCTCGTTGTCTGGATTATCAAGTATAAAATGATCCGAACAAAAAAAATTCTTGCACCAGGAACAGCAAATACGTGCAATCGTGTCACAGTGACAACAAGTACCGGTTACTAAGTGGAAAGCGAATGTGCTTGGAGAATCGAAATGAGGATGTACATTTTGAATGGCAACCATTTGGCACAAGATAGTTTTAGAGAATCAAGACTTGTTCCGTCTTCTTTCATTTCCCAACAGGTTTCCAACAATATGCTTCTAGACCCCCTTACCATTTGCAATTTTTGAGTTGGGCCCCGCCTGGGACCCTGCGGGTGGGCCTGGGATAACACTTTTTGCTTTGATACCTTATACTTTTAAAATTATCAAACACGTGTTTTCCTGTTTTGGCATCTGGTTCACCGTTTGCGATTTCTAGGAGTAGAAACGGATTTTCTGGACACCCTGTATATTCATACAACTCAAACAATATATGCATTCGGAAAATTTTTATTACAGTTTCGTAGTAGACGTCATTAGTGCTTTCGATTGGTGTATAAGCCATCTTCCACTTCAATATATAATCTCCCTCTCTTCCCTTGTCAGAACCGTGTTTTGGTGCTTGGTCAATTGATACATAACACCGTCCAATTAACTGTCTATCTCTCGAGTAGTTTCTAACAAGTTTTCTTCCCTTTCTGGAACAGACAAATTAGTGTCTTTTCCTAAAAAAAATTCATGTCAAACAGTATCACATCATCCATGTTTCCCCATGTATTTTCATGTATTTAAACATTTTGGCTGGTTGATGAAATTTGCCTTCTTTGTGAATCAGTTAAAGCAATCAGAAAAATACATTTGAAAAAACAAATAACAAAGTTAAACGGCACAAGCCTATCATTTTTAATTTTATATCTATCTAACCTACAGAGATGACATATATGAAACAAAGGAAATTTTGTTTACAAAATATTTTGTTATAAGCTCGAAGATCGTATAATTGAACCTAAGGTAAGAAATCAAGGAAAACATGATTGTTTTATAAACGGTGGCGGCTTGAATATATACTGATTTGTAGATCTTTTGAAACAGGAGCAAACAGAAAATGAAATTACAATGTATCAACTCCAGATGGGACATGTCGCTAAATCAAAGAAAGCAAAGTGGCGATGCCTTTATCGATGTATTATGGAATTCAAAAGAAGATTTGGATCACAAGAAATAGTCATAATACAGCACTTTGATGCTGCAGTGTCTCACTACATTTCATTTATGTATGACTAGTGATTCTTGGTGCTTTGTTTATTTTATGATTTATGCAAACTTTTGTATAGTTTCTATCACTTCATTTTATGTTTTGTTTTCTGTAAGATATTTTGTAACTTCGTGTAACATTATCACAGCTCGATGTCAAGCGTACATATACTATCTATTCATATGCCGTAATTGTGCTTAAGTTTTCTGTAGTAATTCTGTAACTTCATCTAACATTTTCATATTTCGATGTCAAACATACCAGTCATATACTGTCATAGTCTAGTCATATACTGTAATTGTGCTTATACTTTTTTTTTTTTTTTTAAATATGTGCCTTTTAAATGTACATTTTTAAAATTTATATACACATTTTTAAGTTATTTCTTGACAGTACTACCAACATAATTTCGCATTAGACAAATCTTAAAAGGCGAATCTTGAATTCAAGATTCGCCTACAATTTCCCTTGAGTTAACATCTGTAAATTCCATTGTCTGGGGTTATTAGGCGGATCTTGAATAGGCGAAAGTTGAAGTCACAGCCTACTACAGGGTAGATCATAGAATGTTACACCAGATATTGAGTACAGCATGATTCACTGAAAGTAAAAAGAAAAGAACTAAATTATTACTGGATAACTTATCCATGAGATTCTTGTTGAACAGTGCACAGTGCTACGATGCAGAGGGAAAAAGTGAAACTACCAGTGGAACAGTGAGGACTAGACTATGGACTGGAATTACCACAACTACCCAATACATCATTGTATGTGTTGTGCGGTGAGAAGTGATGGATTCTCGTTTTGTATCCAAAAAATGAAGTGTTAAACAAAAGTACCTCAGACACATGTGATATCTAAATCATAAAATTACATAATCTGAACTGTGAATTCGTTAAAGTCTAATAGTCTAATAGTGTATGTTTCTATAATTCAAGAAAGTGATCACTTTACGAAATTATAAGTGTGTGTGTTTTTCTTATAGTGTGGTAAATAATACTAAATATATACAAATACAATGATATGCTCCACTTCCATAGTTTCATTTCTTACAACATCTGTAAGGTAAGTGATCCAAGTGTTGTACTGTTGTCTGTGTTATTCTTTTGCAGGTCAGTATTCACCTTGGTCATTCTCTGCAAAACTCAGGGTCGTGAGTTCGAAGTCTAGTTAGAGGCTTTGCAGGAACCCAGATACGGGGATCTGGGATAACAATGATCCCACTAGCCATGGGTCTTAGTAATGATAAATAAAGTCCCACACTGGCATCTCTGAGATTAAAGTTCTACATATATGTATATTATTCAATTTACTGAAAAATTAATATGTATATATGCAAATTGTTAGAGTCTCGTGTGTAGTTCATAAATTGTAAACTTAGCAGCTTAGAATTATTGTCAGAATATTAAGACATAGAAATGTCTTTAGTTCAAAATGGCTTTAAAATCAAGATTCACCTAAAAGAAATTAATAATTTCCAAAATACTACTTTGAAAATAATGTGTTCAAAGCTTTCACTTCAAACAAATTAGTCCATCTATTTAAATGTTCATGCCCAGTTAGCTGAAATAAGTCATATTGTTGTTATATTGCTTAAAATATACCAAAGATATAAAGACAAATATATTAGAGATTGACAGATTACTTTTAGGCTATGCACAAGTGTCGGAAGTCTTATCTTATCTTATCTTATTCCGTCTTGTCTGTCGGTCCGTCTGTCTGCTGACAAAAATCAGAGCAAAAACAGTAACAGATATCGAGAAGTGTTTTCTTGCAATCCATTCAGTGCCACAGGAATAGGTTCCATCTCATCTGCTGACTCTTTATTCAAACCGAAAATGGTTCAAATTAGGCATTTACGGTTTCAATGTTTATCGCCATAGAACGAAAGCGGTAACAGACAGCGAGAAGCGGTTTTTTGACAAATGATTCAACACTTTAAGACGACATATCATAACTATCTAAAACACTCTACCTACACTGAAAATGGTTCAATTTACGATTGCTTCCAGTTTCAATACTGATTTCCGTAGAGCAAAAATGATAAAAGACATGAAGAATGTAATCGTTTCTGTGTCCAAAGAATACATTCTTTCTTCCCCATTGATGCAATCGTTTCTGCGTCCAAAGAATAGGTTCTTTCTTCTCCATTGAACCTCTATTCAAAATGGAAGTGGTTCAAGTTAATCATTTCTAGTTTCAGCGTTTATCGCCACAGAAAAGAAAACGGTAACAGATAGCTTTTTCTTGCAAACAATTCAGCCAGCGTCTCAAGACAAAATGTTGACTATCCGAATACTAGAGAAAAACTGGAAGTATTTCAGATTTACTATTACTTCTGGTTTCAATAATGACTTCCATAGAGCAAAATTAGTAAGAAATATTAAAATGAATTATTTTGCTATTGATTAGGGTTCCCAGAAATAGTTTCTGTCTCCTCCATTAACCTCTATTCAATCCTGAAGTGGCTTAAATTAACCATTTTCGGTTTCAGCATTTATCGCCATAGAATAAAAATGGTAAACGATAGTGACAAATGGTTGTCTGCAATCGATTCGGAGTCACAATAGAACATACCATCATACCCGCAGCACTCTACAAAAAGGAATCACTGAAATTTTCAATTTCATCCGGTTTGAATATCTATATCACCAGAGCAAAGACGGTAAGAGAAATCGAGATGTAATTTCTTGCAATGGATTCAGCGTTCCAAGAATAGGTTCAATTCAATCTCCACCGTTAATCCTCTATTGAAGCCAGAAGTGCTTCAAATTAACCATTTCCGATTTCTACACTTATCGCCATAGAACAAAAATGGTAATAGATAACAACAATCTGTTATTTCTAATCGATTCAAGGTTTCAACAGAACGTATCATCACAACTCGGAAGTAGTTGAAATTTACTATAGCACGGCCAACAAGAGATGATCTCTGACGTTTCTTACCACATGCGGTGGGACATTGCAGCCCCTACTTTGATACCAGTGTTACCAACCACGATCACTCTGTCTTATACCATTAATTAAATTGCCACTACAGTTGCACGGGAAAAAACCTTGACACGCGAGTAGTGGCAATGTCACTGCGAGCTGTCAGAGACGTTCTCTTACTGGACGCACTATAGTACTTCCGGTTTGAAATTTGATTTTCATACAGCAAAAATAATAAGAAATATTAATGAGCAGATTTTTTCAATTGATTCAGCGTCCGTAGAATAAATTTTACCTTCTCACTTAACTCTCTATTCAAATCAGAAGTGATTCAAAATAACTATTTCCGGGTTCAATATTTATCGAAATGGAACAAAAACAGCAAGGGATAGTGGCTTTTTGACATGGATTCAATGTCTGAGTAACAGGTTCTGTCTTTGATCTTAATAATCGATTGCAACCAGTAGTTATAGAGATATTACTTCAAGTTCGAGTATTGATTCAAGTGCACTATAGTTTTACACTGTGTAACGAAACCAACTTGTTTAAAAACATATTGTCATAAATTTAATGCATTCATTAGTCTGACTAATACAGGGGAAAATTTCCTTTTTTCTATACTCATTTGAAATTAGAAGATTTTTGTAACGTTTATTATTATTATTATTATTATTATTATTATTATTATTATTATTATTATTATTATTATTATTATTATTATTATTATTATTATTTCAGATTTCGAATTTAATGGGATTAATGCCGATTGATTCGTTATTCTATAATTTAGAACTCTTATATTTTTAAACAAAATTCGCTACCTCACTTGTTGTCTAACTCCACTTGAATAAATAAATTTTCTTCATTAAAACAGAATGTTGAGTCTCCAACAAATTAGTCAATATTGAATTGAAATGAAATGAAATCTTCCACGTCCCACGAATATGCTGGATAGGCTAAAGGAGATAGTGATGATTAGAAATGAATGAAATGGTGGAATGAAGAAAGTGGGAGGAAACAGGAAAACCCCGAGAAAACCCACCCACGGTGTTTGTCCATCACAAAGCTCACTTGGAGCGAGCTGGGATCGAACCAAGGACCCACTAGTCAATATTCATAATTATGAGAATATAACACTTTCTTCATTTTATAGCAAAGTAAGCTAACAAAACATTCCTGAACCACTGCTCTTTTGTTTTATTAGCTCCATATGGCTGAATCAGATGCTACTTTTGATCTAACAAATGTCTGGTACCAATAAACAAACTCGTTTGAACTACCGTTTTAAAATCAGGCCATTGATTGAATATAAAATCCATAACTTTTCTGCCCGCAATAACTTACGACTTCTGGCTGTTCCTGATTCTCAAGAATTCTTTTCGCAGTAGACGCTTTTGATCCAGAAGTTTCCTCAGAAGTGCTGTATACCAGTGTCCTAAACACACATCCCAAAATGACTTCGCATATGCTTTTAAAAGGTAGACACATAGACTCCGACGGTGTATGGAAGTGGACGGAGATTACGACCAAAAATTACCAGAAGGGAAATAGAAATTAAAATATGACTTTAATATTGATCTCATAATATTAATAATGAGAATTCACTGTCCATGATTTCAAATAAGTAGGGTTTGTCATTTTCGTAGAATTTTAGTTCAATATGTTATGTTCAAAACTTTTATTATTATTATTATTATTATTATTATTATTATTATTATTATTATTATTATTATTATTATTATTATTATTATTATTATTATTATTATTATTATATACAATTCATTGTATTGGATACCTTCACAATATTTTCTTCTGTGTATTTGTGGTATCTACATGATTATGCAAGCTAATTTTTATACAGATATTAAAAGGAATTGGAAATTAGAGGAACTTGAATAAAAATTTTGAAAAGAAACACAGAATGAACGAATCTGACATAAGTGAAAGTGCTTTAATAAAGATGATAGTACAGAATTATTTTATTACACTAGTGTACCTATCATGCTCATTAGACAAATTTGTATGAAATTAAGTTTCCTATTACTCCTCATATTGATATTATCACGATTTTGAACTGCAGAAAAATGTATCTATTTTGTGATTTGTCATGGGCAAATGGAACATTTAGTATCACCCTGTCGGGAAGAAATTTTCATTAAAAGACAAAACTCCTTGAAACATAACAAAGTTAATTTCCCTCCCAAATTAGTAAAAAGTACTTATATATGTGTGTATGTTTATCAAGAACGTCACATAATTAAGTTTTTACCCTTAAAAGGCAGGCTCTAGTATTTAAACTACTGCAAAATTTCCTGAAATGATACTCTCTAGAAAACGAAATAAAGTTAAACTGAAATACAATTTATTTCCTATATATTACAAGACAATCTGAAGGTTTACTAGATGCGTGAAAATCTATCAATTATATGTCATGCGTTCTCTTTTACAATTCATCATCATCATCATAAGTATTCTGCCATTATTGGCAGGTCACTTGCTGCAACTGAGAAGCTTGAATACTCAACCGCCAACCTCTCCGTTTCACCGTACGATTTTTCTGTTTTGATATCGTTCATTAATTGTAATCGTCGCTTTCTCTCTCTCTTTCCTACCACCATACCCTCTAGCATGTCCTTCATGATACAGTTCCTTCCTAGCCAATATCCCAAAGAGTTTCTCTTCCTCTTCTTAATAATGTCTAAAATTATTCTTTTCTCCCCCACCATTTCTAACATCCTCTCATTCGTTTTCCGCTCGACCCAGCATTTGCAATTAATGCTGTTTAAATCATGATGAATGGTGTGAAGTCTGAATAAATCCCTCTTTTACTTCTCAATGTGATAACTCAATATTATCTGGTTTGAATGTGTATTGACAAAAAAATAAGTGGTTGTTTCAAGACATCAAATATTCTTTGCACTAAGTTCTTACTGTGAACGACGGAATGATTAGCTTTCTTTGCAAGTTTTGCTCTGACAAAGAACATTGTCTTAATGAGTCAAACCTATTGCGAAAAAAAAAAGAGAAAGAAAATAGCAGGCAGATACCAGACACAAAATAAGGAATATATATTTAATTTACTTTCTGCAGAAAAACACTTTTTGGGGACAAAAGCTCCCGCTCAAAAAATGTGAAAGTCGACGCCAGGAGCGTAGGAAAAAGTAAACTGAAGTGAATGAAATTGCGCACAGATATAGTAGACGTAAAAATGTTACAGGAAACACGTGTTTCGTATTTTTATTTACTAAACAGCTAGGCGGGACAGAAGCCCCTCCAAGCTTATGACATGCGATGCGATTGGTAATGAAGGTAGTTTAGAAGTATCTGAAACATATGAAGGGTTGTAATGAAACGGTGTGCATAGACAGTGCGTATTGCAGACGCAGACGTGTGTTCTTCTTTTTTCTTTTTAAAGGAAAAACGGGTATTGGGGTGCAAGCTGCCGCCAGAGAAATGTGGTTTTTAGCGCCTAAAATGACAAGAGCAGAAGAAGAAAGTTAATGGAATTATGTATAGAAAGAAAGACGAAAGGGAAAGGATGCTAGGATGCGATGTGTAGTGCACCATACATGCATAAACCTGGGCCGTTGGAATTACTGTACTTTGTGAGAGGTTTACTGTCATTACTCATTTCCCTCTTCTTCTATGTACTCAAATATCGGCAGTCCTATTACCTAGAATGAAAATTAATTTAAACTGCTTCCAATCAATTGTGGGACAGCTTGCCTCAGCTTAGCTACGGCCCTGTGTACAAACCACATCTCCCTTTTCCTTCTCATCCCTCTGTACACATTTAATTTATTTTCCTCTTCCTTTCTTCTCGTTTTTTTAGGCTAGCTTCTACATTTCTCCGGGGAGAACTCGTGTTCTAATAACCATTTTTAAAAATTAAAAGAAATACGTGTTCGCATAGTTTATGTATTCTGTCTCTGTACTTAGTTTCATTACAATCTTGCGTTTAGTACTTTTGATATTTCGTAGTCATAACACTTCTGTCTCGCCGTTTTGTTAAAGAAAATACGAAACACATGCGTTCCTTTATTTTACGTTTACTATATCTGTGCGTAAATTTATTCGCTTAAGTGTACCTTCTTTCTGCGTATTGGACTGACTTAAACATTTTTGGACTAAGGCTTTTGCCCCCAAGAACAGTTTCTCCCCCCAAAAAAAAGGTATTCATTTAATTTATTTCCAATATTTGCCTCCCAAATTTGATTGCAATCACCTTGGAGTACTAAGACGATGCTTGCGATGATTTAATTTAACAGTGAGAGTTTGGAGATTATGAAATTATTAATAGTAAGTTTTGAGCGATCTCTCGTATATTAAGTAAAACACGAGTATTGGCTATAAAACACAAATGAAAAGATAAAAAGCTAATTGAATCGGTGATTGCAGAAAGGACCTAAGTCCATTTTGTGTATCTTTAAGATGCTACAAAAAATATGTTTAAATCCAAGACCGCAGACAGACTTTTCTTGTACTCAATCTATAGTTCAATGTTGCGTTTACACCGAGGTAATACCTTCTACGTTTACCTTTCCTATACACAAAGGTATGCATACTTCTAGAGAAGCGGAAGAGTTCGTAAACATTTTTTTTTTTTAGAAAAATGTGACTTAGGTCTTTTCTATAATCATCGATTCAATTGAACTTAGAATTCTCCTAGCAAAATAACACTCGATGACAATGCAATGTGAATCCTTGCAGGGGAACAAACTATATATACACCCTTATTTGTGGCTCTATGGTCCATTAAGCTAGATTATTTCCAAACTTTCTTCACTGTTAAAAAATAACGAACATTACTCACTATTTGATTACACTTAAGACGAAGACCAAAATAAATTCACTATGTGCACGATGGTTTACACTTACCAACGTCATTTTGTTCAGCTCAATTAGATATATCGATTAGTATATACATAGAGTAGTACCATGCTATTGGAACGTCTCACAACTCGAACAACTCGGAATCTCACAACACGAACGTCTCACAACACGAACGAAAATTCACATCGAATTTCGCTTCACAATACGAACGCCCAACATGGATTTCGCGTGTACTTTTGCGTACGTTTTCCCTCGTTTTGTCGTTCTGATCGATGTCAGAAACTGCAGTGAAAACATTTGGTCTGTTTTTCACTGCTAATTTTATGCCTTTGTGTCTGTTTTATGTTTTTTTAAAACATAATAACAACTTAATGTTCAGCATGGGTCCTAAAAAGTTCAGATTTATTCTATTATTATTATTATTATTATTATTATTATTATTATTATTATTAGTAGTAGTAGTAGTAGTAGTAGTAGTAGTATTAGTATTAGTATTAGTATTATTATTTTATATTTTACCTTAAAATCCTGCATTTACTGTCCTGAAGATTGCGAAACATGGTCGCTTACTATGAGAGTAGAATGTAGACTAAAAGTATTTGAGAACAAGATCCTGAGACGAATATAAGAACCCAAAAGGAATGGGAATGGGGAATGGCAGACAGTTCATAATGAGGAATTGCACAATTTATACCGCTCACCAAGCATTATGAGAGTCATCAAGTGGGCATCTAGAAGGCTCAGGTGGGCAGGTTGTGTAATCAGAATGGAAGAAAGCAGGAACGATTTCAAAGTTGTAACTGGAAGTGCAATCAGAAAACGACCACTAGGAAGACCTACGTGGAAATAGGAGAATAAAATTAAGATTGATCTAGCAGAAATAGGAAAAGAAAGTAGAAACTAAATCAAGTTTGCTAATGACAGAAGTCAATAGAGAGCTTTTGTAAATGTGTCATTGAACTTTCGGGTTCCATAGATCGTACAGTTACTTAGTTAGTATTTACTGGTAGAACCACTCGAGTTGGTGGAACCAAACAACGGATTAATCAAACTTCTATTATTTTAAAGGGTAAAACTTGACTTCGAACTCCAACAAGTTGGAACTCGAACAAGATTCTAGAATTGATCAAGTTCCTGCTCCAGGCCATATATATATATCAATGGCGCGGCGTGAATTTTACTTTGGGTATGCAATTTACTGAAGCTTGTTGTCTGTTTTCTGTAAACTCTAATAAAACAAATAACAGTTGAATTAAAGCCACTGCTACAAATAATAACTAAGACGCTGTCTTCTGCTGTTACACTACTCGTAATATTACTCTAATAGTAATACAATATTATTATTACTAGTACTGGTATCAAAATAATAATAATACGTTAAGAAAAGTTGCCTAAAATTGGAACTAGTTGGATTGAGCCTCAATCCTTCTGGCTTTCTCGTCAAAGTAATTAATGAACTGGTCATAGAAGTTTGGGTCTTTCCATAGTTCTGAAACTAGATCTCTTTCAATAGAGATTAGTGTTGAACTTTTAAGCCTCTCCTGGCCTTGCGAATTGATGTTTATATCAAAATCGTCATGTAACCTTAGCCTCTTTCTCTCTGGCTCACATACGTTATTTGCTTCCTGTACTGCCTTCTCCCAACATTCTTGAAATTGCTCATATTTTTATTCAAGTTCAGCTTTCAGTTCTTTTATTTGCTAATACAATATTGGAAAATGGAAAATATCACATCAGTCAGAGGGAAAATACTTGAAAATATCTTTAATATAAAATTGAAAATTCAAGTGTTTTAGTGAAACTGAAATCCTAATAATATCCATTAATCTGTACTCTCATTTTGACCTCTGAAAGCCTGTTCATGTTTGTTCAAGAAAGAAACATCAATGAAACATTTCATAATAATCAGAAACTGCTTTTGCATACCTTCTTCCCATAGATACGTTGCACAAGATTCGAGTATATCATTACACTATTAATCAACCTAATATCGCTTAAAAACAGCCACACACGATACAATTGATAAATGATTTTTGACTAGCTGTAGCACAATTTTTCTCCAATTATGATAAGAGGATTTTATACTATTTCACAGTCGTTCTGTTTTAACTTTCGGCAGCGTGAGCAATACGATAAATTGCTTCCAGACCGGCAAGAAGTACGAAAGAATGACGCTATTGTGATGCTTTCTAATGACAGTATGAGAAACTGAGGTTAGATTTACATCGAAGTTGGACCACTCGAGCGTGACGTAATGTCACATGGTATTATCGTGGGGACAAAGGTGGAATAAAACGAGATCTAAGGGGCTTCTAACCCCGTTCACTCGCTGACGCTCGATCAGCTATGTTTTTCTAACGTACGTAAATTACTTTTTAATCAATAAAGTTGTGTGTGCAAAGTAGATTAATAGGTCAAGACTGGATGGTGTAACTTGAATGTAAATTTAACTAGATCCCAACTATTCAGTTCCAGTGTCAAGGAAGGAAAGCAAAAGAGCGATTTTGGAAATCGGTTGGAATAATAAAAAAAGAAATAATAATTTTGTTTTATCTTTGGATATGCACTGCTTCCTTACATACATGAGATAAACGCCACTGATATTATCTTTGTTTTGCTGCTAAACATTAGTAATGTTTAATTTGTTTTATGTAGAATTTGTTTTGTTATTCGGAGTAGTGGTAGTCAGTTACAATTCATGGGGAAACTTTGCCGTAGTTTGCTACTCTAGCTGATGATTCTGATTTCGAGTATTAACGTAATTGTACATTATGCACTCAATCATACTGTCAGCTTACGCGAAAAACAATATTAAATCTAACACATTTAGAAAAGATTCAAGGAAAAGTCACACCTTGTTTCCAATATAGCGTCTTTCCCAGATATATATATATATATACTGTATATATACATATGTCTTTTCCGTTTCCCCTCATTTCCTCGTTCCTTGCGCTCCCTAAGAGCTCCGATGTTGCTTTGTTTTCTATTTTTGCTTGCTTTCACATTTTGGAATTAGTTTGACGAAAATTAATTTTGCTGTCTGGAGGGCTAGGGCATATTTGACTAAATCATTGTTTCGGAGTTTGCTATTCAAGATTTATGTTCGTACAAAACGGGAGAAAGAAATACGTATATACCTATAGCAACGGGCTTTGACAAAAGCCTCCCTCTTGCTTCCTCTCTCTTCACAGCAAGAAATGTCTTTGTAATATTAACGAACAAAATAAATTATATTTTTTAAAAAAAGTAAAAAAAAAACGAAAGTAATAAAAAGAGCAGTCTGCAATGAACGAACTTTTTACTTTTTTAGAAAAAGAAAGAAAAAAGAAAACAATATATAGTTGCGCTTATTTCATTTCCATTTTAGAGAAAAATGTGGCACTAAAATCGTTGTTCACTTGACTACCTACGTACATGCTGGGTCTTATAGAGAAAAAGCGTTATTATGAAAAAAAAGGGGAGAAACACTGCAAAAAAAAAAAAAAAAAGGTAAGTACGAAAACCTCTGATGGAAATTCACATCTCTCAATATTTTTTAAAAGAGCATTGGAAAATAATATAATACAAAATAACTTTACTTGTTTGTAAAGAGTAGCTTAAAAAACACAACACTACAGTGTCCCAGCCTTTTGTTAAGGTAATTCTGCGAGGCGAGACGAGACAATATTCGTCATATGATATGAGATGAGTGAGCTCTTCAAATAGAAACAAATATACTTTCCCACATGTAACATCTCCTTGAGGCAGAGGTGTAACAATCACCAGTGCAAGTAACGCAACGCCCCGGGATAAGGCAACCATATTTCCAAAGCAAAATGTAGGACACTTGATTCATGAGGCTTCTAGACGACGTGGTTCAGTCGAGACCTTCCCGGATTTGCAAAATCTGTATTCCCTCCGCCCCCCTTTCCCCAAAATGCTCAAAACTCCAAATAATGTCCCGGTGTTTCTCCAAAGCATAAGTTAATATTATTCGCCCGATATTTACAAAATACTACTATTATAAGTTACAGATACTTAATTAGTAACTAGTATAATCTACTTTCTGTTACTCATTTCTGGCGAGTGAACTGTATTTTAATTCTGTTATTTCTGGAAGAAGGACGTGCATATACTATACTTTTTCATAAGGTGTTCCAGTTTTTAGTGTAAATTTTCAAGGGGGGGTCCATATATTTTTAGTCTGAAAATCTGGGAGTCCTTCCTATTCATGCAGCAAATAGGGTGAAGGAGGAATGTACCAGCAATCTTTTTCCGTAATAATATAATATAAGATTCTGTAATGGAACGGGCTGATACACATGGATTACTCAAATTTTCTTTCTTCTTTTAACCAACTACTATTGTTTAGAGTGAAAGTAAGATATTAAAAACTTTATAGTGTATTTTTCTCTCTGAATATTCCAAGTGTACTATTTTGTATTATGATGTAAAGCAATTACCGCCCAATAACTTCAACCTATTGAGTGAAATAAGCCTACTTCAAGCATCAAATCCCAACACTCTGAAGGACAATTTTCTTGACGAACTACATACTTATTTTTTGGGGGGGGGGGCAATATTAGCACTTCCTAGTAACGTTCTCGAAAAACATCATTTTTAATGGTGACACTAACAATAGAGAACCTTCTCTTGAACAAGAGTTTCCTAACATTTTTGTTCGTTTCAGTTGTTCATCAAATGAGTTTTTCGAATTTAAGTCAAGAGCCATGAACATGAGAATATGACACATCAGGATCTGTATCAAGTAATATTTAATGATCATGTTCAATTAGCATTCCGTAAAGTAGAAGCAATTCTGAGAATGGTTCTTTGTATGATGATAACAAATTGCCATGAAGAAAAATCTTTTTCTCAGCTAAAGAGGATAAAAATGAATTTAGAACAACAATGTCTGAAGATAAATTATGTAACCTAAGCCTGACATACATAGAAAGTGACAAGCTTTTCAGTTTATCATTTGATGATATCGTCAATGACTTTGCTTTGACAAAAGCTAGAAGGAAAGCGTTTTAATGTAGATAAATTTTTGTTTTGTTTTAAACCCAGTGTAAATCGGGTTGAATGAGTATTGGGCAGATGTATTAATATAATTAGTCGCATTAAATATTTTTAATTGGTGTTTTATATAGATAGACTTATCACTAAAAATACAGTACCGTATTCTACATAAGCTAAATCATCTAAAAGGGTACAAAAGTCTGTTGTCCCAAAGAACAGAGTGGTAATATTGATATATAAATGCATTCTATAACTACACTTGCATTGTGTACAAGCTATAACAATCTATTATTAATAATAATCTCATATAGTATTTTGCGTAATATATCCTTTAATTTCATATTATATCAAGCTTCCCGAGTCTACATTATCAGTCTGTATGTTGTGTTTCTAAAAAAACAAAAAAAAAAGAAAAAAGAAAAAAAAGAAAAAGAAAAAGAAAAACTGCACAATGTTTTGTAAAAGTTGTAAGATTATAAAATGTAAGTTGATCAAGATGTAAGTTTATAACATACATATATTATGTGTAAAGGTATTTAGAAATCTATTAGATCTATAAATTGCAACAACTCCAAAAGACGGCGACACTATTGATAAAGAAGAAAGCTAGACACTTAAAGGGTTCCATTATCTTCAACAGCTTAGGGCCCCATCAAACCTAAATCCGTCATAGGTCATACTGCTAAATTAAAGATGTCACTTTTTTGTTAGCAACAATAAAACAAAGAACAGAAATTTTGCAATAGAACAGAACGGATCATCATAGGAACTTGCAAATTAGTGCGTGTTTAGACATGTCCAAATCTGCACTGTAGAACCTCTAGTCATTGTCTCAGTGTCAGTTGATTTTCAGCTGTGTTAATGAAAAGAGGTGATGTCGTTGAAGTCAAAAACTGAATACCGGGCAATTTTGCGCTACAATTTTGCACGTAGTTTAAGTGCTGATCAGTGTTTAGAAGAAATGACTCCTGTGCTTGGAGAGGATTATCCTTATCGTACAACGATAGTTAGGTAGTACTGAGAGTTTCAAAAAGGAAATTTCAGCCTTGAGGACGCTCCAAGGTCAGGTCGGCCATCTTCATCTGTGACTGAACAAAACATCGCTGCAGTAAGGAAAATGCTAGAGACAGATATACGGGATACATACTATCAAATAGAGGTATGCTTGAGCATTAATGCGTCAGCAGTTCCTGCTATTCTCCGGGATCCCCTTCGAGTTAGAAAGCTTTGTACCCTTTGGGTACCACATGACTTGACCGACGAGCAGATGGCACGCCGTGTTTCATGTTGCCGTGAAATATTGAAAAAAAAAATTAAAATGGAAAATATTCCTATGTGAACAGTATTGAGACAGGTGACAAAACTTGGCTCTATTATTATGACGTTCCGACCAAGGCTCAAAACTAAGTGTGGACCAATCGACTATTTCCGATCAAACACAACAAAGTAAGGACCATTCACAATCCCCACTTAAGGAATTAAATGTTCTGACGAAGTTCGTGCAACGGGAATGAAACATCTCTTTTAACATTTCCTACAGGAATACATCACATTTCGTTAGGAGAAAAAGGAACGTCAGTCATTCCGGAAATAGTTTCTCTAGCATTGCTTCATTCCGCTGGCCTATGTGGACGGTGGCTCGGTCTTGTTGAAAAACTTGCTAATTGAAATAAAGATTATGCAGATCATAAAATGTGTTTAAATATACATAAAATCGGTCTATGATCTGCTCTTTGTATTGTCTAACCCTTTTTATTGGCAAGCATTGATAGTATTACCATTAACATATTTAATTTACTTTTATGGTTGAACCATGTCTTCCTGATCATAATTTCGTAATTTTTAAAGTATTTTTGTACTTTGATTACAAAATACAGGATGTTTATTTCAAAGCAACATTGCCATAAAATATATCTTATGTGTAGCTATTGAGGAGCACTGCCCTATTATGGTCAAATATAATAAGAATACTCTCAATAATTAGCAACAGTTTCGTTGAAATATTTTCCTACAGAGCAAGAATCCACAAATAATAATAATAAAAAAGAGCTTTCGCGGAACGAGGAGATAAAGCTTCTACAATACTAACTTTGACTGTCCCCTGTAGACGAAGATCAGAAGTATCTAAAGAAGAGACCCGCAAATCATGTATATGAATATGGTATGAGAGAAATAATGCCAATTAAATGATCACTGAAGTTATAATTCGTGCTGATAATGCAATAGAATGCGATGTTGCTTCAGAGCAACAGTGCCAAATAAAGTGTTAATGCTACTGTTGTGTTACCACATTCATTGATGAAATATGGTCTGATGACACCCTTGACCTGAATCGCTACCCACATGGTTACTTTTAACGACGGAATTGTCTTTGTGCGTGCTCATCGGCGATCTCTCAGTTTAAAAAACGTAGTCATTGTTTCTTATGTTACCACTGAGGAGAAAATGACACTCATCAAAAAGCCACAAAATATCAATGAAATGTAGATTTTCATACAAATTTGCTAAAACGCATCCATAGTACTGCAAACGAGCACTCTTTAAGGCACCTGTATTCGATAAGAATAAGCACTATTCGAAAAATGTACATTAGCATAAGAATTAAACATTAAGCATGCAAAAAGGCACTGAGGTATTCCAGAATGTAATAATGAATAAATTATTTATCAGCTTTTTACCTTTCTTTAGCGCCACCCTGTGTAAAGAAAATATGGAAGATATTATCCAATTACTAAAATTAATTAATAATTAGCAAAGAGTATATTAATGTTGGACTAATGCATTAAAAACATTGTTGAATCATATTTACCAATATTTGTAATCCTTGAGTTGTTATGCTCGAATTGCATGCTGTTTGGTATTGTTCTGAACGGAACAGCAAAATGTCAACTAAAAAGAAAGAAACAGACATGTTTCACAATCTTGAAGTAAACCTAACATTCTTGCGCTCTGTGTACCCTACTTCTTTATTCACGTTTCTTTATATGTTTTCTTTCTTCTTCTTTTTTTTAGTTTTCGATGTCAACTGGTGTTGACAGTTTAACATTGAATATCATCCAAAGATTTTTTTTAAAAAAAAGGAGGAAGGGGAGAAAAGAAATCCTGTCTGTAGCATGTGACAAGTTTTAATACGCTTTTATAATTTATTTTGGTCCCTTCACAGAATCTTTAATTCACTCCTTCCCCTTCCATCATAGTTACAATCCTCAATTATATGTACATGAATACTTTTTTCCACACTAATTACATTTGAACCATGTGTAATGCGCCGCTATTATCTAGCTACCCCTAAACGCATTACATAAAATTCATTTGGTAACGGGTCCGCATCTTGTGATATTAAGATTAAAATTTAAAGAATAACTTTTTCGAATCGAATTTAAAAGTTAGTTAACAGTTCAATTTTATAAATAGTTTACACAGTATGAGTTTGTGTTTTGTAACTACCAATTCAGTTTAAAAATATGCAGCTGTAATAAGTAAAAACCTCGGATCATATTTCAAAAGCTAATCCATCTGTAAAATTATGTATGTATTTATATTTAATGCCTAGAAATATCAAATCAGTTCTAGCTGTTGCAAATATATTGTTATTTGTTCACAAATGATGTACAGCTTTATAGAAAACAGAATGAACGATAATTAATAATTTTGATTATGTTCATAAATATAGTGAGAATATTAATTCTAATTTTGAATACAGTCGCTGTAAACTTGAAAAGGAGATGACAAAGAGTTTAATTATATGATGAACTATAAGAATTATATATGTTTACAAGGAAGATGATAATATGATAATATATAATGAATATGTTATAAGTATAATATGTAATTTGGAAAAAAGGCTGTTGAAAAGTTTAGAATTGACTCCTATTAAAATATAATCTAATATTCGTATGTTCTTCCATGCTGCATAACCTAGTTGACATTTAAATGATGTTTCCTGCACAGCTTGAGTTTTAATGGGCACTTTTACGCATGACTGATGGAAAGAGATCTTACGTTTTTCATTGTGGTAGTTTCTCGATTTGCGCACCGAACCTCCAAATTTTATATAATGGAGCATGTACCTGTGTGTGTGACAAGGTTTAGTTTACATGCACGTTGCTTCTATCCTTAGTAAATATTATTATTTTAACATGTAAGTCATTGAGAAAAATTAACATGGTTTTTATATTTTTATAAATTTATTTCAATGCATATAATCTAAGGACATACTTGATTATATCAAAGATAACAGATCAACATTCTATTCACGCCACCAAATCATTGTTAAGTCTTCTTTTGCAGTGAAGAGAACAAAGAAACCTAAATTCCACAGACAATAACGTATTGAGTAATTATTCACTAAGGAAGACGGAACCATAAAATAGTATTATGCACTCCGAAGCTAGTCTCAATATTAACGATGAAATGGAGGACGGAAAGCCAAAGAAGAAACATGTTTACATAAACCTGTGACTAAACCTATATAATAATCGTAGTTTTCAATATGGTTTATTCTAGATGATTGAATTTAGGCCAATGAAAGTTCACAATTCTAACATTCTTCTAATAAGCAGAATGTTAATGTGTGTAATGCAAGTTCGTTCGAAATCGACTCCCTCAAAGCAGACAATAGGGGAACATCAGCAAGGGCGCCGATCCTGGGGGCCGAGGGGCCCGAGCCCCCCAAAGCTCATGTGGGCCCAGCATTGTATTTATGAATATACAATACCGTATTTGGCATAATTTTAATGCAATTTTTCTTACATTCTTCATATTTATGCCTTCTACATCTGTATGGGCCCCCCAAAATTTACAGAGAAATCGGCGCCCTTTAACATCAGTTCCTTTCTACTGTACTTGTTTCATTCTGTTTCTAAGACATTCTTTTGCACTTAATTTCCTTATTGCTATGAATATATTGGTGTGATGAAATTGTATTGAGAAGCCATGCCTGCTCAGTTGTACAGTGCAAATCTATGGTGAGTTGGATCCCTACTTCAATTCCAGCTCTCGTCAAGTGAGCTTCATGATGAACAAACCCGTGGGCATCCGTTTTCTCAGATTCCCTCGTTTCCTCGCGCTTTCATCATTCCACCGTTATCATATCCATCTTATCCGTCTTCCACAGCTTCAGTGCACAATTTTATTTGCATTCCACTTCAAATCTTCTTTGAACAATGTGTTTCCCTCACCCTCCATATCTCACTCTGAAACACTAGTGCTGCCGTGACAATCGAATTTCTAAAATTATATTTCAGACCCACTAATGGTATTTCATTTTCTCATTTAATATTGAAACCGGAAGTAGCACTAGATTTCTACCAGTTCCGGTTTTAGTATCCAGATTAGAGATGGTATATATTCCTGGTACGCTTAATTGATTGCAGGAAACTCCTTCTTCTAAATATGCAGTTTTTATTTTGTAGGGCAAATCTACATCAAATCAACGAATGATAGTCGATGACAAAGTGCATTATTTTTTAGTTTTTGTACACAACAGTTTATACTACATTTATAAAGTTAAAAACAGGCATTCATCATTTGAAAAAGAACTAAATGTATATACAACATTTCATGCTCAGAGCTCATTTAGGTTTCTTGGCATACTGCATTATAAAAATTTAACAAGAACTTGATGAAAGTTAAAGTTTTGAGAAACACAAATTGTCATTTTTTAGATTAAAATTTTAAAGCAAATAAGAAGAAAAGACACGGTTATTTTTCTTTAAGATAGAGGTTTCGTGGTTGAACTACATCATGAAAAGGAGGTTTAATACCTAAGAATCTTATCTTCTGTTTGTTATGTGCCTTCAAACACTGCAATTTCTTGAAAATCGGCTAAGTTCAACGTAAAATATCTCAGAAGGGACACACTTGGAAAATTTCAAATTGGCACAAAAATAATACCTATTTTTGTAAAACAGCCGCTATCTTGAATCCTAAGAGAAATTTTGCGTTGGCTCCCATTCCATAATTGCTCTATAAGGTTTCAATTGTAAGACAGCCAAACGGTAACTTGTGTTCAGAAAGTATGTACAGTATGCTAACCAAAATTGGGTTGTATTTTTCATACCGCTGTCACTATCTATTGGCACACTACACGGCAATTTTTCGTCTCACCTTTTCCTTCCTAAAATGCATATATTTCTATTTTACTGATGGTTTCTCTTCCGAAATAATAAACAAGCAAAATTTCAACTTCCCGTGTCAATCGGAAGTAATCTTTATATTATGTCAGTCAGCCAGTTAGTTCATGTAGCTTTATACATTAGAAAACAAGAAGAAGAAGATATGGCCTAATAGTCTGGTGTAGATTGATGTCTGATCTGTAATTCGATTTTGAATTCGTGTTCTACGAGTTAGAAATATGTTTGAACGGCTCCAAACACGATATAGGGGTCTAATTAGGCAACGTTGACGAAATTTCGATCTGAGGGCACCATTTTAGAAAATAGTCGCCATCTTGGATTCTAAGGGAAATTTTGAATAGCACCCCTTCTTAAATTACTCTCTTACGTTCCAATTACAAGTGACCCAAGCAGCATGTAGTGTTCAAAAAGTGCAGTGGGATTTCGTGTACCGCCTCTACTAAAATAGGGCATCCTATTAATAAAGTGTTCTGGACTACTTTATAAATTGTACAAATTCAAGAACTACATAAAACGAAACAACATTTAATTTTTAATAATTATTTCCTTTCAAGCATGATTAACAACTAGTTTGTCCCAATAAAATGTTATCACAATAAAACGTCATACACAGTTGAAGTGAACTATATGTATTAATGCACAATATATATGGTTTGGTTGTAGAATAAACCGTAATTTAGTTTTACTCTAGTTGCTAATAAATCTAATTTCACCATAACTTGAAAAATAGTTTACTCAGTGATCAAAATTTAACCACTTGTTGCTATGCAAATAGGTATTGTTTTTTGTGCCAATTTGAAATTTTCCAAGTGTGTCCCTTTTGAGACATTTCAGGTTGAACATAGCCGATTTTCAAAATATTGCAGTGTTTGAAGGCACATAACAAACAGAAGATAAGATTCTTAGGTATTAAACCTCCTTTTCATGATGTAGTTCAACCACGAAACCTCTATCTTAAAGAAAAATAACCGTGCCTTTTCTTCTTATTTGCTTTAAAATTTTAATCTAAAAATTGACAATTTGTGTTTCTCAAAACTTTAACTTTCAACAACTTCTTATGAAATTTTTGTAATGCAGTATGCCAAGAAACCTAAATGAGCTCTGAGCATGAAATGTTGTATATACATTTAGTTCTTTTTCAAATGATGAATGCCTGTTTTTAACTTTATAAATGTAGTACAACTTTTGTGTACAAAAATTAAAATATGATACACTTTGTCATCGACTATCATTCGTTGATTTGATATGGATTTGCCCTACAAAATAAAAACTGTATATTTAGAGGAAGGAGTTTCCTGCGATTAATTAAGAATACCAGGAATATATTCCATCTCTAATCTGGATAATCTGGATCTAATCTGGATTAAGTATGTATTAGAGAAGTTTAATAAATACATAGATTAATTCCATTCAGAGGGCCAGGAATAGTTTGAGAGAGCCAGAAATATTTTGAAACTCCCGAGTACCCATTTGTTTCCTCCTTCTGTGGCTATGCCCCAGTTGTACCTACTTTGTTTTGGAGTTTTTACATTACCATGTCCATTGGAATAGGTAACGGGAAAAATGATGTTACCAGTGTTGATTTCAGACTTTTTTTTTTTTTTTTACAAGGGGGAGCAATAAAAATTTAAGGAGGGGGCTCTGTTTTAGATTACAATAGAGCAGCAAGAATCTGTCGCAACCAAACTCGCGACTTGTTATTGTCTGCTCGGTTGCAATAACCAACATGTTGCCATTTTTCCCTAACTAACGTTGTAAAGCCTTCGTATGCGTCTGTATCTAATTTCCAAGTTTTTATTTAACTTTGACTTCATACGAGAACGCGGTTTGTTAATTAAACAACTAGGTTGGGTAAAAGAAACTAATTTGCTTTAAAAAAACAAAAAAAATCCTTTTAAGACTTATTTCCGAAAAAAATAAACAGGAAAAAGCAAATATTTCAATGTATGTTTGTAGATATTTTAGGGGATGTCCATATATATTCTAGGGGGCCTCAGCTCCCTCCTTAAACATGCTTGAATTCAACACTGGATGTTACATTTAGGTATCAATGCAATGTGAGATTAAAACTTCAGGACAAATTAAGGAATAACAAACATTTTTAAAAAAAATCAAAAGCAAACTACTAAAATTCAAGTCAATGACACTATCGCTTAGTAATATAACTAACTTTTTAGTTGTCACATCATACATATTATTTCTAAAAAAGAAAGAAATTTATAGAAGGGAATTTCCCTGTCTTTAAAGGAATATGCATTTGTGTTTGTGTGTGTGTCTTTGTGCATGTGTGTGTGCAGATACCATAGTATTTCTTTTTATTCTTACTTTCGTTTTCCTCTCTTCCCCTCTCTCACTCCAAGTTCAAGTTCTTTAGATGTTTCTAGTTCTTTTCTCCTTGGACTTTATAGCATTTCCAAACTTATACTTTTTTTTTCTTTACATAATACAATTCTGAGCACGTATCATTCTGGACGAAAAGCAAGCAAGAAAAGTGAAAAAAAAAAGTACCCAGCAATCACTCACAAATCGAGTGCGCAAGGGAGCGAGAAGATGAAAAGCGATCTAATTTTTGTGGTGGAGATCGGAAACGTCTTTGCAGCAAGAAGTTAAATAGAGAAGAATGTTAAAAAAGAAATTCTGAAAGAGGAAAGTTTGTTCCAGTTTTTTGTAGATGCTTTCCTTTCCTTCTTAAAAGGAAAGGAATAAAAAGAGGCATTTTTCGACAATCTGAGAAGTAAAGTCGAAAATGATTGTGAAATCCGAGTATCTCACCTTTCCATTTCTACTTTTTTTAAAAAAACGATTTTTATTCTTTTTTCTATTCTAGAAGACCATAGTAAGTACAGAACACTAGTACGGCTGACTATGCACTGGCTTCCAAAACATAAGATCTGAAGTTATTTGATTCAAGTTTTTATTCTTTTCTCTTTATTTATTTTCCAAGAAACTCGAGATAAGGAACAGTAGATAACTCTACCCGATGTTCTACTCGGTTAACACGCATCTACAGTGAAAGTGGTCATGAATGCAATTCCCGGTGGCAAATCATTGAATGCATTGTGCTAATTCTTAGTTCTAAGTCCTCGTGTCATATAGCCACAGTGCTGCAAAGGGACGTTGAACTTTAAAGAAATAATGAATTATTAAAGACTTGGGGGAGTGAGATGGTGGAAGGAAATAAGAGAATCCAGAGAAAATCCACGACACAATGATGGCCACCACAAACTAATGTTGTCTGGTATCAAACCAGGTACTCCTCACAACAGAGGTGAGCGCTCTATCATTTAACCACTGTGCCTCCTCCCCGAACAAAATAGCTATTGTTATATGTAACGCTAACTTAAAAATTTAACACAATTAATGGAGGATTAAGATAAGCACTGATTAGGTTGTTGTTTGGAGGTTTACCACGTATACAGTGATGCTATTCTAATCTTTTAACAACCAGTTCTATATACGTATATATGAGAGATAGTAGATGGATAGGTAGGTAAGTAGATATAATTCTCTTTGAAAAAAAAAAACTATACAGGGTATTTACCGCCTTGGGTTCGAACTAAGAACTGTTTCTAATTACATCTTGTAGCGGCACGTTCAACCAAACCGACTTGAAGGATGGGAAAACATATGACAGAATATACAATAATGTACTTTTCTTAGGTAAGATTTAGTGCATGTAGCTTCAAAGCTTTACCAAAGCCAGTCTTTTGTTTGAAAATTTCAAATGTTTATTGTCACCAATACAAATATGGACCACTCAAAAAAATTAACTAATGGAAACCTTTTATTAACTTAACTGCGAAACTTTATCGGTCGCATCAGATACATTTCTTGGCGCCCATACATTCAAATTTCTGTCTGCCCCTTGAATTGAAACAATTCAAAGTTGCTTGTCTTCATAACAATGCAAGCGAGCGGAACAAGTACAGAGGTGTTTCACAAACTTTCTTTCTGACCTTTCTTTCACTCTTGGTTAAGTCATGCGTATGTAAGCATGTCTAGTATAACAAACAGTTCTGCGAACTCGAAATTTTTTAACAACGGGTTCTAGCGAACCGGTACGAACTGGCTGAATAGCACCACTGAGAATGTTTCGGAATCTGAACGAAAGGAGCAACTCACTGTTCCACAGTCTGAGTGAGAGGAGCAAGTAAGAGCGTTCCGTGATCTGAAAGAAAGAAGCAACCGAGTGCGTTCCGGAATCTGACTGAGATTTGGAACTGAGAGGTTCCGGGATCTGATAGAAAGGAGCAATTTAGGTTGTTCCGGAGTCTGTGTGAGAGGAGCAACTGATAATATTCCATAGTCTGAGTGTAGGGAGCAACAGAGATCGTAGAGCAAATATCCTCCCTCATGATCGCTGACCAAATTCAGTGCTGCACTGAATGAGGAAGAGTACAGTAGGAAACAATTCATACGCCTCCATTCCATTATGCATCAGAGCAGTTCTGCACTCTAACAGTGGTCTCACGCTATATTAATCAGGTAAGTTGCATTTTCCTCGTGTTTCCATTATTTTGGCAACCATCTGTGTTTCCTAATTCGAAACATTCCTAACACATGTTCGTGGCCAAGTAGCTAACACCTGTTTCTCTAACTATGGTTCCCTATTGAATACCGGAGATTGTACTTATCTCTGATACAAACATGGGTAGTGGTTCAGTCAGATACCATTTTAGGGAATAGGTCCTGTCGCTTATAGTCTTAATGATAGAAAAGGATTCAAATTCCAATCAATCAATAAACTATTTTATGTTAATTTCATTTGTTTTGTTGAGAAGAATGAGAACTTTTGATAGTATATTTATATTTTTAGTTATTGGTTGAATGTTGTTGGATCAAAGAAAAAAAGGGAAAGAATGGAAAATACAAAAAAAAAAAATCACTTCCAGTTTAACCCTTTCAGACCTGATTTTTTGTTTACTCTCCGGTGTTATTGTTATTTTGAATTATTATTCTTTATGACTTAACAAATGAAATACAACCGCCAATTCGTTTGCGGATGTCATATTTAGAGAATTATGGACGAAACATTTTGCGTGCATTAGGGTTGAAATACGTATGTAAAATAAAAATGGGATTAATCGAACACATCATTGTGATCTATATAGTTTAGAAACTCAAAATACATCACTAAAACAAAAGGATAATTTATTGCAAATAGCTGGTTTCGCCAAGAATAAAACAGCCTACGTGGGTGAGCTTTGTCCATTGTGACAGCTTCTGCAAGTAGTCTACAAGAAATGTGCATTGCTTCCTGACAACAGATTAAAACACCACAGAAATAGTGGAAAGTGATTTAGAAAAGTTCAAAGAATTCTGACATAAAAACCCAGCCATTTAGAATCCTCCAGAGTAATTATATTAAGCTTAAAACTTAATGTACACAAATGTGACCACCAGGTCTGAAAGGGTTAATAGTTTTTCGGTTACTTAAAATCACTACGCATATAATAAGAGTATTATATACTCGTACTTTCACGCAAGTACTATTTGTAAAAAAAAAAAAAAAAAAAAAAAAAAAAAAAAAAAAAAAAACTTGACACAGTTACTTAGGTTATAAACAAAAAAGTGGTACAAGAAATTATTATTATTAGCTTTTGTATGTATACGAGAGAAAAAATTGGATTTAAAATATCTTGAGTAGCAAAGAAAATTATATCACTATGTAACATACATTTTTAATCAGACATTTATTTTAGAATTTTCCGAAGCGCGAAAACAGGAAAGGTGGTTTTACCTTTCTTTAAAACAACATTTCTTTTAGTTTAGAAAAGAAAAGCAATTTTCTGTTACCGTTCACACCGTGATAAATCAAAATCCATTCAGCGTATCTCACTACCCCTCTTTCACTTTTCTTCCACCTAGAAGGGAAGTTACTACAACAGTTTATGTGCGTTGGTGGTGAACTGTGTCCTCAGAAATGTCAATTTAATCAGCGTTTCTACTGAAATGATTCTTCTTCACATTCGCCCTGGAGCTTTCAATTGACCATCACCCACAATTCACACTCCAACTCCTAATTTCCCCACACTCTTGATTTACCTTCTTCCAACTCCAAATTGACTTGAACACTTACGCCTTCATTTAGCCTCTGGCTCTCTGGAGATTGACCATCTACGATCACGAAACGTTTTGCACAGGAAGGTAAGAGAGGAAGGATAAGAAAACGTTATGATAGGTAGTAATAACAGTTCAAACTCACTTCGGATGACAATCATGCTCCAAAAGAAAAGGGGAATGATTCATTCATTCAGCTAAAATATCAACCTCATTACTAACAATGAAGATGAGTAAGTTGAGGACCAATCATTGGTGTTCTAATGAAATTGCTCAATTATGATTACCTGCATATCAATATTAAATACATATTTCATACATCAAGTATATGTTAAAAGAGGTTTAGAATAAAACTCTTCATTACTATTTACCAACAATTACTAATCTGTTTCAAGCTGATTTGCCTTAATCTCATGATATTTTACACTGAGAACAAAAAGGGTGTGGCGTACGTAAACACGTAGGTTACATGTGTAAATCCTGTTGTTTTTGGACTTAACGTGCAGAAAACGTATAGCTGAAAAAGTATATTTTATACGTGGTTTCCGCATAAGTGTTCCGACTAAACGTACTTTCCTTACAAACCAAAGAACTGTATGTAGGAGGTCAGGATTTCACATACAGATAGACATATGTAACACAAAGCCTACGTGTGTAACATACGTATACGTATAGATGTCAGGCATCCTGCAATGGCACTACACCACGCACTACAAACTCTCTGTGAACTATTCCTTGGCAGTCTAAAAAGATGATCAACATCAAGTTCATTTTTGTCTTGCTCATGCGGATATTTTCGGGCCTGCACACTCAATCTGTGGTCAGAGTTCAGAAGATTTCGCACTTTCACTAGGTTTTCATCGCTTTTTGCCGTTGAAAATCGTCCTGATTCTTGCTCATCTTCAACTTGCTGTTTTCCTTCCCGAAACAATTTATGCCACTCAGAAATACTTGATCGACCCATGGCATCACCCCCACAAGCAGTCTTGATCATGTTATGGGTCTCACTCGCAGTTTTACCCTGTTTTGATTCAAAATTTTACGGCGTAACGCTGCTCTAACAAACGATTCATTGAGAGATGACAAGGCACGTTGAAAGGGAAACTTGATCTACACTCCGTGAAGGCTTGGGGTGACAACTAGTCCAAACACGACTGGCGACTCGTGCGCTGGTAGCTCAGACCCCCACCACCTAACCAGCGCAGAAACATATCCCTCCTTCACCCCAAGCGGAAAAAAATCATTCCTACTACTTTCCGCACAACTCTGTATATTTAAATTTAGTCAAGCACAACAAACATGAGTGAGTGCTTACCTTTCGGGAAGTCCGGGATTCAATCCCCCATTCGACCGTTCTGACAAAAGTTTTTCTGAATTCCATCTGTGAATGTAGAGATAGCGCATGTACTGCGAGTCCTGGCCGACTTCCTTTCTTGTTGTTTTTAAATCGTTATTATCATAAGATAACTAAGAAAGTTCTGTCACTTTTTCACTCACCACCTTCGAACATCGATATATCATCTAAGACTTACTTGAAACATCAAAATCAGTCCCCATCAGCATCGGCGAACTGCTGCCAACGTTCTGGGAGGCGATGGATTCCTCCGCGATAGAGCTTGATGGGCCGCGAAGCGAAGAAAGTATGAAGTGTATTTTGCATCTCTACTAGGCGTCCTCTAAGGTGATTGTCCAAGGAATGGAACAGGTGATAATCGGACTGTGCAACGTCCGGAGAGTATCGTTTACGCAATAGTGTTTCCTACTCAAGGCGTAGAATTGTATCCCGGGTCATCCTAGCCACGTGGGGCTTAGCGTTGTCCTGTAACAGGAGGATCCCTTTGCGATTCAGAAGTACTGCCTCCAGAGTTTTGAGTTTTTCTCAAACACGGGAAAACTACTGACAGTACACAGTTGCATTGATGCTCTGACCAGCTGGTAGCAGTTTCCGATACACGATGCCGCGAGTAGTCCACTAAACACACAGGAGGAGCTCCTTCTGGTGCAATGCTGGTTTCGATTGTTTTGGAACCGGTTCATGGGATGCTAACCAATGACGACGGAGCCGTGCAGCTTCGTACAGAATTTACTTCTCATCACATGTCAACACCCTGTCCAGAAATGGTTCCTTCCTCAGACGAGACAGCAAAGAAACACAGGTGCCTGCTCGCGTTGCCTTTTGGCCCGGAGTCAAATCATGTGGGACCCATCGACCCAACTTCTAGTGCTTCCTAAGTTGATGAAGGTGCTGCGGAATGGTTTCTCCACTCACACTGAATTGTAGTTCCAGTTCCTTATATGTCTGCCCACTTATTATTGAGCCCGAGCCCAGCTGAGAACGAGTGGACTCGCGAGACCCTCGTGAGTTTGGACACCTACGATAAAAACAGCGCATACACATTAGGGTGGAGCGAAAATATGAAAGAGAAAATTTTAATTTGGCAGACCCATAAAAAGTTTACTACTTGTCAATGAAACACCTCTGTAAAATTTGATAAAATTTCGTGAATAATTTTAGGGTGCTACCAGCCACTGAACTTCTGTCATTTAACCCTTTTAAATTATATCGTTATAAATGGAACGATGGCGTAGTATGTTCATTGTTGGCTTTAAAATGAACCAACAAAGCTTTTTACCTAGGTTTATTTTTGTTTCTTCAAACATGGACGCATTGTAGAACACGTTTCGTACAGTTTTTCGCCTTTCTGCTTCGGAACATGGGGTGATGACGTCATAAGATAAAAACAAATTGTTGGGCCTATTTTCATTATTTTCTTGCAGGCTTACTATTGCACTTAGAAGGTCGAAATGTTGCACTCACATTCTCTATACCCATTAATATTTCTTCGATATTTCCAGATCTCTGCGTTAACGCAGAGGGGTCCAGAGGGGCAAAAAGGTGAAAAAAGGATTTTTTATTTTAAAAAATAAATAAAGTGCTTGCAATGGATCACACATTTCTTAATGACCAGAGATCTTCCAGGAAGATGGTTATTGGTTCCGTAGATAAAACTGAGGCAATGCAGTTAAGGAGAGCAGAAGAAAGGAAAAGAAAAGGGGCTTCAAGGACTGAAAAGTATAAAATATCTATTGGTGTTCCAACAGTCAGCACTGATTACGTTGCCGATACTGGCGAACTGTTGTCATCTGAGGATGAGGTTGAGGATGACAGACATTTGAAACTGACATTTCAACATCAAAAGAAAAAGCTTCAAAAAACCAAATGAGATTACAACTTCCAACACTGGCAAGAGTCTCAGATCAGTATGGGGTATCTGATAGATGTGTTGCCGCAATTACATCTGCAACTTTACAAAATTTTGGAATAGTTTCCAGGGAAGGCACATGTCAAGTAATTGACAGAAGTACGGAGAGCACGACAAGAAACACAAGCTACACTTTGAGAAAGGAGAGAGGAACAAGGCACGCTGATAGACTCTTCCTTCCTATTCCCTTCGCCACTTATTTCAGTAAATTGATGGAGTCACACTGGGACCTTGTGAATTCTCTGGATCGATTGGAAATATGCAGAAAGATTGTGAATATTTGTCTGTTAAAAGTTTCCAGAAAATCACTTGTAATTTACCAGACATTTCTGCGGATGATCTAAGCACAGATCAAAAATACTTATACGAAATGTGCCATGCCATTTCCTCAGGAAATTGCTCTGCTGATCTCGCCAATCGAAACCCTGGCAAGTTGTCACATTCAAGGTGGCTAACGATGGCTAACAGGGCACTGAGAGTGTATGTGGGAACTGAGAATCCATCATTTAATCTGACTGTTGTGACTGAATACATTGTCAAAGTGTATGCTCCCTTTTGGTTCAAAATTAAAAGCAAGTGGTCCCGTACGGACGCAGCTCAACATGTGTTTGAAACCATAGTGCTATCAGGGTTCTTACTTTCACATCTCAGAAGTGTTGTGGATCCCATGATACAACGAAACGCATATTTCAGCCACCCTGAAAACCTCTTGTTAGGGATGTTAAAGGATCAAAGAAAGCACATTAGAGAACTTAGAAGTTCAAGCACTGCTGTCAAAGTACGGCAGTTCACAATTCTAAAGTGAACTTTGATATGCAAGACTACACTGAAATTATTGACTGACAGCAAGTTGAAGTCACAGAGCCCCCAATTTTGACAAGTTTTACAAATGAAGAATTGCAGTCGCTTATCATCAGTCGGGAAATGTCAGTATTCAATTTTCCCAAATTTCCATGCCACACACAGGCCGTAGAAAGATGCGTAAAGTTAGTGAATGAAGCATCTTAGGCTGTAATTGGTTCAGAAGCAAAGGATGACTTCATACGTACGAAGATAAAGTCAAGACCCATTATGCCAGTCTTTAAAACCAAGAAGGACTACAATGTTGCATAAAGTGTTAACGGGTCTGCGAGTGTAATGGGTTAAAGTAAAACTTGTAATGCAGTGTCTAAGGATTTATCACACCGTGGGGGGGGGGGGTCTTGTCTTATGTTTCATACGTACAAAGATAAAGTCAAGACTCATTATGCCAAGGACTACAGTGTTGCATGAAGTGTTAACGGGTCTGTGAGTGTAATAGGTTAAAGTCAAACTTGTAATGCATTGTCTAAGGATTTATCACACCATTGGGGGGGGGGTCTTGTCTTATGTTTCAGAAAGTTTTAATATATTATTACTTGCGTTTAACTATGTCTTAACTGTATCAATTAACATGCTAGAAGTAATCAAACAGAAGGAAACCACCATTTTATATGAGCGTGCTGTATGCCTAATCATTCGTGTAATATGACAATAAGAAAACAGCTGGTAGCAACCTAAAGATATGCTCAGAATTTCAAAAAAATTGGAATATATGTTGTACAACATTAAAGGAAAACTTTAGTACCTATGCCATTAAAATTTTCTATTGAAATATTTTTTTCACTACTTTTCACTCCACCCTAATACACATCCTTTCCCAAAGCAAACGTTGTACAATTCTTGATATCTTAATAAATAGTATTGCGTTTATACTTTTTATATTGTGTTCTCTTTATAGGTCAAGTCATCGGTTTGGTTTTGTGTACACAGAGCGTATTGGTATACAACCTTTCCCTTCATATATATTCCGTCTATCAAAACGAAACCTGGTACACTCATTTTTTAACCCTTGTAGTATTTTTCAAGATACATTTGGATTTGTGGTTTTATCTGGGGCCACTCCAGAGGGAACCAAGTTTGATGGGAGGTATTTTTGGAGGGAATTTTTTCCAATTTCCCGTTTTCAAATACGTTATGGGCACCAATACATAACACCTCTAGGGACCTTGTTTTATGTATTGTATTGTATTTATTTACTCCATTTGAAACCAAGATACATTTGGTATTTGGAGGGTTCAGACAGTCCTCTTTCTTACAGTAAATACACTTAGAAAAAGAAATATGTTACTACTATTTAATATACATTATTGTAAAGATAATCTGCTACGCTGTAATATACTTTATCCACCAGGAATCTCTTGAGTTTCTTGTTAAAAACATTTATATTTTCTTCATTTTTTATTTCTCTGGGCAGCTTATTGTAAATTTGTACTCCCATATGGCTTGGGCCTTCCTGTACTAATGTTAGTGTTGTAAAATATTGTCTTCTTTCATTTTGTTGTCTGGTATTATATACGTGATTTATTTGGGTTCCATCTTTCAGTTTAGCTGCATAGATTGCAGTTTCATATACATAAATAGATGGTAGGGTAAGGATGTGGTGCTGTTTAAATTTTTCTTTGCATGATACTCTCATGTGTAGACCAAATATTATCCGTATTGCTTGCTTCTGTTTCATGAAGACTGCTTTGCTGCATGAAGATTTGCCCCAGAAAATGATGCCGTAATTTAGTATAGGGTGTATAAGCCCGTAGTATACTTGGATCAAAGCTTTAGTATTTAACGTTTCTTTTAGTATCCTGAGTGCATAAAGTCTGGAATTTAATTTTACTATTATTTCTTTAACGTGGGTTTCCCAAGTTAGATTTTCATTTATATGTAATCCTAAAAATTTAATTTCATGGGTGAAATCTAGTTTTAGATTGGTCAATTTATTTTTGGTTTCTTTTATTTTCGTGTTTTGTTTTGTGTGAAAAAGTAGGTATTTTGTTTTTGTGTTGTTTATGCATAAGCAGTTACTTTCGAACCATTTTTTTGGCTTGATCCAATACTCTACATGTATTGTTCCTTAGCTCACTTACGGTTTTACCCTCTACAATTACGCTTGTGTCATCTGCATATAAAATTACTTCAAAATCCTTCAATATTTCAGGAAAATCATTTATATACAGTAGAAATAGGATTGGACCTAATATTTAGCCCTGAGGCACGCCGTTGCGGACTTGTCTTGGGTTTGATAAATATGTTTTTACATTCCCATTTTGTATGTGGGAGACTTCAACTGCTTGCGTCCTCCCCTGTAAATAGGTTTCCATCAGCTGTAGCACTTTCCCCCTTATGCCATAATGCTCAAGTTTTCGTAAGAGTATTTTGTGGTTAACTAGAGCGAAAGCTTTGCTTAAATGCCTAAGATTAGTATTTTATCATTTAGCCCTTTTAGTATGTTTTTTATAAGCGTATATGTTGCCGTAGTTGTGTTTTTTCCAGTTACAAAACCGTGTTGTTCATGGCATAGTATCTGCTGTTTGTTCAAGAAATTTATTAGTCTCTTTTTAATTAGTTTCTCAAATATTTTATTTATTGGGTGTAAGAGTGATATCGGTCTGTAATTTTGTATCAATGTTCTGTCTCCCTGTTTAAAGATTGGTTTTATTTTAGCTTCTTTTAATTTTGTTGGATATTTTCCTGTATTGAGACTTTATTAAATAGGTATGTGAGTATAGGTACTAAATTCTGGCTGTTCTGCTTGATTATTTCAATTAGAATTTCGTCGCTTGTAGCTTTATTTGGGTTTAATCTATTTATTTCATAAAATACCTCATGTTCTATTATCGGCATGAGGAACATAGTTTTGCATGTCCTAGGTTTAAAATTTCTTAATAGTTCAATAGAAGAGAATGAACTATAAAGCATGACTTTCCAATGAACAGTGTTGATGCAATATTTTTTTCACTGCGAGTCTACAATTGCTTTATGCGAACAGGATTAATTGGCTCCAGGGACTTATTCCATTGTCCATGGCACTTAACTTTTAGTGCATGAACATATTTTTGTTATGTTTATGGAATAGACTAGGTTTGATTCGGATGTCCGGACGACACGTTCATGTACGTTCCTTCTGAGATTCGCATGTCATTTGAATACGGCGATGCGGATACTGGATTGTGATTCCGTTCCGAGACATTTATTATTAAAAGTATTTATAAATTTACTATTTACACAAAACACACTTTTCGACACCGTTCCCGACATACACACAGACTCTCTCGATATATCCAGAGTTCTATCTGGTTTTACCCGGGGATATATCTAGTGCAAGCTTACAGTTTCTTTCTGGGACACGCGGAACGCTCAGAAAGATTCAGAGCCACTTCTCCATTCATTCAGCTACACTATTATAAATATCATTCCTATTTCGGTGTTTCTCCGTTTTGTTTACAATTTTAATCATTTGTGCTAGCATATTGTCCTTTTATTACTTTTGATTAGTTATTTGTTATTTTGCTTAATATCCTATAATCCTCGTCATTAGCTATAATTTCGTTTATTTCTTTCCCTTTTATTTGATCCCTTCCCTCTAGCCGTTTTTCCAGTAATGGAAACCATAATACGTGATTTTCTGGTGTGCCTATTTCTTCGCATTGCCATCTTGGATGCTCTATTTGTCCCATTTTGCGTAACGCATGACTAACAAGTAACACTTCCCAAGTGCAACACTGCGATTTTGATAAAATTTGGCAGGTATATACTACACATGAAATAAACGAATACGTGTTTTTTTTTAATTTTCTGCGAAGAAAACGGTTTTCGGGGGCAAAATATCCACCAAATGTTTTGGAAGCTCACGCCGAAAAGGCGAAAACAAGTGGACCGAAGTGAACGAAATTGTGCACAGATATTGTTGACGTAAATTGAGGGAATACGTGTTTCGTATTTTCCTGGAAGAAACGGTTGAGTGGGGCATGGACCCCTCCAAATCTTTGATCACGAAATATCAAAACTGCTAATAACAGTATGTCAGAAATACCTAAAGAACATGAAGAAGTGGGAAAAACTTTATGTAGGGACAATAAGCAAAAAATAAACGAATACGAGTGTTTTATTTTCTGCGGAAAAACGGTTTTAGGGGCAAAAGCCACACCCAAAATTTTAAAATTTGACGCCCGAAAGGCAAAAAGAAGTGTACCGAAGTGAACGAAATTGGGCACAGACATTGTAGAAGTAAGATGAAGGAATGCGTGTTTCGTATTTTCTAAAAAAGAAAAAAACTGTTCGGTGGACCGAGGAGTTGGGTGGCAGAAGGATTGCATCGAAGCGAACGAAATTGTGCGTAAAAATTGTATATGTAAAAGAAGGCTTTTCGTGATTCACAAGTGTCTCTATCCGATATCTTCAAATTTAGCAGATCAACAGTAAGTACAAACAGTATAGCGTACTTTATAGTATTTCAGGAGGCGTCTTCAACCCTTACAATGTTCCGTATAAACAAAAACACGTGTCGATTTATTTCCTCTTTGCTGTTGATGTGCCGAATTTGAATCAAATAGGAACAGTCCAGAAATATGAAAGGCCTTATTTTACATTTGTAATATGTACACACAATTCCATTTGCTTCGATTCACTCCTTCCTGCAATATTACGGCAATATTTACTTTTTTTCGGAGGGGGCGTTGGCCCCAACACAGTTTTTCCGCACGAATTAAAACACGTTTCGTTTATTGTTTTGCAAATTGTCCCTACACGAAGTTTCGTTGCAATTCTCCATATCCTTTAGAAACTTGTGACGTGTACTTATTAGCACTTTTGGTATTTTGTAATCAACGGTTTAAAAGGTCTGTAGGCCCACTCATTTTTTTAGGAAAATACGAAACATAATTAATTATTTTACGTTTACAATACCAGTATACAGTTTCATTCACTTTGGTTAACTTCTTGCCTTTCATTCGTCAACTTTCAAAATTTTTGTGGGGGCTTTTGCCCCCTAAAACCGTTTTTCCTTACAAAATAAAAAACGTATTCGTTTATTTTTTGCGTATTGTCACTACACAAAGTTTCGTTGCAATTTTTCATGTCCTTTCTGATATATTGTTATTATGACTTCTGATATATTATTACCACTTTTGATATTTCATGATCAAAGGTTTGGAGGGGTTTGTGCCCCATCTAACCTTTTTTCCAGGAAAATACGAAACACGTATTCCCTTATTCTACATCTACAATATCTGTGCACAATTTCGTTCACTTCGGTCTACTTCTTTTAGCGTTTCGAACATCAACTTCCAAAATTTTTTGTGGGGGCTTTTACGTTCGTTTGTTTTATTTATAGTATCTACCTGCCAAATATTACCAAAATGGAGTGTTAGAATCGGGAAGTGTTACTTGTTAATATAGTCCTGCCTGGCAGGAATCAGCAGAAGATGAAGTCTATAGTAAAGTCTGAAATACTGCAAGTCAGCGCGATCCAGCCAAGAGTCGAGTTCAGCTCAAGAGCTAGTGTGCTTTGCTAGATTAATCTCACAACTATTGCCTTAATGTTTGCTTTGGGAAATGATGTGCATTGCGGGCCATGCATGTGCTGCTTTTGTCATAGGTGTCCAAACTAGCGAATCCGACGCTCGTGAGCCCGGCACTCGCGCTCAGCCGTGCTTCGGCTGAAGAATTGAGCACGAGCCTGAGTGAGCCCGAGCCTCAATGAAATAAGTAAACGCGAGTCCGTCTGAGCTTGAGCCCAGTCGAGAGAAATGAATGCGAGACCGAATGAGCGCGAGTCCAGTTCAAAGAAGTGAGCTCGAGCGCGAGCGAACCTAGTGCAAAATGTTCATCTATGGTTTTTGTCCATGGGCTATTTTCGCTCATGCGGTATTTGTATGTGCTGTTTTTGTCCTTGCGCGGTTTTTGGCCACGCGGTATTTTCATGTGCTGTTTTTGTTCACGTGGTATTTGCGTGCACATGAATATGGAATATACATGCTGAAGTTTTATTTTCACATGCTTATTACATTTAGTTTAAGTTACACACACCCACACCCACACCCACACACACACACACACACATACACACACACACACACACACACACATATATATATATATATATATATATATATATATATATATATATATATATATATATATATATATATATATATATATATATATATATGTATGTATATACAAACTTTTAACGGTACTCCGACTTTGACACCATGTTTGTAAAAACGGCCTACTCTCTACTACCTACTATTTTGATTTATTGTGCAGACAGCATGTCTGGTTAGTAATAAAACCTGTATTTTCCGAAAACCAAAATAACAATAATGTTAAACATAAACTTGTTCTTTCTTCAAAATTTATATATATTTTGTTAGTCAGGAACAAAGTCCTTAGGGGTGCCGTCTTTGAACAAACGACCTTATACAAGAAGGGTATATAACACGCTTGCGAAACATGCATCATAACCGGATAGAAACATACTAATTTATACACATTAGAATTATTTTAGGTTTAAAGAAAATTATATTAATTTCCTTGACTAACAGTCATTAATTATTTGTTCTAAACATATTAATAATTCAATGCAATGTATAAAACTGATTTTCTGAATGTTGTCACTTTGTGTATTTGCCCATTTTGGAGCTAACTCTCCAATTTTTGGTAATATGAATGCTTAGTCCCTTAGCTTTTATCTGTTATTATTTCGAAATAATTACATGTTCTGCAAACATATTCATACAAATGGTCGCAGTTATTGTTAGAGTTACATATTATTATCATTATACAATGTTATAGTTACAAAATGGTTACTTGTTTTAGGTACAGTTACAATTAGAGTAGGTTATTCCTTAGAATATTACACACGTATGTCTGCCAGTTACCACTGTCAGCACATAATTCATGTGCCCATCAAAGGCAACGAGTGAACTGAATCTACTTTGCAAAATTATAGAAGAATACCTAATATAGGATATCATCTGATATTATACCGGCCTAAATAGCCGATATTAGGGCGGAAGATATCACGCGGAAAAGATAACCGTACTCACAAGCTTCGAAAAAAATGTATTTTCTTTTCATTTTTTAAAAAATTTTTCTTCTTTTACGGGTTAGTCGCGGAGGGAACAAAAGTTACCTCGTTGGAATCTGTCTCTCATAAGCTTTCAAACGAGGTGTGGCTTGTGCCAATTAGAGGCGTAAGGCCAGACAAAAATATTTCAAAAAATATGTACAGGGTCATTCTCGTAGGAAACACATTCGGAATTTCCTCACTTGGTATTGAACTTTCGCCCTTCACTTTTCTACATGATTGTACTCAATGTCTGGCATACATGTAAAAATATTTTTTCCTGCGTACGACAAGTAAAAGTGTTACCAAGATCTGACAAATTTCCAAAAACAAAAAATCTCATTTTTACAAAAAATCGTCTTCTTCTTCTTCTACGGGTTTGGCACGAGGGGCACAAAATTTAGCTCGTTGCTATAAAACAAGTTTCAATAATATCTGAGATGGTGATGGTATAATTTTATTTTTTTAATTTTCATTTTTTATTTTTATTTTTATTTTTATTTTTATTTTTGCCTGATTTGAAATGGAAGGCACCTAAAGAGGAAGAGGAAAGAATTCAAAAACATTGGAAAAACACATTTTTTGAAGCTTGTGGGATTATGCAACCCTGTTATTTGCCGTACGCTGGAAAACATATGTTCACGTGTACGCCAGACATTGAGTACAATCACGTAAAAAAATGAAGGGCGAAAGTTCAATATCAAGTGAGAAAGAAAATTCCAACTTGTGTCCTACGAGAATCTCCCTGTATATATTTTTCGAAATATTGTCGTCTACCCTGACGCCCCTAATCATCACAGGGATACAAGCCATACATCGTTGGAAAGCTTATGGGACATAGATTCCAAGGAGGTAACTTTTATTCCCCTCGTTCCCAACCCGTAAAAAAAAGAAGAAGAAGAAACTCAACAAATTTGAAATAAAAAGTACATTTTCTAGAAGTTGGAACACATTTGTCGTGCGCAAGAATGGTCATACACAGGGTATCATTAGTTAGAATGTTTATTTATCTTTATTGATACCACGTTTCATGCTTGTGGCTCCTTTGGAGGGAGAATCTCCCTCCCCAAATGTTGAGAGGGAGGGGGAACTAAAACATCCAACTTCTCCCCCTACCCTTCCGCTGCTGGACCCCCGATGTGGACGAAATGCACACCGTTGGAAAGTTTGATCCTTTCCAAAGAGATGGATACCTAAGTCATCTCTTTAGATTAATTAGGAGCGAAGTGATGGAGGTTTAAACTGCTGGCTCAACCTTGAGCCGTTCGTCTTGTAAAGGTTAAATGAGTAGAAGGTAACGGAATTCTGGATTTCGGTGTAATTGCTTGAAACTGTGATATGTTGCTGACCGTTTGACCACTACGAGGCCACTTTTTTTTAACATTAGAAGGTAATTCTGTTCTGAATTTCGGTTTAATTTCTTGAAGCCATAATACATTGTTAATGAAACCGTGATATATTGTAAATATTGTGATCCTGAGAAAAAGTCTCAATGGACACAACCACCAAACACTGAACATTTGGCAACTACGGGACCACATTTCTTAAAACAGCAGAAAGTAACGATATTTTGCAATTTTGGTGGAATTGTATGAAGCCATGAAAAGTCCTATCCCACAGCCCGGAAAAGGGATGGGGAGAGTAGCGGCTAACATAAGCATAGACAACATTCCAATGTTCATCTTGAGGGACAAAGGAAAACACTGGAAAGCCCTAGGCAATTTTTCTCAGGATCATGACATCTACAACGTATCACAGTTTCATTCATTTACATCGTAATCAAACATATCGTTATACCCGGCTGTTTTCAAAAATCTGCACCTGTAGTGGCCATATGGTCAACAGTTGATGGTTGTGTCCGTAAGACTTTCTGTCACGATGAGAAGATCTACAACATATCACAAATTTACTCATTCTAACAAAAATCCACAACATCGTTATACTTGGCTATTTTCAAGAAAGAATCCTGTGGTGACCAAACGATTAATGACTTGTGGTTGTGTCCATTGAGGCTTTTTCTCTGAATGACAATATCTGCAACATATCACAGTTCCTGTCATTTTGACCGAAATCCAGCATATCACTATCTTCGGCTTGGCTGCTTTCAAAAAATGGCATCGTACTGGCCAAACGGTCAGTGATTGGTGGTTTTGCTCATTAAGACGTATTCTCAGGATCACAACATCTACAACATATCACGGTTTCATTCATTTTTTACCGAAATCCAGAATACCGTTACGTTCTGCTGTTTTCAAAAATGTGGTCCTGTAGCGGCCAAACGGTCAGTGATTGTTGGCTGTGCCTATTCAGACTTTTTCTCAGGATCACAATATATCCAACATATCACAGTTTCAGTTATTTTAATCGAAATCCAGAATATCGTTATCTCCGTCTGCTTTCTAAAAAGTGGCCCTGTATTGGCCAAACGGTCAGTGATTTTTGGTTGTGCCTATTCAGACTTTTTCTCAAGTACACAATATCTACAACATATCACGATTTCAAGCAACTACAATGAAATCTAATTTCCTTAAGGATTGTGCGTGGTCCTTTGTCATTTCGAAGGGAGCCATTTCTCCTGAAACTCTTTTCTCGCAAAAATGACAAAACCCGCATTTCCTACTTTGAAGTCATCTTTGCATCAGCAGAGGTTCGTTTCTTTAATGTGGCCCCTTTAGTCAAGGGGACTCTGTTTTGAAAAGAGGCCCTTTGCCCCCGTTAACCTATTTTCCGAAAGAAACAAAAAAAAAAAAAAAAAATAGGTGTCGATTTATTTTCAATCTAGTATATAAATGTGTCAAGTTTGAAGAAAATCGGACAACGAGAAACCCTTCTGAAGCTATCTCCTTTACACTTTCACTTTTTGGACTTGATGGGTTTTTTCCCCAAAGTCTTCAATTTTAGAGATTATTGAAAAGAGGAAGAGCAACTGTATGGAACATTGGTTAAGAAGAAACTGTATCACAAGAGACGTGGTGTGGGCGATGGAGGCTACAACTGATGGACGATATTAAAACAGAAAAATCGTACGTAAAGACGAAGAGGTTAGTGGAAGCTAGTGGAGCATGGAAACTTCTCAGTTGCGGTAAGTGCCCGTCAATAGTGACAAAATACCTATGATGATGATGATGATGACGATTATTATTATTATTATTATTATTATTATTATTATTATTATTATTATTATTATTATTATTATTATTATTATTATTATTATTATTATTATTATGTGAGTTTATACAGCGAATATCACATCTTTAACATAAAGGAAGCCTCATATTGGACACTTTCTGAGAAAGAAGGGGAATTTAGATGTTATACAATTGCCCTCAGTTTTCTCTCTTAGAAGCGGACTTTTGGAAACGTTGGAACATGTTTCCTTAATTTTATGTAAGAGTTTATAAACCAGTTTCTCATCATCAACTTAAGCAAATCCTTACATTCGGCAGTTTAGCAAATTTAAAGATCATAGAATGAAGCTTATAAAATATAAAATAATAAATACATAATTGTTTCATATGAAACCGAACCTATTACTTGGGCTTGTACCCGCAACAAATATTCTTACCAGGAATCAAACGCCGGTAGAAAGTTCGGGTGTTAGCCAGTGATTATTCAAGATGTTTACATTGACCTATTGTTTGCTGTAGAATCTAAACAACATGTATTCTCACAGAGAATCAAACCCATGATTTCCATGCCATAGGTGATGAAACTGAGCGTTTAGTTAATTAACCATTGAAGTTCTTTTCCGAGATATTGTATTCCTATTAAATAGCCTCTTTCAGTTCCGTCTGAAATTTTATTAGTAAGCAAATAATAATAAAATTAACAAATCACAAGTATGTAGTCTACATGAGAGTCCTTGAGTCTTAATTTACACGTACAGGAAACAATTTTCGATTTTGGCCACCGTTTTCAAAATGGCCGCAAAAAGTGGGTCCTGTATCAGATAAAACGTCCAGTGCTTGCCTAAATCAGAAACGGCTGAGAATAGAGAGATGAAACAAAAACTGAGATAGAAACGATCATAAAGCATATCAAGTGGTGTTGTTGTGGTGACACTCAGGAAACTCCGTGAAGGGGGCCGAGATGCCAACTTCAAACTGATACAGGGCTTTTTGCGGTCATTTTGAAAATGGTGGCCCAAATCGAAAATTGTTTCCTACAAAAGTTGTTTCGTATTTCAAGGACTATTGAATGGGGTATGATTCAATACATGTTCCCATTTGAAAATTTGAAGTTGGCCCCTGGGTCTCCTTGAAAGAGGGCCCTGTAGGTCACCACGACAACACCATGTGATGCGCCCTATGACATTTTCCTATCTGGGTTTTTGTTTCATCCTTTTATTCTCAGCCATTTCAGATTTATAAGCACTGGACGTTTTATCTGAAACACCCTATATATATATATATATATATATATATATATATATATATATATATATATATATATATATATATATATATATATATATATATATATATATATAATTACTTTAAAGTGAATCAGATGTATATGTATTCAGATAATCATTTCAGAACAATTTAAAATATAACATTTGACATGTGGTAGGTGTTAATAGAACATCGGTATATAATAAGTAGATGTTAAATACAAATTAAGAAAATCGTATAAAAACAATAAATGAGCATGTGCTCAATGTTTTTGTCTGCAGGTATTTCTCATACGGAGGTTACTTTTCAATATTCTCATTCCAGCATGTGACTTACGTACTTGAAATATAGTCAGAGGCATAAAGAGAGTATACGGGTATAAATAAGAGAAAAGGAGCGACCAAAGCCTCACCACTTCCATGCACAAAAGCATTTCAGATTGTTGAAATGAGAACTTATGGAAAGAAGTTCTGTTCTGCTTTCTTACTAAAGCATCAATTTAGTCTCTTAGAAGTGACTTGTGATGTTCATGAACTTCCCGTGAATGGTTTTGGGTGTCGTGAGTTTTGTGTTTGGAACCACGATTTGGTTTTGGATATTCTCTGTTTATCCTGCATGTTCCCTTTATACCTCTGACTATATTTCAAGAACGTAAATCATATACTGGAATGAGAATATTGAAAAGTAACCTCAGTATGCCAAATACCTGCAGACAAAAAGATTAAGTATACACTCATTATTACATGATTTTCTTAATTTGTACTTGACATTCACATTTTTATTACATACCTACTTTCTATCAACACCTACTACATGTCAGATGTTATATTTTAAATATTATAGTTACTTATGTTCTGACATGATTATATGAGTACATATACATCTGATTTACTTTAATATAATTATTTTATGCAAATATTCATGCGTTCAGGTAAATAGCATTTCATGTAAAAAGATTTAATTCAAAAAGGAATCGAACCTAAACACTTCTGCCGAGCTTCTTCTGAAGGACTATAATTGAATTTCCAAGACAATGGTAATCATATTCGTCGCAAATGCTGTTGTTTTTTCTACTTTGTATTTTTTATTATACTATGGATGCGGGAACTATATTCGCTGTCTTTCATTTCATTGGAGATGTTCTCTTACGTATGGGAACGTAAATTATATATATAAAAAAAACATGTGCTGACATGTATATCTACAGAGTTTCGACAAATTGTATCATTAAGAATTTCAATCATGTTACTTTTTGATATACTTAATAATATTTCAACATGTCTTATTATACATAAAAGAAGAAAAGCACATCTGCACATTGCGAAGGTTGGCTTGTGGCTTGAATCTGTCATCTTTGGTTTACTGTTTCTGAAGATACCCGAAGTTGGACTTTGAAAAAAATTGCCTAAAAACAGCCATAATCAATGAGCTCAACCATTTTGGAATAAGATGCATCTATCTTGGGATCAATTGGATGGATCAAGTGCATCAATAAACTCAAGTCATAACTCTGGCCCCGTGTATTGCAGTCGCCAACACTCTTGCCTTGGGTGTGAGAGGTCCCAGGTTCGATTCTAGATGGAGACACTCGGTTGAAAAAGCGTAAAAGGTTTTTCAGCCCAGCCATCCTGAGTGAGATTTTTCTGCATTTTCCTTTTTCATACGAGGCAAATGTTGTAATGGTACCTAACATAATGGTCCCAGGCCGCTTTTTTCTTTCCCATTTATTTCTTCCTCCTTACTTTCCTGTGTGATGCCACCAGCAAGGGACGTCATCGCTCATATATGACGGGCTAACGTGGTCACAGCTGCCAAAAGCACAGAAGTCCAATTTCTAATCCCCTAATCGATTCCTAACTTTTGACTCTCTACATTTTAGCTAAAATTGAACGTGATTTATTAAGTAGTTCTTCAGATTGTGTATCTTCCAGACGGACACACGGACAGACACAGTAAATATCTAAAGAAGATTTTGGTAAACCAAACTCTTTAAAAAATATTGTAAGGATTCCCACCTTTCGTGTATATTAATTCTTCCAGCACATTTTGTAACAAACACGTGCTATTGTTTATAAACACGATTACAAGCATACGATATAAGGGAGAAACAGGAAGACACAAAGTGGGCTCGGAATAACTCGAAGATGAACGAACCGCCCAGAAGTCACCAATAAAATAGGATCAGGAGAGGACCAAACTGTCAGTTTACAACTGATCAAGTAACCTGCAACATCTGCTCCTGTGAAGATTATTTTATTAACACACATTGGAGGTTGCTTTGATCAAAAGGGTTCCTTACATATCCAACTTAAACCTTCATCATCCGAAGCCACTTTTTATGTGCTAAAGACTTACTTGGAAACACTTTATTTTGTATTTACAAAGAAATTTTTAAAACTGTTCCATAGAAAACTATTTTTATAATAAATGTGGTGAAGGCCTAATCCTGGATTATTATTGACTCTGTAGAAAGAACATTTTATGGTGATAGGTGTGATTTTTATGATTCTTGTACGGGAACGCAACAACTTACCAAGTCTTTAATCCGAATTACATTTACATCAATCTTTTCCATGGCCTATTCTTATCATATCCTGTATCATACTCTACTCTTACTTACCGTAGACATAGCCATGCACTACCTATGTAAGAGTTTAAAATCAAGAGATTAATGATATATTCTTCTTTCCAAAAAGATGTTCCAGAGCCTCATTCCAACTGTTATTCTTTTCTTAATTCTTAAGTTCATAATTATCTATTTCTGCCTCATAGTTTGTAAGTCCCACTATAATGGTAAAGATCCATCATTTCGTCCAGACATTTCACTATCATTAGAGAGGATAACTTCGTTGTAGTCTACTGTTAAGATTGACATTTCTCCAATACACACCGATCCTAACGAACATGATACTAAAAGTATACCGAACTAATTACTTAAGAAAATCTAACTATACCCACTATTAGTGACTTACAAGAAAAGTACTTGAGCTCAAACGGGTAATTACGCACGAAAAGAAAAGCATGTATAATGTTAGCACTTCGGGAGCAAACAGTGATGTCCGTTTTTCTGCAAGATGCTGTAAACGTCCGCAAGAGCAGGGCAAAGTAAAGCACGTACCATACCTACAGGGCATCTAAAACGTCTGACCCAGGGCCATTTTTGCGAAAACGGTTGGGTGGATGGAAATATCGGCGCACGTATCCCGTTACTTTTCGGGGCACACATACTGAATGAAAACGTATTGCCCCAGTCATTATGTGCACTATATGCAAAACGGTGGTCACACTCTCTCATGACAACAGTGTTGACATTTTGACTGCCTATCATTTTGTACAGGGTGAGCGTAGAGACTCGGCACTTACTCCATATTGTTTCTTTTCACAATATATTTCCAACGATTTACTACTTTACCCCCTTATAATTGGAAAATATTGGTTGAATCCTGTCTGGGATCCTCCGGAGGACGCTGGGACCCAACGTTTTCATTCCAAATATGTGCCCCTAAAACCAATGGGATACGTGCTTGTCGATCTCTCCATCCATGCAATTCTTTTCCGCAAAAATAGCCCGGGATCGGACTTTATACACGCCTTGTAGCTATGGCACGTACTTTTCTTTACCCTGCTCTTGTGGACGTTTACACCATCTTCTAGAAAAACGAACATTACTGTTGGCTTCCGGGGTGCTAACATTACATATATTTTCCTTTTTCTGCATATTCACCCGTTCGAGAACAACTGCTTTCCTTGTTATTATACATACAGTATATGAAACAACAATGATAATATTTCTGATCACTCTGAGGCATATGATATCGATGTTTTGATTCTGCTTATTTGGAACAGAACTACAATGTTATTACCATTTTCTTATTTTAAATACTTCCTCACAAGTGTTTTCCAGTGTTTTATAGTGTTTTCGTGTCTTCATACTGTGTATGTGTTCTGTACTACAACACGATAATGCATCATGTGTGTTTTTGAAAAAAATAATCTTGTGGATTATTTTTTTCCTAGTGTACTGGGTGTAAGGATCCTCACATTTCAGTGTATATTACTTCTTCGAGCACATGTTATAACTATAAACAGGTGCTATTGTTTATAAGCACGATTACAAGCATACGATAGAACGGAGAACCAGGAAGACAGGAAGCCGACCCGGAGGAAACCGAAGATTGACGAGCTGCCTAGAATTCACTCATAAAGGAGGACTAGGAGAGGACCTAACTATCAGTTGACAACTGATCAACTAATCTACAATCCTGCTCCTGAGGTCGCATTGGGCAAGGGAGTACTCTGATCCTACTTTATCTCTTATATCCATATAAGGAGAAGGGGATTCCTAATTACAACCCAACTCAGAAAGCCGCATTAGGCGAAGGAGATTCTTTACAAACTGTCTCTCATAGTCGCTACAGACTAAGGGAATTCCTTTAATGACACATCCTTGATGCTGTTTTGAGCAAAGGAGTTTCGTACATAAGTAACTTAAACCTTCATAATCTGAAGTCATTTTAGGTGTGCTAAAGGCTCACTCGGAAACACTTTATTTTGTATTTACAAAGAAATATTGTTAACTGTTCCATAGACAAGGGCGCAAATCCTGGGAGCGAGGGTCCCCGGGTCCCCCAAAACTCATGTGGACCCCCTATTGTATTTATGAATATACAATACTTGGCACAATTTGAGTGCAATTTGTCTTAAAATCTTCATATATATACCTTCTGCATATGAATGGGCTCCCCAAATTTACAGAGAAATCGGCGCCCTTGTCCATAGAGAATTATTTTTATAATAAAATTGGTGAAAATCTAATCCTGGATTATTATCAACTCTACCTAAAGAACATTCCAATATTATAAAGATCTTCATATTTGTCCTCTATTTACAAATTATATTGTAGGATTGAAATTAGTGTTAAGTAAAACGTGGAAGTATCTTGAGGCTATTGTAAATGGAGTTTTTAATTTGCCTTCGAAGTTAGTATTGGCATCAATAAAATTCTCAAAATATTCAAGCGTTTTGTTAAAAGTTTCGTAAGATAAACCCTTGGAGTCTTCCGAGAAAGTAGATAAAATGGAGAACTAACTACAAAGAGGGGAAATGGAATGCTGTGAAATAAAGATTCACTGTTACACTTGTTAAATACGAACTTCCACTTTTAGGTATGCTATGTGGAAAAACACATATCGTTATTTATTCGTCTTCTCTAGCCTAGAGACTACTTTTTAATTTAACGTCTTACGGTCTTGTACCGAGGGTAAGGGAGATGATGATGATAAAGTGGATGGTAATGGCGGAATGAGGAAATGGGAGAACCTCGAGAAAAAACCCAACAGGTATTTTCACATTGAAATCTATTTGGTGGGAGCTGGGATTCAAGAAGGGCCTTGTGCAGCAGAGATGAGCACTTTAACACTAAGCTACCCCCCCCCCAAGCAACACACTAAAGATCACATCTATTTATGCCTAACGTAAGTAGCCTTTCTATACGAAATATGTTAATTATCTTTGCTTCTTGCAGGAAAAGTAATCTTGCAGACATTATCTTGAGAATTTATATATATTTTTTTTTATAAAAAAAATAACTTTTCTCGCACGTCATGAAGAATAAAAACGCAACACTGCATCTACATATGGACAATCGATTGAATTTCCATATTTAAATCTAAGATAAGATACAACAGAAGGAAATACGGAGCTTAAATCCTATTGAAAAAAATTGATGAAGTCAAAAAAAAAAAAAAAAAAAAAAGTTGAAAGAATAACCAATTCGAGAGTTAGGAGAAAAATTCTCATTCTGTATTTCCCAACTTCTAAAGTTGATTTTCTATTTGAAAAGTTCCGTTTCACCCGTTCGTTGAATACACTTTCTCTCTCGTTTGAATTGACAGGACACTGGATAGAGAGGGAGAGCGTGGGGAATAGTGAGTAATGTAAAGAACAGAAGATTAAGGAAGTGTGACTCAGCAGCTTTTTCACCCCTTCTCCTTCACCCTCAGCTGCTTTTCTCTTTCACTGAAGGGAAACACTTTGCGGTCTTTTAGTTCTAAAGGTTTTTCACGAAATGCGGGACTAAAACTGACTATGAATTTGCAGATAAAAGGCGCCGAATCACACCAAGTGAAATGATAAAAAAGGCAGAAAAGAGAGAGGAAATTGTGTTTATGCTGAAGGAACAAAAAAAAAAAAGAAAAAAGAAAAAAAAGAGATGGATGGAAAAGAGACGGACAAAATGAAAACCAATGAAGAAATTGGAAACTATGTTTCTCTGTTCATTTCTGGGAAACATTGTGAAAGATAAGAGAAATTAGCATCATCAGAAATAAGCTGCATAATCACAAAATGCCCGAAACACTGACAGTGGCGCAATCAAAGAGGTGCAAATGAGGCTTGTGCCCCGCGCCGGATTGAGGGGGCGCACAATTCGGCAAAAGTTTTTCACTATAAGGCAAGGAAAGGAGTTTTAGCAAACTAAATATCATTAAAAAAAATACCTCGAAACTTAACAGGACAACACTCACCAACCTTAGTATCATATCCATAGAGCATAAGTTAGCTTCAAAGCTATCTTTTGAGGACAATGTAAAAACCTTTGCAGACAAAAGAGAGCCCAACGAGTTATATTTTAGTTCGAGGTTTTTGTGTTTTCATTTAACTTTCATCGATTTAAGAGATTTCCAAAATATCCGAGTATAACACTCGAGACAACAGCTTGACTGTTTGTCATAATTAAAGATTCTATTCTAAAGTAACAGATTGTTGATTCATTCTACGTATATGCACATCCCGAAATAGTTCCAGATTATTGAGATTTAAAGTTATTATTATAAGACTATAAGGATATGTCAAGCATTCTATTCTCTGATTATTTGAAATTAAACACTATTATATTGTACTAAAAATTAAATTTACATACTGCAATTTTGAAATCAAGCTTTGCCACTTGAAGAAAGAAATGGAATAGGAGAATTACTGTATGATGCCAATATCAGGTGTAACCAGGAAGCGTTTTTGGTTTGGTTGGCCGGGTGCTGATGGGGCGCTAAGGCGAGTTCTTGACCCGGGCGACAGTAGCCTAGTTGCATCACTGAACACTGACGATGTCAGCCTTAGGGAAAGAGACCAAAAATTTAAAGGACAAATAAAATTCACTAGATTCGAAATTTAAGCTAACAGTAAGGACTAAAGGAAAGGGCCAGTGTAGGCGATGCAGTCCTGTGATCTAGCTCTTCTGGGGAAGAGATAGTGTGCTGGAGAAAGGTCTTCACTATGAGGATTGATTTTGAATGATTGTATGTGCACCCGCCAACTGCACCGAGTTCCAAGATTTGGTCTGGGTTTGAAATCCAAATTAGACTACGTTTGTTTTTTTCTTGGCACGCTTCCGCCTAAAGGATGGATCTGTCTGCAACGCTTTGTTGCCACGCCTCGATTAAAGTTGAGAGTAAGCAACACAGCAAAACGCGCCACATTACTCACAAATCATCATAACACACTTGTTCACATGTGGCAACTAACCACTTCAAATTCCCGCCAAATAGCAATGATCTCATTTGATGGGCTGGCTGACAACTAACACGACACCTAGACGACAAAGCCAATAAGACGTCTATTGCATTAAAACGTTCACGTGAGTGCTAGCAGAAAATACTGTGAAAGCGAACCAAGTGCACTGGTGGGAATCGAGCCAAGATAAAACAAACATACTCTAAAAGTAGGTTCCATCGTTCGTAAACTTAGTGTTGTATAACGAGCAAAACACACAGACTGAAACTAAAGGAAGGGAGCAGGACTACATAATGCGTTATTTCAGAGGAAGTTTGGTTTATTTTCTTATGTCCTTTGCCCTGTAAATTAAAACAATATTGAAAGAAAAGGAGAGAAGAACATATAATAATTAGACTAAAAAGTAGATGGTTTTACGGGCCACATATTCAACTACGACACGATTTATCTCTTCATCACTGGCGCAAATTCCGGGGGATGAGGGGGACATGTCCCCTCCAATCTTGGAACTGAGGGGGGGGGGGACTGTCCCCCTTGATAATCCAATTTCAAATGAGTTTTTCGAAGAGAATGTGATGATTTGTGTCCAATTGCCACAAAGAAAAGTGAGATGAAATTGATGTCCCCCCATAATAAGCCTCAAATCTGCCCGCCTCCCAATGTTGAAGACAACTCTGCTCCCTGATCCTCCAAAGGATTGTTTCTCAACTTCACAATTATTTTGAACATCGCTTAACGAAAAAAAAAAAGGTAACGGTCTTACTCGCCCCTCCCCCCTTATGTTGAAGACAGATTTGCGCCGCTACTCTTCATTCCCATACTGCTTTTAAACTTTTAGATTCATTTTTACTTTCAATTTTCAAGATTTAGAAGTGGCATTTGTTATCTGTGTGTCACATTAAACTAAATATAAAAAAAATAAACACTAAGCTAAATAGACCTAACTGAATAAAAAACCATAAGCGGCGCCACAGTGGGTGCAGCTGCACCCACATTAACTTCTATTTTCAAATTTGCTACAGTAATCCGTTCTATTTGGTATAGTTATTGTTTCCCATGTTTGGATATATTTGAGTGACTTCTTAAGTCTTTCGTAACTTACTTGCTATCACACAGTGTTTATCTATTATTATTATTATTATTATTATTATTATTATTATTATTATTATTATTATTATTATTATTATTATTATTAAGTAAATTTTAGGGATTCTTTTTGAGATTTTAAGGCTCAATAGTGCAGAGTGTTCTGGCAACAATGTTAGGACGTGTTAGCGTAGCGTTTTTGGCGAACAGTGCGATGTAATTGCTAGTTTAGTCGGCCAGTTAATTTGCCCTTAAAATGTTTAAATCAAACAACAGAGAACTTTGCTTGGGTGGACAAAAACCAAATCTTGAAATTCAAGCGAAACTGCTGGTAAATCATCGTTCAATAGGAAGAATCAATTGACAGAGGATAAAGGCGAATTCCAGAAACAAACTTGCCATTGAAAAAAAAAGTACCCTTGTATACTTAAACACTCTGATATTTCTTTGATAATTCCATAACTCACATACACGTGTATCCATGCATGAAGGTTCTTTAAATATGTACATAAAAGTTTTTATTACCTACCATGTTAAGATTTTTTAATGTCTTATCAATTTCCAGAATGCACCCACATTATCAAAATCCTGGCGCTGCCTATGAAAGAAACCAACTTTGACCAACAATTTATTAAAACCTATCATTCATATCCATATATTGTCATACATACCCATATTCACATTAATCAATAATTATTATCTACAGTTAAATTAAAGAGGTATTAACAGACCTGCACACTATACTACAACAGAGGCGCGTAAAGACTAAAGACAACATTTGAGCGAGAATAAATCAAGTTTTAATATATAGTCTATGTTAAGTTGTTTTATATGTTAAAAATGTAAGCTGTTTTGAAGCAATAGTTATGGTCAGTGCAGTGGCGTAACTAAATGGTTGGGAGCCACCCCGCAGACAGCATGAAGTGGGCCCCTTCTCTACATCCAATTTCACAATTTGGGGGTCCCATAATGTCTTGGGTCCCCCGCAATGCGGGGTCTGCGGGGCCATTATTTAGGCCCCTGGGTCAGTGTCACATTTTTATAGATGGATGTTCTATTTACATGTTAGAGGGTGTCTGAGTATTACGCGTCTGATGAATTTGTGCGGACAGCAAGATTGCGAGCTTGTTTCATTCTTTACAAGTGACGTCAGACATATAATAATGCTGAAAGAGATACCGTGTAAATAGATAATTTCAAGATTGTAGGGTAAATAGATGTCTTCGTAGTAAGTTACCACAATGAGGACTCAAGAGTTTAGGTATGAATGAATAGTATTTTATAGTATAGGTGTAGTATTTTATTTATTCACAAGAATTACATCAAACTGTTTCATATTATTTAAATAAAGTTTCTCTAATTCTCCACAAAACTACAATTATTATTTTATATCCATAAAGTTCACTCAGTCCACCACTAAGATTTATTCACAAGATAACAACTGACGATCACCAGGTAGACTTTCCCACCTATACTATACTATACAGGGTGTTTCAAAATACATCTATAACGTTTGGGAGGTGATTCCTGACACCAAGATGAAACAAAAGGTATAAACCAACCCAGGTGCATAAATGCTTCCTTTCGAAGTTATAGACTGCCGAAAACATAAAAAAAAAGAACTTTAAAGGTCCATAGCTCCAAAACTATGGGACCTAGCGTAGTCGGGTCAAGACTTCACTTATGAACTAATTGAACTAATATGTGCACTATCGAAAAATACATGTTTCCGAATGCTAAACAACAACTCAGACAACAATTTTTATAGAGGAGTTTGGCTGCGGGCACATAATTTGAAGTACTCACCAATTACCTCTATAAAAATTGTTGCGAAAATACCGCTGGATTGTGAAACTTGGATATTTTGATAGGGCACATAATAATTCCTAAGTGAAGTATTGACCCGACTATGGTAGGTTCCATAGTTTTGGTGCTATGGACCTTTAAACTTCATTTTTTCATCTTTTTGGCAGCCTATAACTCCGAAAGGAAGCATTTGTACACCCAGGTTGGTCTATACTTTTTGTCTTATCTTAATGTCAGGAATCACCTCCCAAACGTTGTCGGTGTTGTTTTGAAACACCCTGTATGTACGTGCACATTTGCATAGCACCCCCTGTTCAACCTTCAATATACAACTCTTCTAGTTAGAATGAAATTTAGGTAATCTTCTTGACCTTCTGATTTAATTCGCTAAGCCTTTGGTTTGGTTTATCCATGCTATTTCTGCTTCTCGAATCGCTGTTTTAGTATGCTGAGCGTTTGGCTCCTCAACATTAACTTCCTTCCTGCATTTTGGAACTTAAGTTTGTCCGTGGTAACTTCTTTCCTCTTTTTTGGAACTTTATATTTCCGTTTCACTGATTTCATTCCACGTTCAACATTTGTGGACGCTAATATTGAAATATTAACACTAAGTTGATGTGTTAGCTGTTCAAACTTTGTACTGTATCTTATATCAGCACAATGATTTGCGTTAACCAATTTGTCATTATAGTTGATGCCCTCTGACGAAACAATTTGTTTGTTTTGAGGTTGTATTCCATTCCATAACCTACTGCTCCTTTGGGGCACATTACTAGAGAATTGATTGATTTCATTTTTCTCTTAATGCAGTTTGAGGCAAAATGATTGTATAACCACATGAAAAATGTAATTTTTGTACACAGGACATTAGGTGACGTAATGGAGATTACATTTATCATACTGAATTATACTGTAACGAAACTTTGTTCATTTATATTGTCATTCCTTATCCAGATTATCTTGCAAAACGTTGGTGTGGGCAGTAGATATTCTGCAGCCCAAACAGAAGTATAATAACGCTATTGGGAACTCAAGTAGTATTTACGACGTTTTGATGGACAGAAATCAACTTGATAATTCATCTTGCAGTTGACACACGTAGTAAACTGTGACACGGGTTTCTTACTTTCCTGTTGTTCAAGTTGTTCCAGTTCGGCCTCCTTTGGGACACCTTCTTCATAGGCTCGAACATTGAGTTCCAGTAGCCTTCTGTCTATTAAAGTAATAAGTATTCTTTGTTAAGAGCGAAATTTTATATCATTTTAGTTGCTTCTTGGTATCTTTAACATTAATTTTGTTATAATGTTAATGTTTTTCAATATTAACATCCGTCGAATGTTTTATTATCTTGTTGGTAGTCTGCGGAGGTCTTCGCTCCTAATACAGAGAGAAATATAAATTAACCTAGGAGGAAGGGTCAATATTTTGGGAAATGGTAGTATGGGTAATTCTAAGCAAAAATTTTCCTATGAATATTAGTCCTAGTGTCAAGGTTTGAGGGCTACAATTTGTGAATCATTTTTGTCTTTATGTTGTGTATTGTTCAGCTTGTAATTATTATACAGAGGTGGGACCTAGCTGATTTGAAGGATGATGGAATGACCTTTGTAACGGTATGCAACACGTGGCAGTGGTGTTTTTGAAAAGGAAATTAATGAGGAAAAGTTAAGATTATGTAAGGGAATTGGATAGCAACACTGCTTCCCAAATTTCTCTCAATAACTTCCTTTCTAAAGGCACCACTGTGATATGTTGCATACCGTTGGAAAGGTCATTTCATTAAGTTTCAAATCAGCTATGTTTCACCTCTGTAGAATAAATACAGGGTGAGTAATAAGCAACATGAAGTAAAAAATGGTTCACAACCTGTGGGTCTCAAACCGTTGAAATTAGGACCTGTTCATATAAACTTTTTTGCTTAGAATCACTCATACTACCATTGTCCGAAGTATTGGCCCTTCGAAGTATGTATGTATGTATATATGTATATATATATATGATAATGATATCATGATATAATAATGCAGATATAGGGAAATAAGTATAAAGTGAGAAACATACAATAATTATATGCAATGCAAAGCAAGTGAGTATTAATAAACTAGTGAGAATGAATTGAAATCAGCTAAGACTGGTGTAATGATTCACAACGAACTCTTAATCTACGAACATTGACAAACTGTCAGACTATGAACAGTAAAGAACTCTCAGTCTGCGAACACTGAAAATCTCGTAATTTACGACGAAATCTCAATCTACGAACATCAATAAACTTTCAATTTACGATAAAATTTAAATTTACGAAAACTCATGAACTCTAAAGCTATGAACACTAACGAATTCTACGAACTACATACACTGCAAACACTGATCAACTCTCAATTTACGAACACTGATGAACTTAATCTATGAACACCGATGAACTTTCAATCTATTAACTCTCAATCTACGAACGCGGTGAACTGTCGATCTAGGAGCACTGATGAACTCTTAATCGAAGAACACTTATGAACACTTAATCTGCAGATGCCAATGAACTCATAATCTACTAATACTGACGAGCTATCAAACTACGAAAACTGATTAACTGTTAATCCATGAACACTGATGAACTCTCAATCTACGAATATGGATGAGCTCTCAACCTACAAATGCTTATGAAATTTTCAATTCCGAATACAGATGAATCCCCAATCTACAAACGCTGATTAAATTTCCATCTACGAGCTCTAAGGAATTCTAAACCTAAACCTACACACAACTCAAAATACTAATACGGTCCTTAAATCTCACGACCTAACGTGGCAGTTATTATGAGGAACACTAAATGGAGAGTTTCTTCTGAATTGAATTTCAAAGTAAAAGCAGTACCTAGTTTGTAGTGTTGTATGGAACACGCTGTGCACCAATCTCAATTAGCAGTAATTTTTCAAAGCAGATGTGTAAACTGTGAATAATAGATACATTAAAAATGGTAAATGTAATCTTACTATTTACTTTTCAATCAATCGCACTAATAGCAATAACATTTACTTACAATTTATTTTTTATGTAAATTAGATATTTCTAAGACAAATTATCTTAGAAATATTATTTTCAGTACTGAAAAACGTCAGAGCTTTCATTAAGTTGTAACTTAATAATATCGTATATATGCACTTAGTTACATACAAAAAATTAAGCAAGTATTTTATGTTCACAATAACAAGACGGCGCATATATATTATAACAAAGCGAAGCGTGGAAAAGGTCTTATGTTTCGTCATCTTTATAAATCGTTGTTTCTTGTCAGTTGAAACGCAAACATAAATGACAAACAAGATGAGAACTACGAACAATGAATACGAAGCTTTCTTTTGTTTTGTTCCGAGAAGCCTTGTAATTTATTCCATCCATTACAAGGAGTACGAAAACATCTTAAAAACTAGAGAAAAATTAAAGCTTTTGTGCCAACAACATTCTCTTCTCGGAACTGAAGAACAAAAGAGAATCTCCCTCGGGGATGTTAACATAAAGTTTTTAGACAGAAAAGAAAACATTATAAGACAGGGGGAACGGAAAGAAAATAATGACAAACTGAAGAGAAGGAAGAAGACATAACATTTTGATAATTGCTATCATTAGATTGTCCTTTTACGTAAAAGTTCCTGTTTCTTTTTGCCTTTAAGGAAAATATATTATTTTTAGATATGGGAGAACCATTGCTTGTAATAACGAAATATTTATTTTCTTATTTCTCCAGAATGAACCTGTAATTATATTTCAACCTATAATTATATTAGTTTTCTGTCTTATTCTTAATTAGTATTTCTCTTTACAAAAGTATTGACCCAATATTTAATTTTCATTAATTTTTTCCTGTTGTAAGCTGAAACGTATTTGCTGAATTTATTAACATGCTATGATAGTTATTTGTTTAATTGGAATAAGAAGGAAGTGGTTTTAAATTTGTTTTCAGTTTAACGTCACATAGTTCTGCTGCGAGGCTAAAGGAGACTGTGATTGTGGTAAGGGTCAAAATGATGAAGTGGAGAAAGTGCGAGGAAATGCGGAAACTTCGAGAAAACACACGAACACGACGTTTGGGTACTGCAAATCTTACTTAGTCAACATGGGTTCAAACCAGAGACCATACGCACTAAAGGTCAGCGCTCTAGCACTAAGATGGACAATTAGAAAAGAATGCATCAGTGTAAGATTTTTAAATCATGTTTTATTTGTTATCTGTTTAACGTTTATATTTTTTTTTATTTCAATGTATTATCAAACACACAAAAATAATATAGCGATAATTACTAAAATTTACTTACATGTAACACATCCCAAGTATAACACTCTGATTTTGGTAAAATGTGATAGGTAGATACTACACATGAAATAAACGAATACTTGATTTTTATTTAATTTTCTGCGGAAAAATGGTTTTAGGGGGGAAAACTCTACAGATATTGTAGATAGTGCACAGATTGTAGGCGTAAAATAAGGTTACACGTGCTTGGTATTTTCCTGGAAAAAACGGTTGGGTGGGGCATGGACCCTTCGAAACATTTAATTACGAAATATGAAAACTGCTGACAACAGTATATCAGAAGTGTCTAAAGAACATGAAGAATTGCAACGAAACTTTGTGTAGGAACAATACGCAAAAGATAAACGAATACGTGTTTTTTTTTAATTTTCTGCGGAAAAACTGTTTTAGGTGCAAAAGCGCCCACCCAAAAGTTTGAAAGGTAACGCCTGAAAGGCAAGACGAAGTGAACCGAAGTGAATGAAATTGTGCACAGATATTGTAGATGTAAAATGAGGGAATATGTGTTACGTATTTTCCTGAAAAAAAAAAAAACATTTGGATGTGGCACAGATCCTTCCAAACCTTTGATTACGAAATATCAAAAGTGCTAACAAGTATACGTCAAAAGAGCCTAAATGACATGGAGAATTGCAACGAAACTGTGTTTAGGATCAATACACACACACACACAAAAAAAAAAGCGAACACGTATTTTTTGTGCGGAAAAACTGTGTTGGGACCAAGGCTCTCTCCGTAAAAAGTAAATATTACTGTAGAAGCACAGGATAAGTGAACCGAAGCGAATGAAATTGTGCATAGATATTGTATATATACAATAAGGCAATACGTGTTTCCCAAGTCCCTTCATCCGATTTACTTCAAATTTGACACATCAACAGTAAGCATAAAAAGTATAGCGTATTTTGTAGTATTTCGGGATGTGCCTTTACTCTTTACAACGTTTTCCCGCATAAATAAAAACATATGTCGACTTACTGTTTACTGTTTACTGTCTGTTTACTGTTGATGTGCCAAATTTGAAGTAAATCGGATGAGGACACTTGAGAAACACATATTGCCTTATTTTACATATACGATGTCTACACAAAATTTCATTTCCTTCGGTTCAATTCTTTCTGCGCTACTACGGTAATGCTTCCTTTTTTTCGGAGGGAGCTTTTTCCCCAACACTTCTTTCCCGCACAAACGAAAAAAAGCGTGTTTGTTTATTTTTTGGGAATTGTCCCTATAGAAAGTTTTGAAGAATTACAACTTCTGACGTATACTTATTAGCATTTTTGATATTTCGTGATCAAAGGTTTGGAGGGCTTCGTACCCCACTCAACCGTTTTTTCAGGAAAATACGAAACATGTATTCCCTCATTAAACATCTACAATACCTGTGCACAATTTTATTCACTTTGTTCCACTTCTTGCTTTTCGGTCGTCAACTTTCAAAATTTTGGGTGAAGGCTTTTGCCTCGAAAACTGTTTTTTAGCAGAATATAAAAAGAGGGGACACTTCGCGAATGTACCTTGTCAGAGGTCTTCATACACGCAACGCCATTTCTGTTGCAGACAGAATCAACATTAGAGACTACATTCAGACTTATCCGTTCAAAAATGGTCATTGTACACGGGCGGGAACAAATTTCCTTGACCTTGAGCTGTCAATCATTTTAATGTATGATAACCAGTAGAAACAGATTGATTCCAAAATATGTTACACTATATTTTAGAGACATTTAAAGGTAATTTAAACTACAGATGTACGCAACCGTTAGTGGACTGTAGTTGCACTTGTGAACCATTCAGATTAAAATAATGTCTCAAATGTTGATTCAACTGCGTAGTTTATTAGACACTGTTCAGTAAATTTCATACAACCTTGAGAGACTTGAAATACCCATGCTGCAAAGAGAATTGGACTCTATGATAGTTCCATTATCATTCTAGCTATTTATTACAAAAAAAAAATACTCTTCCATGTATGAAATATAAGATAGCCACCGTTTCCCGTGAAGTTTTTAACGGGTTTACTTCATTAACGAACCAGGCGGAGATCTAGTAACAGGGGGTAATCGCTCAATCTTTTAATGGGGGTAATCGCTCAAACAATCTATTGCAAAAAAATAATAACATAAAATTCATCTTCATTCATAAGTTATCGTGCGGAGTAACGGATGGACAAAGGGACGCACAATAAGAAAAGTATCACTGAGTGATTCTAACAACAACCACCTTAGAGTAAAACCTGAGTTATGCAAGATTCGCCTTTATTTTTAAGGGTTTCTACACTAAATATATAGTTTCCGCAGATTAACATGACAATTAATTTGGTGAGTAAACATTTTTCATTGTTGGACATTACCTACCGTAATTGCAGTTAGTAAATGGTTATTTAGGTTGTTTGGAAGAACATAAATAAAATTATTTGGTGTATAAATATGTGAATGTTCTAAATAAAATCAATGATAATTTTATAGTTAAATGTGAATCACATCTTGGACCTCGCAGACTCACTGATAAAACACTCACCTCTGATGCGTAGAGTCCCTAGTTCGTATCCAGCTTGCGCGAATTAGAGTTTGGGATGGGCAAAGACCATGTGCGTGCATGTGCTCAAGGTTCCATAGTTTTTTCTCATTACCCGTCTATCTTAGACTCGAAGCATAATTGTGAGACGTTAAACTAATATATATATATATATATATATATATATATATATATATATATATATATATATATATATATATATATATATATATATATATATATATATATATATCCATATCCATGTGAAACAGAGTTGATGAAGCGAAGATCATATACTTGCAAAACGGTACTTGCATTCTTGTGACTTTGCAGGGAAAAGGGATAAAAGATCGAAAGAAGTTGAAAAATGTGCTGAAAAATATCTCTATTCCGATCCAGAGGCAACATTTAGTACAATGAGTACTTTATGAGAACCTTTTCTGGTCTAACAGAAAAAGGTGCGCATCTAATAATCCTAACTATACTGAAAGTATTAGTATTAGAGCTGTAAATATGTAACATCAATTATAAATAGATGATCATATATTTAATAATACCCATAAATTAATAATGGGATTTTCTGCTAGAAATTATAAGAAAAATGACTTGTTTGAAATTATAATTCATATCTGAGTTGAAGGAAAATACTCTGCACAAGGCATTTATCAGAGAAGCCGTGCAGAAAACGCATGAACATTATAAAATCTAATTAGAGAAGAATGTTGCTTTATAGAGAAATGAACGTACAAACAAACGTTTTACATTCTTTTCTAAAGCAATTTACATGTCACAAGAGAGAAAAGGCTCCTTTATAAACATTCCACATTTTCGTTTTCATGAATTAAATAAATTACGTATGTAATTCCTTTCATCTTTCTCTGGAGCTGTAGGGATAAAAACAACACAGCCTTGCCGGTACGCAACCAGCATTACATCAATGGGTTTTGGGTTGAGGGGAGGATGCACAACGAGCATCTGACATTCTAAAACAATGCTAATTTGATTTCTTAATGCTTGGGGTCGCTCATGTGTAAGCTTTCCTTCAACAAGGCGCTTTGTTTCTTCTTCCTCTTTACATAGTTGCTTCTACACATTTTGTTCCGAATTTGTATGATTATGACTTGAGTTTTTGGAACAAGCTCAATGCGTCGACAGGGTGTTAATGAAAGACGTAAAAAAGAATTTGCCTGTATGTAGTCGACTGAACGAAACAACAAAAACGTAAACATTGTTCGTTGTAAGAAATAGCGTGTTCAGTACACAAGGGAATCAAGTCTACCTTTTGGTCATTTCGGGCGTATTTCATCTTCAAGATCTCTGTTTGAAGCTCTTTTCAGAGCTTAAAAAGTCATGTACAGATATTGTAAATATAGCTCTTATAATATAAAAGAAATTGTATTAACTTTTCCATATACTTAAGCGTGCCATACAAACAGTGTGCGTCTTTTTCTCACAATTTTGGTAATTTGACTTGATTATCTTGTGCTCTCAAGACTCCAACTATATATATGGCTCAAGGTTCAACACACTTTACTTCTTTTTCTTCGAAAGTGTGCTAATTCGGATGGTCAATTAAAAGTGAAATCTCAAATAATTTGAGAAATTTGAACGGATCCACCTTTCACATTTTACAAGAAATAATCGTATATATTATTCTTCGGTGCAGAACTTTCGGGTTCGACTCCCGGTAGAAGTTCATGCGGTTCATATCCCACGTTAAGCTGTAGGACAACATTTCATATAGCCTAGAAGCAGAACGGAATACTAAACTCCAAATAAACTAACTTACGACAGCATTTGAAAATATTGATAACTGATTTTATTAACGTTTATGTTGAGTTGTCCCCGTCATAATGTCCGATATATATATATATATATATATATATATATATATATATATATATATATATATATATATATATATATATATATTTCTCATGAAGAGGAACAATAATAATCTCAAAATAAGAACAATGCTCAAAAATAAGACTTCTAAAAAGTGTAAACTAAATATAAGCACTATAAAATGATAAAAATAACCAACAAATTAAAAGCGTGTCGTGAAAGAGCTAAAAGAATAAATAACAAAATAAAAACACTTACCAATAAAAGCAAACAAAGAATAATAACAATGATTAAACAAAACAAGCAAGAACTAAGAAGAAAAGCCTCGGGGAACGTTAGAAGTCCTTGCTCAGATTATACAGTTAGGATAATGTGTCTAGTGGCACAGCACGTAGCATTGTGAGGAAATCGCTACAAATGTTTCCGCAAAAAATCAGAATTGTGCAGGAGTTAGTACTAGGTGGACAATCTCAGTCTCCCGACCTCACTCCACTAAACTTCCTCTTATTTTATTTAATATCTTAAGTCACCAGCTTTCACGATCCATTCTCAAAGTGTATAGCCGGATAAGGCGGTGATAAATGCTCTTACATGAATTGCTGTGATATTTATACCAAAGGTGCCTCATATCTAAAGATAGCTTTGGCCAGAAAATCAACTTCAAATTTCTTCGAATTTCGAAGTTAATGTTAAAAATTTGAAAATAAAAAAATATTAATACCTCGGAAACGACTTAAGTTATGGGGATGAAACAAAATATGAATATACTTCGTTTAAAGGGTGTTATCAAAAACAAAGAACAACGTATTTCATCCTTCAAATTTCCAGCGAAAAGTGCGTCGAAAATATTTGAATTCATATATTTGTGGTTTATCTTTGAGTGACCACTTTCTATTTTCTCTCATAGCAGTAGCACCAACTCGTCTATAATATATTTTGACCATGGTTGGATATTCACGGTGGAACTTGGTGTAAAAAGAGGAAAAGCAAAATCTGACACGCCTGGAAAATATGCAACCCGCTTCACGTCAATAATGTTTTGATCGGCACGAACACTATCAGAAGTCAAAAATGGTTGAGTTTGAGTTTCTGACTCGTCATGGATGGTTTCTATGTGGGAGTATAACTATCATAATTGTACCTTTTGCAGAAACAGCGCGAGAGCACTAATGCTATTGATTTTCAGTCTACCTTAGTAGGATACCAATATTTTAAATCGTGATTTACATAAAACAACGTTTTTCATTATTCCTATATATAATCTACACCCATATGTAATATATATAGAATATATTATAATGCACAAGATGATTATAATACAAAAAATATTCAAAATGTTTTTGCAATGTTCTTCCTGTATAACAAAACATTACAAGGAAAATGAAGGACACAGTTTGTGGAACCCTCAATCTTCATCACTATGTGCGTTTATTATTGGAATGACAAGATCGGCAGAATCCGAACCATACGAGCTTCCTCTGGGAATCGAATCCGGGTCTCCCACGCCAAAGGCGCGTACGCTAACCGCTTAGTCACGAAGTGGGTTCAAGTTCGTCATTTCAGCCGAGGAGGAGACTGACTGAAACAACTGATACGAATCTGTAAAAAGAATTTTTAGGTCTCTTTCTGTCAACTTCGGGAAGTCCAGGACGTCCGCAGATGTGACTTTTGCGAAAGAGCGTGTACACTTGTCCCAACCGTGCTTTATAACTTCTAATCCTAATATGTTTTCTGCGATGTGCTGTCTTTTCATTTGTTGAGGTCATCGTCAGAATTAAGACTATTACCAAAAGTATTATGTAAAAAGGAAGCTATCCGGCATAACAATCCACTTGAGGAAGCAATTTGTTGTCCAGTTAGTGACATAGAAGACAATACTTGTCCAAGAATACCATGAATGGCCTAAACAACTCAGCGAATCTTTGTAACATAGCGGGGAAAGTTCGTCTCAGCAGTAGTCAATTGGTTGAGCTTACCTTTCAACGTAGGCATTAAACTGTAAATTCTCTTTCTTAAAAATATTCAGTTGTATCCCAAAAGTTGCGATTCACAAAATAAATATCACCTTGTGCCATGAGAATCGCTAGCCTATTTGGATCTTGAAACACACATTTTACTATTGCCACGTCTTTTGCGATTGCAGTATAGAGCCGCAGCATATCTAAAATACAACCACTTGTAGTATAAATAGGAAACTTCTTACATAGAGGCAACTTTCTTGTCCAGGGTACGATTTTAGTTCATACTCATTTTTAGATCTCTTGCTGTATCAAATATATCTTCCACCAAAGATTAGTACCAAATGGTCAACAGTGTCTCGAAGTTTCCTTGCCACTATAGCTTTTTCAATTGTTATGAGCATTTCTCGTTAACAGACCACGACTCCGAACTTACAGGGTAAAATTATATTTTTCGAAGGGCGTCATGACAGACGCGCATATTCTAAATTTCTTGTTCCCTTTCTAGCCCTATAATTGGATCACTAACACTATTCAAATTGCCTGGGCCGCGGTGGCTCAGTGGTAGAGCGTTCCCCTCTGGTGCTTGGGGTCCCGGGTCCGATCCCAGCCCCTGCCAAGTGAACTTTGTGGTGGACAAACACCGTGTGCGTGGGTTTTCTTGGGGTTCTCCCGTTTCCTCCCACTTTCTTCATTCCACCATTTCATTCATTATTCATCATCACCGTCTCCTTTAGCCTAACCGGCATAACCGTGGGACGTAAAACTCAAAGATATTCAAATTGCCATTGCGCAGTTTAAACAAAAACGTAATAGTAGTTAGATGACAGTTCGGTTATCAGTGATACTAGTGGTCTCACGCAGTTTCTCGAAGAGGTACGATTATGAGAGTTATATTGCCATGCAGAGCCAATCATGGCGAGTCAGAAATTCAAATTCGACCATCATTGACTTCTGACAGTATTCGTACCGACCAAAACATTATTGACGTGACGCGGGTTGCATATCTTCCAGACATGCCCGACTTTGGTTTTCGCCATTTTACACCAAGTTGCATCGTGAATATCAAACCATGGTCAAAATATACTATAGACGAGTTGGTGCTGCTTCTATGGGGAAAAAAATAGAAGGTAGTCACTCAAAGATAAACCACAAATACTTGAATTCGAATATTTCCGACGCACGTTTCGCTAGAAATTTGAACTGCAAAATACATTGATTCTTATTTTTGGTAAGGCCCTTCAAACAAAGTAAATTCATATTTGGTTTCATTCTAGTTACTTAAATCGTTTCCGAGATATGAACAATTTTTCATTTTCGAGTTTTCAACATTAACTTCGAAATTCGAAGGAAATTTGAAGTTGATTTTGTGGTCGAAGTTATATTTGGATATGAGACACCTTTGGTATAAATACCATAGCAATCTCTGTAAGGGCACTTTTCACCTCCTTATCCGGCTATACCCTTTCGGAAGAACTGCATATCAACATTCAGCTGTGAACAGTACTTCACATAGAACGTGTCAGAACATGTTCAGGAACACGAAATATATATATATATATATATATATATATATATATATATATATATATATATATATATATATATATATATATATATATATATATATATACAAACATTATATACATGAACGTTTTTAAGTGGCGCTGCATTGAAACTTGCTACACCAAATCAGAGAAAAAAAACACAATGCAAACGAAAAATTGAGGAAGAAAATACGATTCATCTCTGATCATAGCGTATTACCTAATCGAAGTACTTTTTACCACTATATAGTATACTAGCAGCGTTCACCCCGCTTCGCTGGGGTCACCCCGGAACGCAATAAACCTTGTTAATTAGATAATTTTTACTTTTTCGCTTTCAAGTGATATGATAAAAACCATAGTAGATTGCAGTAAATGTTAACATTATATCGCCTGTCATTTATGTTAACCCGCCGAGTGACACGGTCATGCGGGTTGCATATAAATACGTTTATTTTTACCTATGATGAACTAACAAAGGATTTGTACGTTATGGACACTTGAATGGTCAATTATCTCAAGACACTGGTAATTGAAAATTAAAGTGATATGATAAAAACCATCTAGGGTCCAAATCCTAATAACCCCCCAAAAATGAAAGAAATTGGTTCAGCCGTATTAGCGTGATGAGGGAACAAAGGATTTGTGCGTTCTCTTTTATATATAAGATGATTGACTTTCCACCATCATAGAATGGTTCACTTTAGATCTCACATAGTTAAAGTTCAGTGTCAATCCAATGTTTCCCTTTATTTGCATTTTTGATTCCCAGTAACAAACGAATCTAGTACGGACAACACCTCTTATCATGAGAGACCTGTAGTAGAAGAAATAAACTTTTGTATTCTGAAATTTTACTAGTTCTGCAAATAAAGATTTCGAAATTGTAAACCTAGCTCATTTTTCGGAATCTACATTACTAGCAAAAATACAGAACTTCAGCAATACTCTCTCTTTTGCCCTTCTATCTTTTCATAGTTCTTCCATAGGATTGGGCTAGAAAACATACCTTCTGACTATGCTTTCTTGTTTCTCATTGAAATAGCGAAAGAATAATAGTATACGGTTTAGGGATTGTAAAAATAACAGAAAACGGATCGCAGCAGAATTTGGTTTTAATACATGTTATTAGTGTCTCACATTAAGCTGTAGCTTCATGTTTTATGTATCCTTGGTGTTGGAAGGAAAGCAAATCTGTAAAACTAGTAAATGCTGAGTTAAAAAGTTATTGTTTCTGTGAAATTAAGTTATCGTGTTTTTATCATAAAGATGATGGATATTTCGTGCACTGTTGTAAGTTCAAATCTTTATTTCCTGCCAAGACTACTCATTGACTACTAAATAAAAGCTTCAAATGGACACATTTAAAATCAACAATTAACTTAGAAAATCTCTGAAGTGACGAAGCTAGTACTTCTTCTAAAATTTAATTGTCATTAAAGGAACTTTTTTCGTTACTTAGTTTCTCATGATGACAGTCGTTTGTGATATATAAACAATATTTAACTTTTATTTAATGCTCATGGAAAGTAGCACCCTCAGTAGTAGTTGAAGTTTAGCGTCTCTTTCAGCAGCAAGATTATATGAATTGTGGACCTACAGTTTAAAGTGGGATCCAAACCAACGTAATGTTTTCAACTTTCAAGGCTCTCCAACCGGGAATCGAACCCTGGACAAAAGCCGCGCGTTCTAGCCACTTCACGGAGGAAGACCTACTTTTATTATTATTATTATTATTATTATTATTATTAGTAATAATAATAAAATAATAATAATAATATTATAATAATAATAAAAGATGAAGAAGAAAAAGATGAAAAACCAACGTTAATATGTTATGTCCATGTTGCTTAGAGCGAATAAAGTGTACAAAACCTGTATGTTTGGTCCGCATAACAGTAAAATGTTACTAAGCTATGATGTGAACAATTCATTTTAGAATAGGGAATAATAATAATAATAATAATAATAATAATAATAATAATAATAATAATAATAATAATAATAATAATAATAATAATAATAATAAAATGCACATAACTGTACGATAAAGCAAAATAGCTTTTTATTTTATGTTGCGGGAAACAAATGCGTCTTTTAGCCTGTGTTCCTCGTTCGAGAGCAAGGAAAAAGAAAAAGGTTTTTAATACACTGAGATAAATGGAGCAAGAGTGGGAAAGAGAAAGAGAGAGAGAGCATATGAAGATGTGCTAAGGTCTCCTTCAAGTGCTTCCCCGTCCTTCTCTAATTGATGGACCACAATCTCACAGAGTCCATTGCTGAGGTTTTCCAGCGGATAACGAGTCAAAGACGCGCTGCGGGCGTCTGTAGAAGACAGTCGTAGTTCATCCTTGCATTTCTCTCTCTTTCCGTCTTAACGAGGTTTATTTGAGAGACAGGACAAAGCAGCAGCGGGCAGCGCTAATGCGGGAATGGTGTACAAGAGGGACAGCTGGCAAAAGGTTAACGGCAAAAGGGGAATACTAAAGCTCCGCGGATAGAATAACTGCCTTACATCTACCCAAATAAGGGTCTTAACTTTATAAATGACAGACAGGTCTTTGCAAAAGAATTTTCACATCAACAGGACACAGGAAAGCTACCTTTCGGTATATTCAAGAAAGTCTTCGTAGATCCCAGCAAGTTAAATTTTAATGATAAGTCGAGAATCGAAATACAGAGATAAGAAAATATACTAACAGTGATTCAATTTTGTTTTGTGTATTCTTGGTCTGCTTTAATTTTAATCTTTGTGTATTACCATAAAAGATGTTAAACAGGAGGTACCGTGGGGACCCTTTTGATACCCCACTTCATTTATGAATTCGTAATTTATGAAAATTTCTACATATGCATTTTAATACGATCATTTGTGGTTTTTTGTTTGTTCTTCTAAATAATGTATAACATATTTATGCTAAAGAAACATATAAAAGCTAGAAATATATAATATTTATAGGGTTAGTTTCTTTTATTTTACAATTATGTGTTCATATTCTGCTTACGGTGACGTAATTACCAGGATATATATACAATATGAAATTTGTTTTCTGCTCTACTTGAACATCATTATTACGACTGTTAATTGTCAAAAAAAAAAGCATGGTGGAATAATTAACCTTTTCCAGAATATCACAGATTAGAAGAAATATTTTACCAGGCCTACCCTGTTGCATCACAGAGGCCGCGGTAGCTCAGTGGTAGAGCGTTCAACTCTGGTGCCTAGGGTCTCTGGTTCGATTCCATTTCGCGGCAAGTGAGCTTTGTTGTGGACAAAAACCGCGAGTTGAATTCGGACCCCATTACCTGCTTTGTAGAGCTCCTAAAATAAACTCCTGGATATGTGCCTGCGAGAAGATATTACAATCTTAACAACTACCACTCTTAACAATGCAGAATTCGAAGAGAACAAAGTTCGAAGCGTTCTTTCTTTCTAGTTGAAGTGAATTTAACTTAGAAAATAGTGTAACTTCTTTAATTTGTAGAGTTTTTTAATGAACTTTTATATGACATGCAGTAAAATAATGAACAAATATTTTTTAAAAAAATACACGTAAAATGCCAAAACTGAAAAAGATTCATTTACAAATGAAAATTGGTAAAAAAAAAAAAAAATGACCAAAAGTTCAACAGGTATTTTAAATCCCTCATTGTTAATGAAACACGTTTATAACCTAATGAGCAGTTTCTATTCATTGGAAAAAAAAGGATGTAAGATTATCGAAATTCTAACCTTAGTATTAACAATTAAGTGATTATAGATAAATTGGTGATAACATCAGATGTCTGTTTGTGGTGGAAAGCTATTCCCAAAGAATTGTTACATTACCCCTTTTCTATAAAAAGAAATGGATCTAGAGGCAATATGGCGAACTTCAATATGGCCGCCATGATGATACTATACAATAATTCATGCGATTTTAGCCCCATTACCTCTATCCAAGAAATGGTGTCGTTCCAAACTTAAAACGTGCATTTGCCTCGTATTGTGTATTGAAAATACATTAAAAATTTGTGGTTGTTTGATTTTGGTTTGATTTCATTTTCAGTTAACGTTCGTTTCAGCAGCAAGGCTATATGAGATGTGGACCTACAGCTTAACGTGGGATCCAAAATGCATGAGCTCTCGCTGGCAATCTAACTCAGGTTTTCGACACCAAATGAGAGTATGCTAACCGCTTAGCCACAAGGAAGTTCTTGTGACCGCTTGGGGCAATCATTATTCGATTGAGTAATTTTCTCATAAATTACTTTGGTTTGATATGGAATCACTTTAGGGAGTAAGACTCAAAGATACTCGAAAGTCGAGAAAAAAGGACCACCGAAATACATATACACAGTATATAATACATATGAATATATGCAAAAGGTGCTATCAGCTTGTAGAGTTAGCATTTTACTACTTATTTTGGTTATTTTTAGTTTCATTTTAAATTATTATTATTATTATTATTATTATTATTATTATTATTATTATTATTATTATTATTATTATTATTATTATTATTATTATTATTATTATTAAGTGCTTGACTAACTGGATACAACATATCATAACTTACCTTGGCTGAAGAATTTGCTTGTATTGATAACTTTATCTTTTTTGTACTAGTTTGGATTTTAACTTCTTTTGACACGAAGTGTTTTGAATTAGGATACTATATACATACCGTTGCAAGTACCAAATGACCAGGTAAGTACAATTGTGCCAATTTAAAAATAGAAAGTAGTTGCTTAGAATTGTAAGAATTAAACATACATATACTAATTTTTCCTACAGTGCAATTCAAATGAATTGTACTGTAGAAGACCTCTTCAGAGATGAGACTATTTTAAGAACAATGCCTTTCTTTACCGTCTAAAACAACAACGGTCCGAATCTTTGAACTGATGCCAACTATGAAAAAGTTCTAAGAAATTAGAAAGGAATCACATTTACTGTTGATAGCAGGGGTAAAAGTGCAGGGGATCGCGGGGGACGCCGTTCCCTCACTTCCCGAAAATATCTGTGGAGTTCCCTCACTTTCCAAAAAAATACAATGGGCAAAGATAGGCAAGGGGGACGGCGTACCGTCATGCGTCCCCCTCCTTTTCAGATCCACTTTTACCCTTGGTTGATACACCTGGAAAGACATATAATAGAGTCCCAAGAAAGAATTATGAAGAGGGCTTTGAGAATACGCTCTAACGCTAAATGCTAACACGAGAAATGTATATGAACCTTAGAGCTAAGTTAAGGACAATGTAGGAGATTCAAAAGGTTTTGAAATAGAAGGTAGATGCAGTAAGGCCTTGCTCTAAGCTCATAATCAATCAATTTAGTGATAGATGTATATAGTAGACGAAGAAGTGTTATGGTATATATTATATGCAGATAATGTACTGTCTATCGAGACAAACATGAAAATGTAAGGAAAGTTGAAATAGTGGGCTAAAACTCTAGAGAGGGAACGATTAGAAATAAGATAAAGTATATGTAGTAAGATAAAGTATGTGATAGCCACAGGCTATAATAGTATAATCGGTACTACGGGATGGACTGGACACTGGTCTCACTCTAGAGTGAGAAAACATTAAAAAAACGTGAAAGAGGTCGATTATAGTAGATGAAGGAGGGAGCAGAGGAAAGAGAAATGAGTAATCAAACACAAACAGGGTAGAAAAGAGAACGTAGTAGCACGAACATTTTATGACAAGGAAATACCAATTAATCTGAACGGAAGTGTGCTTGAGACTAGTCACATCAACAGTGGTGTGCAGGTGGGATGCGTCGGCTTTGAATAGCTCGATAATTCAAGGGATGTTTGGGAATGACGAGCAGACATCACAGTATAAGACTTATACCTATCAAGTTGACAAGAATCTATTGTGTAGTCTGCTAAATGAAATAAAATATGCGAAAAAAACAGACAATGGTAGAAGGAGAAAATTAGAAAGTACAATACCTCAAGTTCAAAAACAATCTTCGTAATTTGATGTTATTCCCTGGTCGTGTTTCCATATTGTTTGCTACTTCTGGCTCTTATTCCGACGTGTCTCGATAGGTTACGGTTAGCCGGATGGAGTGATATTTTAAGACGGAGGAAATGAGTCTCTCGATGATGTGATATCAAAAATCGGTTTTTCGTTGTTGCTGGACTGGACCCTCTGGCGATTCCTTCTTGGTAGAAGCCCGAGGTAAAGTCTCTAGTAGACATTTGCCAACCTATAATTTTCTCTTCTCAAATATTCTCGATTTTGAACCGGCTTTGACGGATGCAATTGCTTTCAGAGTGACAGCAGGATTTGTCACTCTTCTCACTGATGTCCGTAGATCATGTTTGATCCACCTCTTTACCTCAAATCTACCCAATTCCACCTTTTCCTTTTAAACTGGCCAGGAAATCAATACAGAAAATGTTACGGAAATATTGTTAGACTGGGATCACACAACGTCTGGATAAGCTTGTATCAGGAAAAAGGAAATTGCTGCTTATTCAGTTTTCGTTACAAAAGTTTGATTTATGATATCCTCTATTGTGTTCCGGGTTCATTTAAGTCTGCTCGAATGGCTACAGCATGATCAGGCAATAAGTAGCTCGACGCTCGCATGGCCTTAGATGGTTCCAGTTCTTAACAATGGTGTGTAGCATATGAGAAGTACCCTGAAACATCAAAATTGAATAGAATGAGGGCTGGAGTAATGAAAAATGCTAAAAAGTATATGGGGAATAATAACAATGGACAATATTAGAATGACCGAATAAAGGATGTAGTAAGTAGTAGCAGACCTAGAAGAAAACACAAGACAAAAAATTGACATGGTTCCATCACCTGATGAGAAGGGAGAAGTAATATGTAGGGCAAGTAATAATAGTGATAGAAATTGAAGGAAGACAAAAAAGGTGGAGGTCTGAAAAAGAAGTGAAAGGAGATTATCGATATAACTCAAGAGAGAAGAATTTGAATATAGGATAAGTGAAAAAGAGCTGTCAAATATTCATTAAAAGCCATGACCTCATATGTAAAAGGATGACTTTACTCAAATCACAGTGCAACAACTGCTAAACACTTTCACTTCATTAGTCATAACCACAAATAGAGATATGAACTTAATACATTCTGAACACAACAAACAGAACAAGAGAAGAACATAACAGTGTAAAAAACAAATATTTTATAAAGCAATGAACACCGCACAAATACAAAGCATGACACAAATAGCACCTTAACCCACAGTTTTCTTGCACGCTATATTAATAAATACTACCCATTCAAGCACTTTATTCGTCCTCTTTCACAATCATTTCCAGATATAGTGGGACCACTACATTCACAACAACGAAGAACACAAGAGGCGATAGTTGAAACACTCTCTAGTTACTCTGGTTAAGCATGCCTTGTCTTCAAACTTCCCATCTTTGCTCACCCAAAGAAGACGCTCAAAACAAATTGCTGTCACATACTCGTTCGTGTACCAAAATTAAGACTATTCTATTGGATAAAGTGTATAGTTTGTTAAATGTCATTCCACTCACTTCAAGCTTGGTAAACTTTCTTCACCGATTTAATTCGATAAACAAGAATTTTAGGAATGATCCAAAAATGCATCAAAAGATTGCGATCTTGGCCAATAATTAGTTTTTAGATCAGGAGCTACGAAAGTTTGGAGCGGCAACTAAATCGAGTTTTCGTATTTTTCTTTTACGGAATAAGCATATCACACTGAGTTAAGTGATAGTTTGGGTTGGGCTACACTATATGTAGTAGTTCTTCAGATATAAGGCGTACAAGAAAATGTTTGATTGTATGAAATATATTGAGTTTTGTGGATCAGCATCCGTGTCACCAATAGAAAAAGATCAACACAATAGAAACAATCTGCTACATAACAGTGTAATTTTTCACATATTCAGTCCATAGGGTTAAATAAATAAACAATTTGTTCTAACAGAATAGAAACTATTATCTGTTATTGGCGAAGCTCAATAAAACCTTTTGATTAATGACAGAGTGATTCCACCAGGTCCGGAAGGACCCCCACCCCAAGAATTTTGTATCTCGACTAACATTTGTACACTTTCTTAACATAAATATACTACTTGTTTAACAGGGAAATGATTAGAGTAGTCTAAAGATTTTACTTTAATCTGCGCTCTTCCTTTCCTTATAAAATGATTCTAATTCTGTCAAATTTTGTGAAAATATTGGTGACAGTAATTAACAACTGTTTATCGTCTTTCCGGATGCAGGATAACACAAGTTTAATATTACGTAGGGGTATTAGACCCCCCATCCAGGGAAAGTTTTGGACCCCTCTTCCAACAAATATCTATATCTATCTATCTATACACACACACACACACACACACACACACACACACACACACACACACACACACACATATATATATATATATATATATATATATATATATATATATATATCTGATTGGTGCATATCTCATATTTGGACATTTGTCTGTCTTTCTCGTTAAACGCTCATAATAGTATAGTTGAACTATTTACACGCTATACAAGATTTCTTCGTGGAGAGTACAACGGAGTTGATATTGACATCTAACAAAGTTCTTTTCTGTTACAATTAATGTTTTCCAATTTAAACTGTAGAACAGGACGAAATTTAATTGTAATGGTAATGCAAGTAAATGGAACAGTACACGAATAATACGTTCGTACGACGCTCCATAGAAATCTGAAGGACATGCTTTATTTTATTTTTTTTTTCAAATTATTCTTTTCATTAGTGCTTCACTACAGTAGATAGGGGACTGAAAAAGAAACAGCGCCTTGTCTTGAAAGTTTAGAAGCCAACAAACATGATCGAGTTTGAAAATCCCTGTATGAACAAAACGAAACACTTGTACAGCCTCTAATGTGTGTATATAGCAGGGGAAGATCATTGAACTGTAAATTAACCTGTTTGTTCGCCCGTAATTAGTTTTTCGCAGGAACCAGAATTCTGTCCTTGCCAATTTTCATACGAACGAGTTCCCTGTACGCCATCCCCGCTGCTTTTGCATCAATTCCCGTGCTTCTATCCCTGTAGGGCTTCCAGCTGATTCCAGTTCTCATCTCCTAAATTGAAGAAGGATGGAATTCAAGGTCCCTCCAGATTATCTTAGGATTTAACACACAAAAAAATCTAACAGTGTTGCCAGATATGATATTAAAGTAAATCATGATCTAGAAATAATTAGATATTTAGGCACAAAATCTCTGGATAGCTACAAGAAGTTTACTAAGTCAGTGACTTTAAAATAAAACATTTGTGTTTTGTACGGAAAGTACATTTATTTTTTGACAGTCTCCTTTAAGTTCGATACACTTTGTACAATGTATTTACAACATTTTTATCTCTTCCAGAAGATCATCATCATCATAGGTACTCTGCCGTTATTGACAGGCCACTTGCTGAAACAGAAATGCTTACAATGCTCCACGGTCATTCGCTAAGCTCTTCGTCTTCACGTACGATTTTTCAGTTTTGATATCGTCCATTAATTGTAGTTTTCTTCGCCCCTCCCTGTCTTTACTGCCACCATACCTTCTAGCATGTCCCTCATGATATAATTCCTTCTTAGCCAATGTTCCAACAGGTTTCTCTTCCTCTTCTTAATATTAAGATCAGATTTGTTAAATGCTGCAAAATAGGCATTTGTGTTCAGCACGATCCATTCTTCAGAAACAAAACTTTTTCCATATAGCTAAGTCACCATGTCTCTAAAAAACAAAAACTCGGACAGGGGCAAATTTGGAGAATATGATGGATGAAATAGCAATTCGTGGTATAATTAGGAAGTTTTCGTAATGCTGGTTGCAAATGTGTAGGCCGGGGCATTGTCATAGGGAGGAGATTTTGTTCTTCGCTAAATCTTAATCACTTCTTTGTAAAAATGGTCTAATAAGAACGCACACTATAGATCCTTTCCAGGTAGTTGATGCAAATGACGCCATGGAAATTTTCCAAAACAGTTGCTGTAGTTTAGTAAGCTGATGGAACAGTTTTTGCCTTTTTAGGAACACGCTGAAATCCATTGCTTTGACTATTTATTGCTTCCTGGTTGGTAGTAATACATCAAAGTTCCACCAACAATAACATAACGTCTCTAAAACTTATTAGTTAGTTGGATTGCACTTCCCACGTCCAAACGCTGTCTAGAAATATTCTCACAATTCCGCTCATCAGCGATCGATCGTATCATCCATTTTGTCGCCAACTTCTACATAGGAACTAACTTCATCAAGAATATTAAAATCTTTGTCATCTTAGCTAACTCGTGCATCTTTACTTGATGATCTTTCATCACAATATAGTAAATTTTGTTTATCATTCCCTCAGATTTAACCTCCTTAGGACTTGACAAATGTTAAGCATCCCTCATGCTCATAAGACGACCACGAAATTATGTGAACCACTAATGTACTGCTCTAATGAACAGGAAAGACAGTCCATAATAAGTAACTGCGGAAATCTTAAAATTAAATATGAGATTCTATAAAAATAGGTAAGTATCCTTTATACTATGCTGCACTAGAAGGATTATACTCTAAAGATTCAAATATAAAAGCCAAATATAAATTGAGAGCAGTTAAGGTAAGAATTTTTTAAAAAATGTAAATTACAATGTTAATATTTCTGAATCTTATAGCTGTTGATTTTATTAGATTGGTATGAATACAATGTTCGTTTTGACTTCTGGTGTTAAACTCATCTCAGCAGCGCAAGACAGGAATGGAGAAAGGTCACGCGTCTGAGGCTACAAACTCAGTACACGCACAGTCAGCGACAAAAGTTCTTTCAGTTTGGTAAAATTTATTTTCGGAATAACGGTGGAACGTACAGAAAATTACATTCTTTATTAATTTACTGAAAACTGTATTCAAATTGTCCTTCCATTCTGAAGTTATTTACGGAACTAATTTCATGAAAAGGAAACAACTTTTGTCGCTGACTGTACAACAACCAGACTGAGGTATTCAAACTGTCAGGAGGAAATGTGCTGTTAAACAAAGTTCATTACGGAGAATACATTTCAAGTGACTTATTTTTTTTACTAATTCAAACCGGAACATTCTTTACAGTAAGCCTAAAAATACTCGTATTAACAGTACGATAGGAATGGAGAATCAACGCACTATTTACCACTGGTTTGTCAGTTTCGTTTAGGTAGCACAGCATTCCAAATTACCAAGGATGTTATAAAATAGAGGATCTGCCCGTCCGTATCTTCATCATATAAACTCAATGAAGCCAAAAAAACAAGCGAGCATCCTTTGAGCCGGCACGTCTGATTGACTACTCTCGTTTCCGCCATGATTATTGGCTCGGAATATTGCTCCGAATGGGCAGAGTAGGTCTGGTGAAGCTGTGACGTATGACTTCAGGATTTTGTTGTATGGGCAGATCCTCTATTTTATAACATCCTTGAAAAATGACCAGCTTGGGCACGAACCAATATCACTTTCGGGTGAGTTCCTCAGAAACACTGTGCAAGAGGATTTTTAGAAAAGCGTTTTCACCATTGCAGACGAGTTAGGCATATATCATACTAATATCGTTCGACAGTTCCGTGCAATCGGTAATGTAAAAAAGTTGGACTAATGGGTGCTATATGCGTTAACATCGCCCAGCAAGACCCACCATCTGGAGGTGTGCAGTTCATCGATTGTATGAGATCTTCTTGTTCACTCCATTCATAGGTTGGTAAGTAACATGGAAATTTTAAAACTTTCTTCTCCTTTGGGAGAGCTGTTTTACACTTTGATAAGGTCTCTTCTTCGTAACTGCATCTAGATATTCTATCTTTGGTCTTCTTCTTCCTGGTTTTCCTTCTACCTTTTCCTCTATCAGCACGGTGATCCAATCGGAGTGCCGAATAAGATGGCCAAGCATTCTGTTCCTTTTCTTCCTATTATCTTCATGATCTGTCGTCCTTCACTAGCTTCCTATAGTACATCTCCATTCCTTTTCTTTTTGGTCCATGATATGCGCAGCATTCTGTGCTAATACATTTCAAATGGTTCCAGCTTGGATATTTCAGCTTTCCTTATTGTTCACGTCTCTGATTTGGCCACGCTTCATGCCAGGATCTTAATAAATAGTTTACAAACTTCCAACGACACATTTCATAATGCTAGCAGTCCTCTTTTCCTACTGACAAATAAGGGACCATATGGTTGTCGCGCAAATCAGATGCAGACATACGCCATCTGATTGAGCATGAAAAGATATGGAGAACACAAACATTTAAGGTGCTAAGGGTCATAGGGAGCGAAGCGAGGGAAGAGGAAACATTGAATGTCGGCAAAATTGAAGAAAGTCAGGAATAAGGGGAAAAGTTAATTTCTTGCAAACAGGGAAAGAAAGTCAAGCAAAAGAAAGAAACTAAACATAACAAGGGCATCAAGGACGAAGAAAGATCATAATCAGGATTGCCATGCGGAAAGCAGTGTTGCCAGCGCTGCATAACATTGATATGGAAGGTATAGCACAGTATAACAATTCATGCTCAAGGAAAAATATTAGTAACACAAAAGACAATTGAAAAGACTCTCTACACGTGGGTAAAAAGGTTTAACGATAGTCGTGAGTGAATAATGTACATGAGGGAGGACAAATATAGACATGAAAGTGAAGGAGGTACACATGATCACACAGAAACGAAACTGTTTGGGAGCATCGTTCCATGAATTCCCCAATGTGAAAGCATATGCAAGCAAATCAGCGAATATGACCAAACGGGATTTGCAAATCTTCCTGGAAGAAGTTTTGTGGCCCGATCTTCAGGGTAAGTATCGTGTTTTGCTTTTGGTTGACTTCCGGACTCCAAACAAGGATGACACTCTTTACAACATGACTGTTTCTGACGGTGTTCAGTTCTACAAAAAGCTGATTCCTCCGAAATGTACAGGCCTTATGAAATCTGCTGATGTGTTCTTAAAGTCTTCTATTTTTCTCCATCTAGTCATACTTTGTTCTCGTGCACTTTATCTCTTCGGTTTTCTTCTTATTTATCTTCATTTTGTATGTTTTTCCCAGTTGGTCGTTCAAGTTTCAAAGCGCTTTCTGCAAGTCCTTTCAGTATGCAGCAAGTCCTTTCAGCAAGTCAACTGTATGACATAACTTGGGAAATTTCCAGAACCGAATTGTAGCTTCTAGCAGTCATAAATGATCGAGACTTTGGTTCGGTCTAGAAAAGTGTTGCAAACCACCCCTTTATCCCCAGAAGATGTTGCTGCTATTATGATCGGTGTGATCCATCCTATTTCTCTCCGAGAAGACAAAAGCATCAGTGTGCATCATTATAGCCTTGAACTCAATGAAATGCAACCCAAACTAGTCCGCAAGCTTTCATAAATGGGCAAGAGATATGGTGTCCTGATGTTGTACAATTCATGGCGCCCGAAGAACAATGCAAACACTCCATGAGTTACGGTACTAAATAATTTCACACCCACTGTATTCTACTGATGCCTTTTCCTGAGACTATAACCTTTTTCGTTAACTAGATCACTTCTTGGGAGAGAAGACCTTTCCGACGATCATGCTGTGCAGCGTGCGGTTGGGGAGATCTTAGCATCGCAGACAAGGGACATTTTTTTTTGTCAGAGAATCCAATGTTTGGTGAGCAAGTAGTATACGTTGCAGATGGCAAATGATTTGATTATCCTGGTCGGCCTTTGAAAATGACGCATCTGGCGCGGACCTTTCATTTGCATCAACGTGACACCAATGTGCTACCTTTATTCTTGATATGATTATTGTTAACAAATGTTATTCTTTTGAAATGAAACAAAATTTTAACTCAGTCTCACTATTATAAAGTGAAGGCAACCGGAAAAATATACTAAATGCAAGAGTATGTTGAGGAAGAATTAACAGAACGAAAAGGTGACAATAAACTGAAGAACATCAAGAAAGCCCTCGTACATGATGCTGTCTATCAGAAACTCACAATGGATCTTGCTTACATGTGTTATCCCTTGTGGCTATGATTAGCATATGTGCTTTCTGCGTGGGATACCCGATTTACAGTATATTCATAGTGGGAACTCATACTGTTAGGATTTCATGTTAACCTGTAGGTTTACATTTTATATAGCTTCGATACAGAAAGGAAAAATAAACTACAAGCCAATGAATCTAATCTTGCATCTTCCTTAGTATTCCTGTCTTTTATGTGTTGTGTGCTCAACATCTTTGGGAATTCAAGTGTGAACGGAGCACTTTCAACCGCAGACTTTCCACATGCGAAGATTGTTGTGGTCAACTCAGTTCGTCAGTGCTGAAAAGATCAGTTGGAGGCTACGCCACCCAGTAGACAACGTCTTCCTAGCGAGAATGACTAGCGGATTAGTCATCAGCATTTACTAGTATCCCAGTAACCAGCTTAGAGAGGGCAATTAGGATATCCTAATCATTTTAAGCTATGACTCTACTCTAGCCCACAATATGATTTAGGCGTCACCGGTCCTCTGCCGTCAGTATAAACTACCGGAGCGTGGTTTAACCATGCTAAAGTAACTGTCAGAGCTGTCGTCATGCAGAAACTGAACAGTGTCGGGATTCAACTGTCCCACACCTGTACCATAAGAAGTTACAGACACATTGACCATGCTATAGTGCCAAAACAGTAGTCAGAGGTTCATATCAGCTTGGTAAACAGTAGCAGTAGTAAACAGTTCATATGGGCTTGGTTATGGAAACGTACCACTGGATAATTTTGTGATTCCTGTTTTAGTCCTCGTAACGCCAACTGGATCGATGCCTGAAATTGTAACGCACAACACTTGGAGAGATGTAGATCAAATGCATGAAATGACTGAAGACCAAGAGTTCACAGTAACTTACAGTTTATTAAATTATTAAAAGGAAACATAAAATGCAAAAAGCTACAACGTATTGCTGCTATTAATAACTTATCTAAATCTAATTGACATTGATTCGTAGCATTAAGTTTTGGAATTAAAAAGTATCGGAGCAAGCAATTGATTTCCGCATGTTCACTCGTCGAATATAGATTGATTAAATTCCGAAATTAATAATCACTACTACTCACCCAGCGTTTAGTATAAGCTATAAGAACTGGTCACTAAGTCAAAGCTCAATGACTGAGTTGCGAAATTAAATTCCTTAAGTTCAATGAGTGACTAAAAGTGGAACACATACCAAATAAAAATCATGGAAGCTTTACGGTTTGTATAATGAGCTATATCCGAAGTATAAGATCAATAGGATAATTTTAAGCCAAGTCGAAATATTAGAAGCAAAGAATGAACGACTCAACTGACACAAGTCTTCAGCCTACGAGGTGTTAGTTACTGCTGGCTACTCATGGTGTCTTCACCAGCTTAAACAGGAGCAACATTAAAAGCGAGCCTCACCGGAGGGTGGCCAATTGGATCGATCCAATGTTCCTTGATGAGCTTAGTTTCTCTATTACTCATTGCGTCAAAAAAATACCTCAGAACCCAGGGTTCTAAAGTATTATAAATTCTCCGACTCCAAGACGACACGGCTCTCGTTCACTATTTTTCAGCGCCTATCACATATCCTAGTCTACTTGTGCTCTAACTATCTCTGCTACATAGCAACAGTGTGGTGCATACCTTTGAATCCAAGGAAAAGATTAAGCTCGTACTGATCTACAATCCACAATTTACTTGAGTTTTATAAGATTCTTAAGTCTGGAAAGATAAAAGGGCTTAAGGAACCAGTGGTCATGGGACTGAATGTTCGTTTCTTAGTTGTTGTGTTAAGCTATCGAGGTAGCTATACTGAAAACAAGGAATACACATCTTTCCATTTTCTTTCTGTTTTACCCAAACTACCATGTAATCAATAATACTTTTTAAAAAACAGACAGCCAAGGCAGATCCGTTGCCAGTATCATTATTATTAAAGTCCTCTGACTAAGAACTTAAGTGGCCAAAATCAGGAGTTATATAAGGGCAATTTTTGTGTATATATTTTTAATAGATTCTTGCAGAAGAGTATACGTTCCTCAGACTGTCAATTAATATAATCCTGTAGATTAATGAGAGGTTATTCCGGCTGACAGATGCCGCTCTCGCAAAAGGAGACAGTCATCAAAAGAAAAATTTAGTAATCTTTATGATTATGCCAGTGAATCATTATGATGATTTATCTCACTATGGCTTTGTTTGACAGATATATTTTTATTTCATTCCAAATGTCAATGACACACCAAAGTGTTACACCCATGGTGTCTTTGAAGGTAGCCTATACCCATTTTTGGGCTCGAACATGCTTCTTTGTTTGCAAGACAGAGGGTCTTATATTAATGGAAATTAGAATTGTCGGCCAAACAGGAAGAAATATCTCATTCACTCCTCCAAACACTTATATTTTTCTGAATAAAAGATAATTTTGTAGTTGATAAGACTCCATCGTTTTCTTGGCTTTGCTTTTTACTTAATATAAATACATTCAGATATCATTCTTTTATCCTAAATTAAAGTTTCCGTTCTCGAGCAATCTTGATTCGAAGGAAAACACACACAGTGCACACACACTTAAGTTTTCAAGTTCGAAATAATCGAATTGCTTTCCGTTTTAACGTAGGAATACCACACATAAAATGATACTGCGAATAGTTCGCGTATCACAAGTCATGCAAAATTTACGTTATGCTGTAGACCTGTTATTAATAGATGATAGCATGTTATACAAGGGATGGCGGAAATGTTTTATTTAACTGGCACTGTCCTACTTGTGAGTGGAAATAACAATTACTGTTATATAATGTGTATTACGTTACGACTTAGTTACGAAATCAAATAAAGGTAAACAAGAACTAAATACTTGTATGTTTAAATTTAAATTAGTAACTTTTAGTTATTTTGCAGTGGCACGAACTATCGTATCTACGTTTCAAATCTTTTAGTAACTATGTGGGATTAAGTGTCAGAGAGAGGGGCTAGAAATATATGAATGGAAACTAACCTAAAATAACCTATCCTATCCTATTTGTATATGCATTATACTTTTGACTCCCTTCGGTGACATATTGGCCGTATATATAAATGTAGGTGATATATTCCAATGTAAATTTGTGATTTTTTTTTTTGGAAGCCGATAAGATGTATATAGCAACCTCACATTGCAACGAAAAAATCATATTCAAACTATTTGAAGATTTTTGTTGCTTTTAGAAAAAACTACTATTTTTGTATACACCAAAACAATACATAACACATTGTTAAGTAAGTCTACATGGAAACAAAAAAATAACATTTCTGAAAGTTTTTAAATAAATTTGATAATAGTTACCAATGAAAAATGTTGTCAACGTATAATGTAATATCACTTAACAATTCACCGAAAGTTTTTTATGAGTCATGTTCAAACGAAAAGAGTGAAATCAAGCAACATATTTTCATAGTACAGATATGGAATTGCGAAGACATTCATTAAGCAACTACTCGACACTTTGGAAATCGCTAATTAATATCTTGTTACAGTGATACAGTGATGTAAACTGCGGGAGTGGATGAACAGAACTGATCAGATGAATATAACTAAGAGAGAGAGAACAACAGTAAACACACTTGGAAGTATATGAAGTTTGCTCTTAGTGACATTCACTTTTTCTACGTCAAAGTAGAAGAAACAAATTATTAGTTAACAGAAGTTAGAGACTACTCTGTGGTGTGTAAAGGTTAGGGTGAATGGTTGGATGTACTTCGGAGTTTCATAAAGAGCCTCACTCTAGGTTAATGGAAAATAAATAAATATAAAATCTATTCTTGGTAGAGACTGAATAATAATTGTAAAGTTGAGTCAGTGGAGCACTAATGTACTCGTAGAATCTCAGTGGAGAAGAAGTTGTTAGTGCTGGATGAGTTAATGAACCCCTACCTAACATATTAAAAAAGGACATGTAATATAAAAATATATACCTATAATGTTCATCTTCAAGAGAAGTGAATGTGATAGAAAAAGTTATATTTTATAATGGTTGGCGCAAGTGTTTTATTTAATTTGCACTGTCCGAGATGTCTGCGGAAATAACTCTTGCTGTTGTACACTGTGTATTATGTTATGGCTTATTACGAAAACATACTGTGATAAACAAGAAATAAATACTATTGTGTTCAAATGTAAATTAGTAATCACTAGTTATTTTATACCCATGTACACTAGGTCCTGAGAATAAAATTTAACTCCGAGTAAAGGTAGAAATACTTTTGATATGTAACTCATTTTCAGTGTTGATTTACTTTCTTTACTGAGGAAACGCAATAAAGAATTTTCTACTTTTACTGTAAAATTACTAAGAATCGTTGCAAACATTGTCAATTCATCGTTATTAAGTTTTGCTTGGAATATATAATAATTGATAGTAAAATATAATGACCAACGTTAAACAATAGTAGTGACCCATCAGTATTTATTTTTATATGAACCGGGTGCTTCATTTTAGTTTTAACTTAGCAAGAATTCATTGACAGCACATTTATAAGCTCTTCCTTTTAATTTTACTAAAGGTATGAACATTTAGTAAATGAATGGATTTGAGTTTTAGTCCCCCGTTCAGCACCAAGGTTGTATGAGACGTGGAATTACAAATTAACATATGATCCGAACCACATGAGCTATCGTTGGTAACGAGTCATGGTCTTCCATGCCAAAGACGTGTACGCTATCCACATAACTACGACGAAGCCCTATTTCTTCTCAACTGTTAATTTGTAGACTAATGTGTATTGTTTTTAAGAATAGATATTGACACAGGTGATGAATCATGATGGAAGCTTTAGGAAGCTTATTTGAATCATTATGGGCAGATAAGATGGTGAAACGTAGAGCTTTTATACGATTAGATGTCAAAATTATTATTGTTTCAATCGTAATGAGAACAGATACCTAGATTTGACGATTTTCGTAAGCATAACTATGTAAATGCTTTAAATAATGTTAATGATAGGATCATACTTAAAGCGACTAAATCAGAACCATGCAGTGACACCAATATCTATTTCCTATACTTTTTGGACTTCGTTGTACTTATTGTACACCCTCCATATCAGACACACTTAGTCTTTCGATCTCTTCGCATGAAAGTGAATTTGCTTTGCTATAGTTTCGTTGTGCAAATATGTAAAAGGGAAGAGCTTTCCTATGAGAGTAAAAACTGGAAGAGTGCGGTAATAATGTGCAGCAGCAGAAGAAGAAAACCCAAAGCTGCATACCATTTCGCTTGGACGTAAGGTGCTTCTTGTATTTAGTACCTACCTACTTATCTTTGTATTTAGTAAAACATATCAAGACGACTTTGGCCTTTAAAACAAACTTAGTCACAAAGAAAGCATGTAATTCTAACTTCATTTTCATAACAGACATCGGCTGGTTTTGTATGGCTGCTTGTAATGTCTTCAAAATAAGTAGTCTTACAAGAGATGCTTTTCATCCTTGTAAACCAAAACTGTGAAGTCCTAAATGAGACACCACTGTTAACGTCTTCCTCATATTTGAAAGATACAATCCTCGAATACAACTTTACTTACTGAAAAGAACAAATTACGAAATAAATAATGATAATCACTTCAACGAAAATCTTTACGTTGTTTGCTTCATACCCCAAGACTCCTCACATTCAAGCAAGTTTCATTTATCTTTAAAACTCTTAGGCCAACACAGTAAGGATTCATAAATGGTTGAAAATTGATTGTCACTGGCAAACCCTAAGACACAGTAAAATTTACATTATATCCAAATGTTTTATGAAACGCAAAACATATGTAAACTTTTCTATTTAAATTTGTAACGGTATGTTACATAAGGAAATTGGACCAACAGGAAATGGATATTGGTCATACAGTAGAATGGGTGGATTTCTTAAAATTAAATAAATGGTAAAAGGCAAGAATTTGATGAAATCAAGAGTTGAAACTCTAACAATGTTTGACTCAAAACAAATGACGGGTGTTTCTTCTTCCTCTATTGTGTTTCTAGGCCCTCAGTGCATCTTACATGCCAAACCCTTTCTACTTAACAGATTTTATCTCCCCATTTCATCTTTATTTAGAGATGATTTTCCTTCAGGTAAATGTAACCTGGATTACCCTAGCAGACATGTAAAGGCTCGAGTATTACCAATATATAGTAACACGTATCTTCCGAATATATTTTGTATGGAGTGACAATAATCAAAGTAATTCTACCAAATCCAATAGATTTATATTTAAATTTCGTATTATTATTATTATTATTATTATTATTATTATTATTATTATTATTATTATTAATAATAATAATAATAATAATAATAATAATAATAATAATAATAATAATAAACTGCACCGATTATCCTCTGATTATTTATTGCGCTGAGCTTGCCCTCTGAACAAAGTTTGAATATTCATATCTTGCGTTCCTTACAAAATACATTAGTAAGATAGAGAGCACGTGCTGCATCTATTGATTGTTAGCGCTCCTTTAAACTCACCTTCAATCCAATCTGCTCAATATAATTATTAGACCTAATGGTTATTTGGTTTTGTATACTGATTTCTAGTTAGCGTTCATAGTTATTTAAAACTATGGAATGCACAGTTACTATAAGCTGTTTTATACCTAGGTATATACATTTTTCTAGATTTTTAATTTTATACGTCATTGTTTCTCTACCATTCGCTTAAACTAATGGGGAATTGTAATACATTTTGTTAGCTGAACTTCAGTATTCCTCAGATGTGTAATAAAGTGGATTAATGGATAAGCATTAAATACTCTCTGGTTATAGTCCTAGCAAGCAAACCAACAACCAGCACCAACTACCACTTCACAACACCGACAACGTTTGGGAGGTAATTCCTGATACCAAGGTAAGACAAAAATGTATAGACCAACCTGGGTGCACAAATGCTTCCTTTCGCAGTTAGATATAGGCTACAGAAAACATGAAAATATGAACTCTAAGCTCCATAGCTCCAAAACTATGGGACCTACCATAGTCGGGTCAAGACTTCACTTAAGAACTAGTATGTGCCCTATCCCAATATAGAAGTTTCACAATCTTGCAGTACTTCCGCAACAATTTTATAGAGCTAGTTCAGCGAATACTGCAAATTATATGCACGTAGCCAAACTGCCTCTATAAAAATTGTTGCGTGAGTAACTTAAGATTCTGAAACATGTACTTTTGGATAGCGCACATATTAGTTCCTAAGTGAAGTCTTGACCAGACTACGGTAGGTCCCATAGTTTTGGAGCTATTGACCTTTAAATATCATTTTTTCATGTTTTCGACAGCCTGTAACTCCGAAAGAAAGCATTTGTGCACCACAGTTGTTCTATATTTTTTTGTCTTATCTTGGTGTCAGGAATCACTCCCCAAAAGTTGTCGATGTTGTTTTGAAACACCCTGAATACACCCTGAACGTACACAAGGAATTTTGATGTATTTTGGTCAAGTCTTTGTCTGCTCTACAACTTACTAACAGCCATTCATCAATCCATGAACTCCTTCTAAATATATACTGTAATCAAGTGATATTAAGCCTCATAAATTTCCTACAAATTGAACGTAATTTACACAGAAGTAGTTGACATTGTATATGTGATAACAGGAAGAAGTTATAGTTAAATCTTGTGGCAACGAACGAAATGAATGTAAAAAGTTAACTTTTTAGGATTAAACATCCCTTCCGTTAATAGGAAATACATGTCTCTTCGTGAGGTGCCTAACACGGGTGCTTTCTACGTGTATGATTATGGGGTTGATTTCCGGAACGATTATTCGAATGAAATACAACCCGAATTAACGGTATCAGTTTATACAGTAAGTTCCTCCTCATATAAAATTGATGCTGAAAAGGGACATTGAATTCCAATAAACAACTATAAGAAGAACGTGATGTTCTTACTAATTTTTTTTTCTCAGACCGAAGGCCTGTAGCAACTTAGACTCTCATCCCAGAACAGCATGTGCAACTTAGACTCTCATACAATTTTAAGCTGACTCATTTGCATTAACTCTGAAATGCATGAGAGTGTGCTCAATTCCACTCCAGTTTTATGTCTAAATGATTCAGTTTAGTTTAATTAACATGGTGTGAAAAGCACGATAGAATCAAACAAAGGTAGTAAAAAATTCTCCATGGACTGTTGCACTTGTTTTTCATAAGCAATGATTTTTTTGAGTTTTTTACGTCCCACGGTTATGCCGGTTAGGCTAAAGGAGACGGTGATGATGAGAGATGAATGAAATGGCGGAATGAAGAAAGTGGGAGGAAACGGGAGAACCCCGAGAAAATTCACGCATACGGTGTTTGTCCACCACAAAGTTCACCTGGCGGGAGCAGGGTTTGAACCTGGCGGGAGCGAGACCCCTAGCACCAGAGGTGAACGCTCTACCACTGAGCCACCGCTCATAAGCAATGATGGACGCAAGACACAAGAATCTACTATGATTTTTCTGAGAAAAGTTCGGTCAAGTTAATCTAAACAGTTTGGTTTCTTTGCGACAATGCAAAAAAAAAAAAAAAAAAAAAATACTGACACTGCAAAAATCGTTGGTGAGAAGATATGTTCATTAAACTGAAAGAGTCTACCTCATCCATCATCGTCGTTGGACGTTTCTCTTATAGACTACTATCACCTTTCTTGGCATTGGACAACCACATGATAAATACACGCGCCAAAAGAGAAGAAAGGGATTAACGCAAGAATTACTCAGATTTTTTACTCTAAAAGAAAACTGTTTACTAAAAAACAACAACTTACAAACAACGTCATAATCATTTAAAGTATGTAAACTCTAAGGGTAAATGAACAAATAAAACTTTTCTGTTAATTCATGAAACTCTTGGCTTACGTTTAGAATGAATCAAAGAATGCACAACGTGCTGTTGCTAAATCTTAAGTGAGAAAACAAACATCTAGAGATTGTTACTATACGGTCACAAACTTTCCGACTAAAAATGTACAGAAAATCGTAAGAACATAAAGATGCGTAAGGCACTAATAACATTATAGTACATACGGTATAAATACAACAGAAATTAGGGCTCGTGTGCCCCGTAACAAAATATTATAATTACGCCAATGACTGCAAGTCAAGAATCTTACAGTATTTCGGACATTTAACTGTTTCATGTAATCAAGATACAACGAAATCTATCTAGCACACAAAGCAGACACCATCACGCCATACTTCTGAATTCACTTCTCAGCAAATTCTTCGATCTCACTTAGTACCAGATTTTGTTATTTGAGGTTGAAACTCCTACATTACAACTTTCATCTCCTCTTGGCTCTTCAAGTATCGTGGACACAGAGAAAAGCCATGGATAGGCACAAGTAATCGGAGCACAAAGTAGAGCACAAATTTTCTGGGTATGGCATCAGTGTTTTCTGGAGCTTATTTTAAATTTTACGAGAAGAATGACAGTTTTTTTTTCTTTGCTGCAGAATGGCCACCTTTCTCTTTATTGGTGCAGGGTATTTTACCACACAACGACATACGTACATCTGCTTTAGCTGTTGTGGAGTATACATTGCCATTGGTTCTACTTTTCGAAATAAACTTATAGTGAATATAGCAGTTTTGAATAGTAACTATATTAACATAAACAAAGATACAATTCTATGTAAATTATTTGTCATAAACCAGAAAAAGATAGACATCAAACAAATTTTTATTTTCTTTATATTCTGGTTTACGTGAAACATTCTCTTGTATGAACAAGCCAGACGCGGTCATACAAATCTGTTACTTTGAGTAACTTTATTTTCCGTAGTCAGTTCTGATGTGGTCATACATAAACAAATCATGTTTGCTTAATAATTTTCGTGGCCTTCATGACCAGATTTTATCAAATCAGATCTTAATGTTCTCTTCATTCATCCACCCTTTTACATACACGTACACACTTGGATTTGTTCGGATTTTCTTTTCTTTTAAAAATGATAGAAAATGGTAGCTTTGTTTTATCTACATATCAGGATAGAACATAAGTAAAATATGCTTCCCCATGTCATTAGTTACAACAGTCGTGTCTTTATTACCCTTTTTGATGGCCACAGTTCTGTTGGATGGCACATCAAATATCAGTGAGATTGTGTTAACATTGGCGACTTGTGTCAACTCAAAAAATCTTTATGAGTTTGATAACATAGAAATTCAACTCCTAAACTTGATTCTAATAATTTGCTGGAAGTTTCTATCAATCATCACTGTTTCATGTTCTTATGCCGAAACCTTTTCTTCTATGAAATTACATTTTTTGTCATTTAACCATTATAGTGCATTATTATTATTATTATTATTATTATTATTATTATTATTATTATTATTATTATTATTATTATTATTATTATTATTATTATTATTATTATTATTAGCAAATTTGGTCTTAGAGCTCCCTCGGGCTAAGCGGTTAGCGGATGCCTTTGTTATGGGAGATAGGGGTTCGATTTCTGGAGGGAACTAAGGTCGTTCTGATCACACGTTAAGCTGTAAGTCCACGTCTCATATAACCTCACTGCTAAAAGGGATACTAAACTGAAATCAAATCAAAATGAAATCAAATTTGGTCTTTATAAAATCACAGTCCTTACACAATAGTAATTTTGCGTTTGTACGATATTTGATTTAATACGTCTTTGTTACAACATCTATAATATTTGTAAGTTAAATAACCATAAGAAGATAGTATACATTACTGGCTCCTTGTAAATTAGTTAGGAATTGTTTAAATGTCTCTGTCTCTGCACTATCAAACATACTGAGCCACGTAGGTTTCCAAATTTTGCTGTAGCAATACACTCATCTATAATTACTTAATAAATATAAATATGGATTGCAAAACTCAATTTTAAATAAGTAGAGATTTTGGACCATAATAGGAAAAATAAGATTAATAGAGATATACTATTTATTTGTAATCCTTGGTATTAATGCGAAACATCTTGGACGTAATCTGTTGTTTGGTTCTCGATATATCAACGCCGAATGACGTGCAGAATGGACATACTTAAAATTATCGGATTAAACACTTCTTGTTGCATAAGGTAGAAAGAAAGATGGAAAGAGGGAAAGAAAAGAGCAAAGGAAAAAGAAAGAAAGAATCAAAGAAGAAAGAAAGAACATTTACTAAAAAGAAGAATTTTTTGGCGAATTAAAATGATGAAACCAAGACTAAAAGCATTGGGTAGGAATACTCAATCTTAGGAAGAGTCTAAAATAGTTTTAGTTTTAACTTCTCACCTTAATGCACCAAAAATTCTCCTTTTTAGTAAATTATACTATTATCACCTGGGACCGCGGTGGCTCAGTGGTAGACGGTTGACCTCTAGTGCATAGGATCCTTGGTTCGATCCCACTTGGGCCAAGTGAACTTTGTGATGGACAAACACGGTGTGCGTGGATTTTCTCGGGGTTCTACCAGTTTCTTCATTCCATCATTTCATTAATGTCTCATCATCAGCGTCTCCTTTAGTCTAGCCGGCATAATGGTGGGACGTAAAACTTAAAGATTTCATTTCATATTTTTTCCTTTTAGTATATCTTATTTTTTTTTAAAAAAAATATTTGTTTTTAAAAGCTTTTACTTTTTTCTTTAACTTTGGAGATTTTGTTCAATATCCTGCAATTAAACTGTATTTCAAAGTCTATTAATTTGCAAATACTAAATGGTAACAGCGTATGAGCTTACATATTTTATTTTTTGAGAACATTTTAAAAGTCTGTAATAACAGTTCATTCATTTTTTACGCAGGCCTACATAAAAATATTAATACTCAAAACTTATTTATATGCAGTCAAATAGCATAGGCTCGATAATTAATTTATAGATAATTAATTTCACAGTATAACGACAACTAAAATTATGTAAAGTATATTGTATTATTACCGGGTTTGCGTATCTGTACGACATTTCAGGGCTCTAGTTAGTAAGTGCATGAAATTCAAGCCACAAAATTTGACTTCAACAAATAGAAAAGTAATTAAATTGTAAAAAGAGGATTGTTGGGTTCATTTTGAATTTAACATCTCATTCAGCCGCGAGGCTATATGAGACATGGACCTATTGATTAACGTGAAATCCGAACTACATCAGCTTCCGCCGCGAATCGAACTCGGGTTTCCCACCCCAAAGGAGAGTGCGCTAAACGCTTAGCCACGAGAGAGCTCAATTGTGAAAAAGAGCAGTGAGAGGAAATGTTGTTTAATTTTCAGGAATATTTATAAGCAGTGTAACTATATTTGTCCTTTCCATAATATTTCAGAGGTTAACTTGTCAATTGGAGGCTTAAATGTAGCCTCTATATTCACACAAAACATTTCACTGCAGCTGGAAACACTGTTATCGGATAAAACTCTTGAATGAATCGTAATAATTGCGTTTCTGATTTGGCCAACTTTCCGCCGCTTGCGGTTGCACTCAATTATTCGAAGAGAAATTTTGTTTTCCCTTTCCGAATTAAAAAAAAAAACAGAAACTATTATTATCCAAATTAATAGCATTTATTTTTTTAATACGTAGAACACGCAGTACGTTAGTAAAAACAAATTTTCGATACATATTTATCACACATTTAACTTCTTTGTGACAAATATGTGTGAAATATAGAGAAAACAGGTAAATTGCGCTTATCCACGGTTCTCTTTCACGTTCACACATTACCTTAGTAAATAATAATAATAACAATAATAGAGAGTGTTTCAAAATGAATATCGGAGAATTATAAATATTACATCAAATGAAAGAGCAACTCAAATAGTTTTTGTTACCAATGTTTAATATGGGCACAATTCTTCACATAGCAGACATCAAATCGATAGGCGAGAAAGGCCCATAAACTTTCCATCGGGATATGGCACTAAATGCGAACATTATGAGTGTTCACATAGCTACTTAGGTGAAATGTCGATTCATCACTGAAAACGACACAGTCCAGAAAATCTTCATCGTCATGCAGCAACATTTCATTTGTAAAGTAAACAGTAGTCTGTAGGCTTTAGTGCTTGTATCTATTACAAACGATAAGGACGTATTGTAAGCGTCTTCTTAAAATTCTCTACACAGAGGTTGCACTGTAACTAGAGATTCAGTCTTTGCAAAACGTAAAACACTAAAAGATTTCTGCTCACTAGCCGTCATCTTTGCTAATAACGATTTCTAACAACGGATAAAGGAAACTACATGTGCATGCGTAGGTACCAAACTATTTGAGTTGTTCTTTCATTTGATGTATTGTTTATAATTGTTAATCAAATATAATAAATTCTACAAAGCCTTAAAACCCCGGTATTCATTTTGAAACACCCTGTATAACAATAATAAAACAGTTTGAAGTAAATAATCTAACTACATGTTGGCCACAACATTATTTATCTAAAAATTAGACTTATTGGCGGTTAATTATTATGGAAGAAAACACAAATAATTGTAGTAAATGTAACTTCTAAAAGATACTTTTTCTTTTCTACACATACACATTTAAAACAGAAAACCTGCTCTTTCAAAATATCCTGAAGAAGATTAGTGGTCTGTGTCTTATGAGGTTTCTTGTAATTTCATTTGTAAGTAATGCTTTAAAGTGTTGGCTTTTATTGAACAATATGACTTTGCCAGGTAAAATTGTATTAGAGGGTAATTAACCTCATAATAGCATAAATTAATCCTCGCAAGACTAAGCTCAATAATCTTACGCTAGTATTAATGTAGTGTATCTAAGATTATTTTAATGTATCTTTACTTCTTACCTTTCTTGTCTTAAAAATAACCCACATACACATATTTTTGTATGTAGAATTATTTATAACATGCTAACATAGTTCTTCTTCTTTTAAACATCACATACTTGGCGTTAAAAACTTGCATTTCTCGTTGCCAACTATTTCATTTTCCTACACAGGGTAACTTAAATAATTCTTAACTCACTCAATAAACAAAATAAACCTCTAAGCAATTATGTCATCTTTATGGCATATGTGTTAAAACAACTCAACATAACAGTTGAATGAAGACATGGGATATTCCCCCATCATTCAACAGTTAAGTGGAATTTTTGTACTTCATAAGAGTGTGGGAGTATACAGTGTGTTACAAAAATGCGTCACAATATTTGGGAAGAGATTTCTCACATCAAAATAAGAAAAAAAAGTTTATATAGACCTGTGCTCGAGATATTACTGAAAAAGAATGCTCCAGTACTTGAACACAAATTTTTCGAGAGGTAGGTGGAGAGTGTCAATTATTCCCACACAACCTCTCTAAAAATGATTGTGCAAGTACTGGAGGTTCTGAAAGATGGATATTTGGATAGTTCACATACTAGTTCCTCAGTGATGTCTGAACCACGATCGGTCCTATAGTAGTGGAACTATGGCCCTTCGGCACCCTATAACCACAAAACTATGCACTTTTGACCACAGGTTCATTTGAATTTGTTTTCCTTATTTTGACATAAGGAATCTATACCCAAAATACTGTGACAAATTTTTGTAACGCACTCTATATAATCACCAACCAGTGAACGATGTGCAACTTTTGACAGATGCACAACTTCTGAATGATGTGCAACTTCCCTGAAGAACTTTTCTGAAACCACAAAGATTTCATCTACGTCAGAGTACCGAAATTTGATAAATGCTTTAAAGAAGAGAAGAAAATATGTTCGAAGAATGCTTGACTGTTGAACAGAAACAAGAAAAACTCGTCATTGCTGCCCCGCTGAAACAAAATTTCCACATAGAAGGTCAGACATTCTTGAATCGACTTCTTGTTAATGAAATGCGAGTCAAAGAATAAAGCCGGAGTTGAAATCACAGTCCAATGAGTGGAGAGCCCTATCGACCAACAAAATGTCAAACGGCTCAGTCAAAGGTCAAAGAAATAATTATATTTGCATAGATGACCAAGAGATCATTGTATCAAATGTGTTCCATGTGGAAGAAATGTCACAGTATTATCGTGATTTCTCACAAAAGCTGCAAAGAACAATGTACAAGACACGATCTCAGATACAAAAGGCTCTGGATAACTCATTTTCCTCACTACAATGCTCGCCAGTACTTCAGGAATGTCGTAAGAGGAACGTTATGCGAATACTTTTGGGAAGTGTTACCGCATGTTTTCTATAGTGCGGACATGAATCCACCAAACTTCTAAATAATCCCAAAGTTGAAACAATCTATACGTGGACGTAGTTATTCAACTCTAGAAGAGCTTTCTGTTGTCGTTACTCGAACTATTTCCCAGCGGAACAAAAATGACTTCTTAGACGGAATACTGAAGTTCCCAGACGTTGAAACTCGGCCATTGAGAAGCAGGAAAGCTACATTGAAGGTTTCTATAGAGATATGAAAAATTAAACATACAGGTAAATGAAAATTAGTGTACATTATTTATGGAATAATCCTCGTGATATTAATAGTACATTGTGATTGTGGAAAAGAAAAATCTCCTAGATGTAGTAAATAATTCCTAAACCGATTACCACTTCTCTAAATCTGGCAATATAGGTTAGAAGTCTAATGGATCATGTATGCATGTGCTCCAGCGGAGCTGTTAACTAACCAATGAACTTTTTTGGTGAAAAGCACTACCATAAGATTTTATGAACCGCATAGTTATGTCGTGTAATAATACATATTAAAAAGTGTTGATAATACTGAAACAATATTCACAACACATTTTACTGTTAATATTACTTTATACAAGTGAAAACCTAACAGAAATCTAGAAATCCAAAAGGTAGAAATAGAACACAACATGTTATTCGTATACCATTTTGTTTCCATGCTTATATTGAATATTGGATATATATAGTAACGTTATTAGCGAATTCTATTTTCGTGAAGAATAATGATAGTATTAAGAAAGAGAAAATTGCATTATTACTGTTAAGTAAGAGGATAAAGAAAAATGAAACCTCCCGTCAGATAGTGAGCTTTAATAATAATAATAATAATAATAATAATAATAATAATAATAATAATAATAATAATAATAATGTTTTTTAAAAAGCCATTAACACAGCAAAGAACAAAAGAAGGAAGTATTAAAGACCACGAGAAAGAAAGAAAAACTTCAACAATGGAGCGATCTAATTAGATTACCTCAGACTGACACGAAAGAACATTGAAACGAGTTTCAGTGAAACGAAAGCGTACAAGAGCATTTGGGAAGAAATTGAGCCATTGAAAACTGGAATCAACTCTGTCTTTGGTACGGAGATGATAATTAACTTAGACTATACCGTCAAATTAATTTAAGGTGGTTTCATGTTTTGAACGGTCCAACCTGGTTTGATTCAAGTTTTTCTCAACAAATTAAATAGGAAAGCCTTACCACACTGAACTACTCACACTAGGGTGAACAATGTGGCTCGTTTTTAAAAAAAGGTTTCCAATTTATAGACGGAAGAGAATATATATATTTTTTTTAGGAAGTAAGTTGTAAAGCTCGGATATAACTATATCGATATGAATTGTGTAAATGTGACATAAATCTTACAGACCCTATGATGAGAAAGTGACGCCACTGAAAATGAAATACGTATTAAGAACATGAAGACTCCATAAGTATGATGTTAAAAGTAAAGCACAATATACTTCGGCCTAAATATGTTGATAGTCTATTATCATCAAACGTAATTTTTGTTAGAGCATGAATTTATGAGGTAATTCAATAATTTCTTATTTCTGTTTCTACGGGTATGTCAACGTCCAATGATAACTAACCAATGAAATTAGTACTTGTCATTTGGTGGGAGCTTTAATGCTTTTTTTTTGCCATGTATGTGTGATTTGTTTAAAGTAGTTAGCTAGTGATAGCTAGTGAAAGATGTTGGGATTTTTTAACCGTTTGCAACTCTTCCAACAACAGCGTACAACATGCAAGTCTTATGTGGATCGAGTTCATTATCATGACCTCTAGTTGTGTATAATCTTTTTAATTAAAAAATGAATTATTCAATGATTTTTACATTGCCAATGACATGACACTCCGTACTCAAGCGTACTATATCGAACTTGAGACGAAAAATAGTAGTTTTCCAGATATCGTTAGTGCAAAGACAAAAAGCTGTATTTGCACTTAACGATAAAGATTACAGTAATCATGTAAAGATCAATGTAAATCAAACATGTGTATTAAGGGGAAAATACTTCCAGAAACTGACAAAATATATCTCGAGAACATGGTCACAACTGTTCATATGTATTCAGTGACGTAAGAATATAAAAGGATGTGTGGGTAGAGAGCAATGATCGTGGATTGTCAGATTGAATAGAGAAAATATATTTTTAAAAAAGTATATATTGATCTACCAATTGTGTGAAACCTTATATACCTGTTTTAATCTATAAGACTATTGGTTATAATACAATAAGACTTTGGTAGAATTGTAGAACATTGTCAGATTCCTCTGGTATGAGACTGCACCCACAGAGTGCTGATGCGTCGTTCATCTTGTCTAAATCTTGTTTAGACGGGAATTGATATACAATAGATGTTATAGCAGCAGCGTCATTTTAGGTCTTGCTCTGGAGGGGAGGGGCAAGACACTCCATTATAAGTAGAGTTTCACAGTTTTCATTGTTCTATTATTATTATTATTATTATTATTATTATTATTATTATTATTATTATTATTATTATTATTATTATTATAGTATTTATTAAAATGTTTATATGTAACTCAAACTCAAGGTGATCTATCGTCCCCATGTGAGGCCTCAATTAACTCTTTCTTTATAGTAACTGATGACAAACAATTATATGGTTTTATAATATATTACAGTCATAAACTAAAGCAATACTCTGTGTTTCCTAAAATTCATATGCTGTGTCCAAAAGCTTGTATTTCAAATTTATGATATTGTTCCATTTTTATTACAACTTCCCGACAGAAGCCGAGCCGTAAAGCCGAAAAATCTCGTATCGTAAAGAATATTTGTGGCTCCAATGATATTTTATGCTGCATAACCTGATATGTTAATCACTATAGCAAGTATGGTCAAGCAAAAGTACACCACGTGCCATGTATAAAGTCTTGAATATACCACTAAGGTGAAAGAACTCTTGAACAGTATGTTCTATTTTTACTTCCATTTTTTCTTTTCTTTAAAGTTCTAAAGAGCTGTCTCAATAGAAAATGAAAGACAATAGACGAGGCTTAGACAGAACTGGAAATAAAAAAAAAGAATAAAGAGAAATAATGGAAATAGCCAAGGCAAGAAATAAAGCATCCAAGGGCATCACATAAATCAAGTAGTTAAGAGATGACGAGGGTAAAGTACTGCAGGATCAGAAGATGATCCAGGATAGGTGGAGAGGCTATTTGATGAAGCTACTAACTGAAGTAAACCAAAGGAAAATATATATATATGAGGATCAAGTGAAAACAGAAAGAGAAGTGGACGAAATAATCAGGATAGAAATTGAAAACACAATTAGGAAAATGAAAACGAGAAAACAGTGAGTACTGATAAAATCCTCGTACAGGTTTGGAGAAGCTTGGGCAAAGGAAAAATAAATATCGTATTGAATCCTATAAAAAAAAAGTTATGGAAGCAGAAGAATGGATGTAGTCCCAATTTATAGAGGTAAAAGTGATGTGCAATGATATGTGGATATTACAGAGAAATTAAATCAATGTCTCATACCATCAGGATCTGAAAAAGAATACTTAAAGGAAGAATACAACAAGAGATGACTGTTCAAGAGGAATAGCCTGATTTCATGCCAAGGACAGGAACACTTAGGTCGGAGGGCGGATAAGCGAGTGAAGCCCAGGACATCTTCTTATTTTTATATGGGCAAACTCCAAAAAGGTGGGCGAAACACAAGGTAGTCAACGACATGGAGATGTGGAGAGGAAATGGGAATACTACCACATTATCTTTTTCCCAGGAGAGACGAAGGAGGTGAATAAATATATTGATGATTGTTCCTGAGGTAAAACATTTCGAAGGTAAAATGATTCCCCGTTCGGATCTACGTGTGCGGAATACTCTTGGAAGAATCATCAAAGGAGAAAATAATAATAATAATAACTTTCATTTCAGCATAGGAAACTAGAACTTACGAATTTCACGACGTTCTGCTAAACATGAAAATTTAAAAGTGGAAATGGATAAAAGAGAAGTGAATATAGTGGGCTTAAGTGAAGTAAGATGATCAGGAAAAAGTGAGATAGTATCTGGAAATTACACAATATTCTATTTGGGTGGCGTTAAGACGAGAATGGTGTCGCGGTAGCATTGAAGAGCAAAATAATAAGAAGCGTAACCAAAGTGGAAAGAGTTGTATTTGTACTTAATCGACTGGCAGAAAGCTTTTGACCGGGTCAAATGAACTAAACTTCTGAAAATACTTAAAGAAATCGGGATTAACTGAAAAGACCGACGACTTGTTTGCAACCTGTACATAGAGCAACGAGTGAAGTTGTACTTGAATGAAGGAGAAGCCAATAATGTGGAGATTGGAAGAGGAGTCAGACAAGAAAGTAGTGTTTTGCCCCAATTATTCAACATTTGCAGGTAATGTTTAATGAAGAAAGCATTAATGGAAATTGGATATTTCAAGATTGGAGGGTAGATCATCAACAAGATCAGGTATGCAGATGATACGATTATTACAGCTAGAGCTGAAGAGGAAAACAGATTATTGACAGAATAGTTGACACTGGGAAACTATATACTATGAGAATCAACACCGAAGAGGTCGATAATTTCAAGTATTTGGGAAGTATTTTAACGAGAGATGTTTACAGCACCATAGAGATCAGGTCAAGAATTGTCATAGCCAAAGATGCATTCAACAAGAAAACAACATTAGGAGGATTAATACTGGACTAAGGAAAAAGTTGGTAAAGTGCTATACCTAGGTATATATATGGAATATTTGACTTTATGGTTCAGAGACTTGGACATTAGGGAAGTTAGAGAAGAAATATTTAGAGAGATTCAAAGTGTAGTGTTGAAGGAAGATAGACGAGATAAAATGGACAGAGAGAGAAACAAATGAAGATAATGAAGATTTGAAAAATATAAGAAAATATTGGGAGTTAAAGGGGAAGCTGAATGTTGAGAAACAACGGAAGCTGAGGTTGACATGCAGAATGAGGAAATGACTAACAAGTAAACGTTACGTTTGGGTGAATAGAGTTGCTGCCTGAGACATATGTGATAAAGTAGCTCAATGTGTCAGGGAAGTTTTAAGTGCGAAGCTGAAAGGGTTTAGGAGATACAGCCACTAGAAGGTGTGACGACATTAGGACGTCATGTGGGAAACCATTCCAAATGATAAAAAGAAAGTTCTCCTGCTAATTGATTTGTGGACTGCAAACAAAAATGACAACCTTGGTCAGTATATAGTCAGAAGGCTTTGAATTGATCAAACGGCTGATGCCTGGTGAATGTACTGGCATAATTCAGCCTCTGGATGTTCACTTGTTCTGTCCATACAAAGCCTTTGTTCGTTTCATCACTGATACAACAATAACAGGAAATGACGTGAATATTTGGCATCGTAACAGGTCAATACAACTTGAGCCATCCACAATTCATCAGTTCAGTTCTCCTAGTATTTGCAACATGATTCGATTCGCTTTCCATGAGCTAATATTGAATCTGGAGCAGGAGCTCCTGTGTGGCTAAGCGGTTAGCGTACGCGCCTTTGGCGTAGGAGACCCGCGTTCGATTCCCGGCGGGAGCTCATGTGGTATGGATTCCACGTTAATCAGTAGGTCCCGTCTCATATAGCCTTGCTGCTCAAATAGGCTGAAAGAGACGTTAAACTCCCAATCAACTTAACTCAACTTGAATGTGAAGCCTGTGATCGCTCCCTATGATTATTGCTTTGACAGAATTGTGAACGACAAAGATTTCAAGTGCAACTCAATTGCATTTGTCAGGTGTACACATTATGAGCAGTGTATTTGTGCGAGGCATGCACTCTTTCCTGAACTGCATATTAATGGTAGTAATTGGTAAATTTTCTATGCTGCAATAAAATCACTTCGGATTTCCAAAACAAGAAAAAAACTTTGTCTTGTGTTTCTTCACTTAAACATGTTGAAAACATGAACATAATCTAGTTTAGAAGAAATAATAGGTATAAGACATCTCTCTTATGTTTTGGAATATGTATTAAGACTATAACTTGTAGTCCTTCTAGTGGCTGTATCTCCTAAACACTTTGAGCTTTGCACCTGAAACTTCCCTGGCATATTGAGCGTATTTAGTATTACTCTGTCACATATGTCTCGGGCAGCAACTAAATTCACCCAAACCTAACGTTTACTTGTAAATGAGAATGACAACTGGAAAAATAGAATTAAGAGGAAAAAGGAAGAGAGCAATACACAAAATCAGATGCAAGGATAAGATGAGATTATTTGATGGAGGGGGATGGAATATAAAGGACCCCTAAGATAGAGGAAAGTGAAGATTGTCGACTCATTCACATGGGAAAAGGCGGAGACAAAAAGAAGATTAGTTATCTTTTTCCTTTAGACTACAGCACACAATCGCGGAATTTTAAATTGAAGGTGTACTTTTTCTTGGAATCGTCTACTGTGTATGTTTCACATACTGAAAGTTCTTTCCTATGTTAAAAAATGTAAGTACATTAATTATTACTCATAAGGTAAAGTAAAACATTTTATCAGTTTCTCACTGGTAAAAAATGCAAGTATTAAACAGAATTCGATTTTTGTACTAGCTTGAAATAGAGACTGTTACTATAGGGTAAGTACACACAAGGTTATATTTATGTCTTTTGAGTATGTGTGGGGAACTATCTGAAATACTTCTCCTCCCAAAATTCAAAATTTAAACAGTTGGTTATTTCTATGACCATGTTGAAAGTAAAGAATTAGTTTCGAAGTCATTACTTTTGTTATTTACAAGAATCAATGAATAGAGGTAAACATTTACGAACATCGAAACCTAAACAAACCTATTAAAAAAAAATACCATATTTTTCTAACAAATCGTTAACCAAACTTGAACATGAACATGCTTATAAAGGATACAGTTTGGAGAAAACATGTTGAATTAGTTAAAATTTAAATTTTAAAGGCTTCTAAATAGTTATAATTAGGATCGCTAGCTTCTGTACTTTCGGTCCTGAAAGGGACGCTCTCCGATTAGTCCTTATGTATCTTTTCTAAAAGAGTAATGCAAATATTTTTTTATTTAAATAGATAATTTCATATGAAACCCCATTACTTGTGAAATTAAATTAGTAGCTAACTACAGCAATATAAATAGAAACTTCCGATTACGATTGAAGTACTTTATCACCAAGCTAATATAGTCTTTATAACGGTCGGTATATGCCAAACTTCTATTGAGTGAACTTTAAGAATTTACGCTGAAAGGAAAGAATCTCCCACACGCCTATTCAAAGAGAGAAAAATAAATAAAGAAAAAGGGAAACAGACAACCAACAACTTCCTGCATGTGGGTAGAGACACGAGGGTTCTGACGTATCTACTTTCCTATTACAGTGTAATCAACCGACTGCCTTTCCTTCACTTTTTTCTACCACTCGATAAGGTTGGTTCCCACGGCTCTTCTTTCCTTCCTTCCCTGTTCGCTATAGGTGGAGCAGACGTAGGTGACAGTGAAGAACAGTTTCTCCTACTTCTTCACAGATTCTCTTCCATTTGGGAAATGGTATTTTCCTCTCCCCCTGATGTTCTTCGCTCGTCAAGGAGAATCTTCTGGTTGTCGTGATTGGTATACTTTCACCCGGAAACTTATCTCTTCCCTCCGATCTTTTCTTTTTTCTATCTTTTCTCTCCAAACCTTTCTCCATTTTTCTGTCGTAAATTTTCCTTTTCTCTATTTTTCCTTTCCTTGTTTTGTTCCCCCAGCTGTGACTTTACAAGCCGTTTTCATTGATTACATTTTCTTTGGTTTCAGAATCAACTTTTTTCTCTCTCTCTCGCTGTGTCGTTCGAACTTGGTGCACATCATTTCTGTTACTAAAATTGCCGTTATTTTTAACATTTGAATAACTCTTAGTCACCTAAATCAGAAAGCATGAATACGAAATATGTGAAATGAAAATATCCATATGTTGACTTTCCTTCTTTTTGGGCTTTTTAGCAGGAATGGTATCTTTCGTCATCATTATCTTACTCTTCTTCATTATTCTTTTATGAAGTGATAGTCATCTATCACCTGTTAAATTATCCAAACATACCTACCATTAACATTACCATATTTTAAGTTTCTTCAAAAGCAGATGATGGCAACTTCCTAAATATTCTTTTCAAAAGTAAACTTCAAAGAACTGGAACTCCAGTCCGAAGTTTTTGTCCATACATTCTTGTTCTTTGTAGAAAGCTCATATTTTATTGCGTCTTATAATGTCTCAAAATTTTGTATATCGCAATCTTCTGAATCATTGTTTGTACTGCTTAGTTCAATAATTTTTCCTATATTTGTCTTAATTTGACGAACAGACAAGTTGGAATAAATTGTAAATGATTGGTCATTTGGAGTTTATCGTCCCTTTCCAGCACCAACACTATATGAGACGTGAACTTACAGTTTAAGGTAACTTATGCTGTTGAAAAATGGAATCGAGCAATTTAGATGTTGATCATTTTTTATCACTCCTTTACTAGGATTCCGGTTACTGATAATTTGCTAATACACAATGAAAGGTATATTCAATTTTAAAGATATTTACATCAATTATTTATGTATTTGTTGTTGACAATACATAGTACTATAAGTTCTAATACAATGTTGTATTTGTTTCCTTCCCAAAAAGTGTAGACAATCGGACCACAGAGCACTATTATACAAGTCAAAATAAACCAAAAATATATATATTTGTATACCTATCGGGTCCTCGTCTGCAGACACGAATTGCACTATGTGGCAACGTCGCAGATGAAGAACCATATATTAGATCTACCAATCCATCAAATAATTACATCAATTCTTGCCAGATGACAGCTAAAGTCAATAGACGTTGACACTAGTACCACTTATTATCTGAACAATCGATGTAACTGTTTCATGGATTTGTAGAGCAATGCTAATGGGTCCAAGTTAATATGACACATAGTGAAATTTTGATTCTCCACAGCGGGTGAAAGAGATCCCGGGGGGCGTTCCATGATATAACATTTTCACTTTATTTTGACCTGTAGAATAGTGCTCTGTGGTTCGTAAGCACGATTTTTACAATATATATATATATATATATATATATATATATATATATATATATATATATATATATATATATATATATGCTGTATTCAAAGAGCAAGCTTACAAACAATTTAAAACAGAAACAATTTAAACGAATTGTTTTATACAAGTTTCTGAAAAACTCTTGTCTGCTGAGAAGAACATGATGCTTTAAAGTCCGTCCGCAAAGACTTAAAATTATTTTAACTCCAAGTATCACAAGATTTAATAAGGTTTGTAATTTTGACATATTTGTAACCATATTGAATATGCAAAGCTGTATAGTCTTGAGATGTTATATAGTATGTTTCGGATTTTGCTTGAGCCATTAATAATTTTGAGTTTTTTCTTCTTGCCCTTTTCCGAAAAACAATCTTTAATTGGACTAATCAAGTTTCCTACCCTTCAATGTCCTAAGCTAAACTACTTCATTCGTCTCATTAGTGGCCCTCCTCTAGGTATATTCTTTCTGGTATTTCCTCCATAGCTAAAAAATTATCATGCATGTGTCATAACGTGTCCAATCATTCTATCTGTTCTCTTCTAAATATCCTTCAGCATTTTCTTTTCTGTTCCTACTTTTCCTTTAATACCTTATACACCCATTTCACTATCAACATCTTTTTCTTTTCGAAGGTTACCATTCTTTACCCATGATTCTCTTTTCCGATAGTCTCTCTTTGATTCTTGTTAAGTTCATATATAATTTTTCAGTCAGTCAGTCCTAACGTTATGCACTAGACTACACTGTCGAAGAGATTTAAATAAAGTAAGTGGTCAACACTCAATCCTAGATTTATATTGTTTCTCGTGTTCATTTTTTCTCTCCTGAACGCAAATTGATCCTTCGATAAGTTCTTTCTTCTATTATTTGACACGTCACTATGAGCAAAAGTTTTGAAGCTTTTTGTGAGGTACCGTAACTTTCTAGAGCTGGTATTCTCGTGCTACCTTCTCTAGACTTGAAATTACGTTACTCATCTCACATTCTATTTACAATTTTCCTGTCGTGTATATTTCATTCAGTAGTTTAAAGAATTCTTCTTCGTAAATATCCTAACCTTGTTATTAATTTATTTGTTATATGGTGTGTTTCTGGAGCTTTTCTTTCTATCTTCCCTTCAAGAATTCATTTTCAAAGAATGTAACATTTTTTTATTGTGCAAGATAAGGTGCTGAAGAAAAGTCTTTAGCTTTAGCCTTAGCCCCTCGCAGTTATGTATGTCACCAGACAATGTCCTCTTCGATTGTTCATCTGTCACTCGTTACCTACTGGAAACTATTGGTCATCGTAAAGAGAAAGTTCGATGCCTATGAACAGCTCTTCCTGGCTTTTGGTATGTGACAAGTATGGTCGCATCTAGCAACGCCAGCAGCTTGGTTCTTCAGGCTGGCCCGCATACGTCTGGTCAGCAACAGTTGTCATACGGACTTCGTCTAGTTCGACTTTGGCTAATTTACCACTTCTGTGTGATGTAGGTTCACATGGTCATTCTTCCGTTTACACGTCTATGATATCATGGGGAACACTTAGGTCAAAACCAATTGAAAAAGCATGATCGAGGTTTTTTGATCGAGAGTTGTCATCGAAACCAATTCGCGGGAGTCGAAACTCTTCTCGTGCCTCAAGACATCGACGCTATATTCCAAGACCAATCTTAGGGAGGATCCCAGCCATGGGCAGTTGATCTGCGGTGAGATCATTGCTTCTTCTACCTCTACCTGTAAAGGTAACCAAGAAAGTTTTGTCGCTTTATCATCCTAAACCTTCGAACATCGATATATCCTAAGATATACCTGAAAGATCAAAAATAGTCTCCATCAGCATCGACGATCTTCTGTCAACGTTCTGGAAGACCACGGATTCCTTCGCGGTAGAACTTGGTGGGCCGTGCAGCGAAGAAGGTATGAAGTACATTTTGCACCTGCACTAAAGATTTGAACTGGCGTCCTCTAAGGCGATTGTCCAAGGAATGGAACAGGTGATAATAGGACGATGTAATGTTCCGGGATGCAATAAGGATCGGTGTACGGTGGATGCAATAGTGTTTCCCATCCAGGGCACAAGATAGTCCTGTCATACTTGCCACGTGAGGCTTAACGTTGTCCTGTAACAGGAGGAAATCTTTGCGATTCAGAAGTGCTGACTCCAGAGTTTTGAGTTTTTCTTGAACACGGCTCAACTGCTGACAGAACATAGTTGCATTGATACTCGGGCCAGCTGGTAGCAGTTCCTGATGCACGATGCTTTACTTTATACTTACTCATGTCCTTTATACTTTATACTTGCTTATGTCCTTTGCCCCATTTAGGGGACTCGTGCATTTTAATCCCCTTCTAGTTCCTTAATTAACCCACTTTTATGCTTGGTAGCTTACAAGTAATTTTAAGTTGGAACTTTGAGAATGTGTAATGCATCTCCTGATACCATAATAATACATAGTGGCATGTAACAAACACTGTCATATGCAGGGAGATTACTGTAAGTATTTATCATTACGTATTCCATTTGATGTAACTGACTTTCTATGAATGAAACGATATTGCAAAACACCACGTAAGAATGAGGCTAAAATTCCTCCCTGCTAGTCGTAAGTAGATAATTTATTGGTTGATTGGAGTTTAGTGTCTATTTTTAGTATTGGTGCTATGTGAGACGCGAATCTACAGTTTGAAGCCGAATCCCAATCTTCTAAAGAGTTCAAATTTCTAGACTCTACCAAAGGAGGATCGAACCCGGGATCCTGTACACCAAAGGCGCACTTGCTAGCACTAGACCAGTGGAGAAGACACAAGGACTATTGGGTTTGAATCCCTGTGGAAGAACATTGAACGCATTAGGGTGGTACAGATTCCACTTTAAATTATAAGTCCACGTCTCACATAGCGTCGATACTGGAAAAGGATGCTAAGTTCATTAAATAAACAAAGAAGAAGAAATTTTCTATTCGTAAGACACAAAATGAGCTGGTATGATATCATTAAGTTTTAATCAGTCCTCGGATTATTACACTGAGTATTACACTATAAAGTGTAATGTAGCGTGGTTTCAACTTAAAGACCTATTCTAGATCCAACATGTAGAATGAAAGAAAATATCTCTTATCCATTCTAACCATTTCGTTTACAATGGCTCCGCGTTTCACTTTATAATAAGACTGTTTAGTAGTAGTAACAGCTGTGGTATAGTTCGCTATTATAGCTTCGTAGCAGCATTTAAGCCACTAATTCCAATGCGGTTAGGCTAGTTTGTATTTAGTTAACCCAATCAAGCTGCTCTCCCTTTTCCGTCCTCTGTTGAAACCTGTAACCTAATTATCCGCCTTCGTGTACTAATGAGACTCATTAAGCTAATACCGTTTTCCTCTATATAGATAAGGAGGCAGGAACATAGAGGTCAAATACAAAAGATTTTCCCATTATCTTCGTTGTTTCTAAGAGATAATGTTGTTAAATAGTGAATAAAGAGACTCGTCATGTGTTAATAGCGAGTAGGGGAAGAAAGCACGTTAGCATTCCAGAAACGGAAAATTTTAATTTCTTTAAAATAATTTAGATGAAGGAAAAACGTTAAGTGCCCATTCGCCTTTTTAAATTTCACGTTTGGCGTTTTAATGAACGTATTGTTTGAGCATCTGTCGATAAATATGGAAAATTCTAGTGTGTTTTTGGTATGCGAGCAAATAGAATACTTTTCCAAATCTACTCGTAGTAGAACTTACAAGAGCTATAGAGTAGGCATACAAAGACCTTATCATATGGATGTGCACAAAAGTAATTACAGGCCACCCACAATCATATTATAACATTGTCACGTGCTCACTTTTATTTGGTTTCAAGTGTATGTAAACAGCAGATAAAATGTTATTTCTGCGAATTGAAGAATTACAGACAATAATATCTTAGAATACACGATAATTGAAGGAAATTAAGATCAAACTATTTTACTGAGGTATACGCAGTACATTCCTCACACTTCGTACCTACGTAGTCTTATGCAGTCGAGATCCAACAATAAGATGATATTGTGAAGATATGTGTATTTGAACATATGGAAAAGTTTCTTATTTTGAACAATGGGACATTTTATTTTAAAAGAACATTTCAGTCAAAAGCATCATCATTCGTTTCAAATTAAATCACCTATCGACTTGTTTTTCTAAGTTCATTTGCCTTTGCTGTCTGTCATTCATTTCTTACGTTGTAATTTTTCAATTAATAAAATAACAGATTGCTTCCCCGTCAGCATTCCTATCATCACCTTACCTTGGTTAATCTACGAGCATGCACTTTTTCCATCGAAACGCAAAGCAGAGTGAATAACCGAGGATATGAACCCGGAAAGAACTCCAGACAAAATGGATTGAGAGACTATTGGAAGGAACAGTCGACATGGAGCGAGGGACGAGATAGAAGGTAGACCGCTAGCTACATTTGAAATTGACGATTGATAGCCTTGCTCTATCTTAGAGAGCACCTTTGATTCAACGACGATGTATTGCTTTTTAAGAAGAAGTTATAAGTTTGTCTAAAGTTGCGGTCTTCGCGAAGTTGGTTACTCAGTCCGGGTTTCCCCGACTCTTAACTTTGGTTACTTGAACGACCAGCCAGCCAAACAGAGGGATGGACGGACGTCGGCCCGTTGGAGGAATCGAGGAGAGGACAACGATCAGACCTGCAAGTAAGTGCGAGTAGATTAACCTATCCCATAAGTTACTCCCTTCTTGCCCCTTTTCACCCCCTTTAACATCACAGTCTGTTTCTTTTGTACGTGTTGGATTTCATTTAAATGCAACCCAGGTTAGATCCCGTACCTCACATTTTGTTAAGTTCTATATTTACAAAATCCTGGGCGCAACTTGTCGGATCTGACATCCCCAAACACGTCAATCATTAACTCATCATCTGAGCTCTCAGACCGACAAGGGGCGTCTGCACATGGCGGAGATGTGGTTTTAACTTGTGTGGATGCACACATATCTGCGACCCTCGATTTATTTTGCATTAGTTTGTTTGCCGCCCACCGTTAGAATTTGATGAAATTCTATTTGTTTTGCCACCCTCCCTCCACCCTCTCAATTTGTTGTGTTATTTTGTTTTGTGTGCTTTTAGTTATATTATTTAGAGATATTTAGAGAAAATGGTGAATACTAGCATTATGGCACAAACTCGACTTACGTCTCTAGATTCTATTGTGCGCCCCACATTTTTTCACGGCAAGTATGGGGAAGACGTCATTCGTTTTTTTGAGTATTTCGAATCTTACTGCGTCATTTATGAGTTCAATGCAGTAAAGAAGCGTCATTTGCTTCCATATCTGTTAAGGGACGGAGCCTTAGCGTGGTTTCTAGCTTTAACTAGGACAGACGAATTTGTGAACTTGTCGTATGTAGACATAAAGAGACGAATGATCACATTATTTGGTGGTTTTGTAGTTAAGAAGGTGACGGAACATACTATTCGTTCCAGAGATCAAAAAGAAGGGGAACCTATTATGACATATATTTATGAGAAGCTAGATCTCATACTTAGTTTTGATAAAGCCATGCCTATTCAACAACAAATTAATTTCCTTATTGAAGGGTTATTGCCTCAGTATTTTAAGCTTACATGCAACAAATTGTTTCCATCTGTTGATGCGTTATGTGAGTTTTTATTACAAGAACAGTCAGCTGAGTTAATAGTAAATTACAAGACGCTCATTAAATCTAATTCGAAAGAACAAGTCTTGCAGTTTAGTACACCGGAATTTATCGCTAAGATAGCTGATGTTTCATTGCGCGATAATTCTCATGTTTCATTTCCTCTCGAAGAACAACGGGAAAAAAAAGAAATGCTTGCACGTTTGCATTATGATATCTTATCCGCTGAGAAAGAATGCGGTGATCAACAGTCAGTAGATTCTATTCCGTCTCATCAACAGAAATGTAACTCTTTTTCTTCTTTTTGTTCCTCTGAATGTAAGAGTGCCAAGAATAGTAATAATATGCATGATAGAATGGGCTCTGCGACGAATACCTCTGTTATAGTTAAGAACGAACAGAACAAGTGCAAACAGAATCATAGTACGTCTCCCGCGAATAATAAAATACACTGTCCGGCCAAAGCATTAGAGTGCAACATGGCGCAAGTCAGGAGAAGTAATAATTGTAATGTTTTACATAGTGGAAATAGTTCAGGGAATAGTGAAAGACCTGTTTTTAAGACCCACACGATTACTACGCCTATTGTTAGGGATAGGATTCTGCCTTGCATCAAAATTACTATTGGAAATAAAGAGTATAAAGCGTTATTGGACTCTGGGAGTCAAATTTCAATTTGCACTAGAGAGCTCCTTCCTCCGAACACTAGACTCGTTAAAAGACGTACTATTATCCGTGGCATCTCGGGTAAAGGACTTGAAACTAACACGTTAGCTGTACTGAAGTTCAAAATTGACGGCTATTCATTTACGCATACTTTTAGAGTTGTTGACAAATTTGCATCTTCTGTTTTGTTGGGAAATGATTGGTTACTTCCTCAACATGTCACTATTAACCAGGATATTCACGTAGTTCATATAGTTAGGTTTGGGAAGCCTACTGATCACGCTTTACCTGAAAGTCATGCTATAGGCACAGTTTCTGAACAAACAGCGAACCTTATGCAAGCGTATTTCATAACGGCGAAATCTGTTACTTTGCCACCAAATTCCAGTGTTTCAGTACCTGTTCGAAAAATTAATGATTTAGTGGGAATTAAAAATGTTTTGCAACCCAATGAAAAAATCTGTTCTAAAGCCGAAATTTTTGTTAATGAATCTAGAGTGGATCCTGTTAATCCTGTCATTAGAGTAGTCAACCCAACCAACAAAAAGTTGTGTTTAGAGAAAAATCTTCATTTAGGTGAAGCTATTGACATTAGGCCGGGTGCACATGATCCAAATGATACAGATAGTGTTCAAAATAATGGTTTAGCCAGTAAACAAGACAACGATAACTTTCCTGCTGGTTTTGATGTCAAGCGTGTGGACATTAACCCTCAACTTTCGGACGATCAGAAGCAAATGTTTTATTCTGTTATAGAGGAGTATAAGGATTGTTTTTCTTGGTCAGAGGATGATTTTGGAGTGGCCAAGGGTTACGTACATGAAATCAAAATGCTAGATAACGTCCCAGTTCACACCAATCAGTTTCCTATCCCCTTCCATTTAAGAGAAGAAGTTAAAAAACAGATTGATACTTTGCTTAAACAAAAGGTTATTAGGAGGTGCATCTCGAGTTATAACTCGCCTATTCTTCTCGTGAAAAAGAAGTCTGGATCTTATAGATTTTGTTTGGATTGTAGAGCGATCAATTTACACATTGCACCAGACAGTTTTCCTGTACCGTCGATAGAAGACATTCTTTCGCGTCTTAGTAAGTGTCGCTACCTGTGCTGCTCGGACTTGCTCAGTGGTTTTTTTCAAGTGAAAATCGCGGAAGAATACCAACACGTCACTGCCTTTTCAATCCCAGGAGCTGGTTCTTTTTGTTTTACAGCACTTCCCCAAGGCCTTATCACTAGTTCCGCTGGTTTAAACAGATTAGTGAAAATGACATTGGAAGGATTAGAATCTGAACAAATTTTCGGGTACCTTGATGATTTTTTCTGGGGTGGGAATACTTTTGAGGATGTTATCAACCTCACCAAGAAGTTATTTCAACGAATTAGAGAACGTGGTCTTAAACTTGCACCAGAAAAAACGAAATTGGCTTATTTTTCATTAACAGTTTTGGGACACGATATTTCGTACGATGGCTTGCGAATTTCCAAGAAAATAACTGACTCCATTAGTAATTATGAACGTCCGAAGACGAAAAAACATGTGAAAAGTTTTCTAGGATTAGCTAGCTTTGTAAGACGATTCTTACCTAATTTTTCTGAAATTGCGGAACCTTTGAATTCACTTCTCAGAAAGGATGTACCGTTTAAGTGGACACAAAAACAACAAGATGCTTTTGAGAAAATTAAAGATCTTATCATAAAATCGCCATATTTGATGCATTATAATCCTAAACACCCTGTATACTTGTTCTGTGATGCATCAACTCGCGGTCTGGCTGCCGTGCTCAAACAACCTATATCCTCTCCAGATGACCCAGAGTTAGCACCCATTGCTTATTGTAGCCGTAGCTTAAATAAAAGCGAGAAGTCTAGACACCCTTATGAACTTGAACTTTTGAGTATCATATATGCCTTTAGATCCTTTCGTTATTTTTTACTAGGACGTCACTTTTTTTTGAAAACCGATTGTAAGAGTCTTTTGTTTTTGAAGCAGACGAAAAATGTAGGCAAATTTGCTAGGTGGCTTAGTTTTATTGAACAGTATAACTTTACTGTGACACACATATCTGGGGTATCTAACATAGAAGCCGATGCACTTTCACGTTTTTCTCGTGCCCCCAGGGACATTTCTGATGAGCAACAAAATGAGGAAGACCCTCGAGTATTTTCTTCCACTGTTACAGAGTGTAACAATATGCTAAGTGACGAGCCTTCTCTCAGAGATGAACAAATGAAGGACCCGTTTTATAAGGATATTTTTGATTGGTTAGAAAACAAGGAAAAGAAAAATCCCAAAATTGAAAGACAGGCATTTTATTTCACGGTTAAAGAAGGAATCTTGTATAGAAAACAAAAAACATCTAGTGGTATGAAATTTTTAGTTGCTGTACCTGTTTCATTACGCTACAAAGTTTTTGATGCGGCTCATACTTCTGCCATTGGTTCAAGTCACGGAGGTTTTTCTAAGACATATGATCTTTTAGTGAAATCTGTGTATTTTCCTAATATGAAACAATATATTTATCAGAAATGCAAAGAATGTTTAATTTGCCAGTCCAGCAAAAATAAACCTGGTTCTGCTTATGGTACATTGCAAACGTATCCTCAAGTGCCGCCCTTCTATCGCATTTTTGTAGACATTGGAGGGGTGTACTCCTCGAGTAATATTTTGAGACACAAGTATTTGATTGTCGTAGTCGATGCAGCTACTAGGTATAGTATCTGTGGTTCATTAGCAGATATAACAGCGTCTTCTGTAAGTAGTTTTCTTTATGAAAATGTAATTTTGAAATACGGTATTTTCAAAGAATTAGTCACAGACAAAGGTCCATGTTTTACAAGTAACCTATTCAAGGAGTTGTGTGCAATGATTGGAGCTAAGATTCGATTTGTAAATGTTCAAGCTCATTACGCTAACGGGACTGCTGAGATAGCTATCCGAAACATTGAACAGAGACTGAAATCTGCGTTGTGTAATAAAGATCAAGGAAAATGGGTCGAACTGCTGCCATCTATTGTGTTAGCCCACAATTTAACTGTTAACTTATCCTCTGGATACAGCCCTTTTGAACTTTTGCATGGATTCAGATGTAGAATGCTACACGAAGCGATTTTGGACACCCCTTGTCAATTTCAGGACAATGCTGAACGTTTACAGCAACTTGGAGAAATACGAGACAAAGCCCATGATAAATGGTTCCAGAGACATAAGACGGCAACGAAATTTTATGACAAACGTCATTCGAAACCCAATTTCAAAGTCGGAGACAAGGTATGGATTTTGGACAGCACCATGAAGAAAGGATCCACCAGAGCTTTCAGTGGACGTTATTTTGGTCCAGGAATAATTCAGGATATTGACCACCCAAATTCCTATTTTGTTAAGTTCAAGACTGCACGAGGAAGATTCAAGGTTGATTCGATTGCAGTACAAAGATTGAAGAAGTACTACGAGAGACAGGAGAAGGAAAACGAGGGAGAGGAAGAAGATAACGTTGATTTGGATATACAAGACGTTGTCGAGGATGCTACTGCGAATGCCTGCTGTGCCGAAGAACAGGAAGGAAGAAATAAGAGAGAGAAAGAAAAAGAAGAACTCTATGAGATTATTTTTAATCCTGCGGTGAACATGATAGAAAAAGAAGAAGATATTCCATCTGTGAATCTTCGTGAAGTTGTGATTGCCAACCAATTACCTACTTGGGCTGAAACAGGGAAGAATTGTCCCAGTTTGAAACCGAAGTTTGGTGCCAATTCTGCAATCAACAAGAAAATCAGTGTTTTTCGAGGAGATATCGCTATGATTAAAGCTGACGCCGTTGTCAATCCCACGAATGAATTACTTATTCCATTAGGAGGAGCAGATAGAAGTATCCAAGAAGCTGCAGGAGAAGAATTTCGTAAAGATTGTGAGAAAATACGTTCTTTAAAACCAGGACAAGTGAAGATTGCTCCAGGCTATAATCTCCCCGCTGATCATGTATTATTGACGTGTGGTCCCAGAGATGCGAACAAGAAGACTTTGGAGAATTGTTATAACAATTGTTTTGATTTTGTGTTGAAAAATCAGTTTTCAACTGTGGCTTTTCCTTGCATCGCTGCTGGTGCATTTCATTTCCCTAAGGAACCTGCTGCTAGAATTGCATTGTTGAGTACACGTAAATTTTTAGAGGATCATGTGGACAACGTAGACCGTATTGTATTGTGTATTTTCGACAAGGAGAATTGGGATCTCTATCAGCGTCTTTTACCTGTGTATTTTCCCTTGGAAGAAGGAAAAGAAGTGGAAGCTGTTTCTTTGCAATGAAGTTTTTTTTTTTAAAAAAAAAGAAGGAAAAAAAGACGGTTCTCAAAGGAAGATTTGATGGATTAGGAACATCTGTGAAGTTGGTGACGAATTTTGTTTTGACACTGGCCATGTCATTATGGAATTTGTTTTGGTTTGTTTGTATTTCTAAGTCTTGCCGGCAATAACAATTACAACGAAGATAAGGAGAAAAAGGAGTACTCATATAGACATCATTTTTTTCAGTCACTTAGAACTGTTGGTTAACTTTGTAGAACACGTTCTTTTTCTTGGTCATCTAATCAACATCTTATTGATACATTATGTCTAGCAGAAGAAAACTAGGGAGATAGACGCAACTATGAATTTATATTTGTATACTATCTATGTTATAATAGTGAAGAAGGAATTCTTACGTTTTTTGCATTTTTCAAGATGCATTTTATGATATTAATGTGGATGTAAAGAAGAATGCAGTTTTTTTTCTTTCCCTGGATTTTTGATTTGATCCTACGATTTGTTATTAGTTATTGGGAATATACTCAGTCAATGTATTCTTTTCAAAGGAATATACACTGTTATAACCTCTTGTGTGATTTTAGTGATCTTTTGGAATGATCAATTTTTCATCGCCTGCAGTGTATATAATAAATTTGTGTATTTCATCATGAAGATGACTTGGGATTTATGTATGACGAAGATTTGTGCTTATTTGATGTATATTTTTGTATATTTGTAGATTTGACTTAATTCCACATTTTCCTGTGGGTATACGTACTTTTACTTTCATATAAGAAGAAAGAAGTTTCTTTTCTTTTAGCGCATAATTAGTTAGGGATTTAGGAATATGTTTGGTGATAGTCTGTCATGTTGATTTCTTTTAAGGTTTTAATAGCCAGTGCAGAGGGCTATAACTCTGCCAATACGTCGGTCATTGTGGAACTAAATTCTCCACAATTCGTTTTTCTAAAACCTGAAATCAACATTCTTTTGTGTTGTTTTATCTGTTCTTTCTATGGGTAGCTAGATTAATTTTTCTTCTACCGCGTAATGATAATTTTGATTATAGAGTTACAATTTTATTGGAATTGGAGTTTTATTTACTATATATAGATATATACGTATGGATTATGGTTTAGTTATTACTTTTGTTTTTTTTTCCCCTGATTATTCGTCGATTTTTATTCATTCCATCATTTTATCCAATTATTGTCCCTATTCTCATATCTTACGTGTTTTGGGCAGTCATTGACTGTATCCCCTAAATTTTGTGATGTTACTATCATATACCTGTCTACCCTACTCCTATAATCTACTTGTACTGAATGAACTTTCCAGTTATGTGATGTGTAAGGACATTGTACCTGTGATTTCCAGACCTACATTTTATGCTTAGAGATGCTGTGTTTACAACATCGACCTTGCTGTGCTTACGTCATTTGGCATGGACTGTTCTGCTCTCAACTGTGTTAGTGTGTGAACATTTCTGCTGTACTCATCATTTCTTATCATATGATTCTTTTCAGACTATATTTGCTGCTGTGTTTTTATCATGAAGACTGAATGAAACTACAAAGATGCTTAAGTTTTTTTTTAACAGAAATTCTAAAAAGTGATTTTTTTGTTTGTCTCCGAAATGTTTTCATTCGGGACTTTGATTTCAGGGGGGGGATGTGAAGATATGTGTATTTGAACATATGGAAAAGTTTCTTATTTTGAACAATGGGACATTTTATTTTAAAAGAACATTTCAGTCAAAAGCATCATCATTCGTTTCAAATTAAATCACCTATCGACTTGTTTTTCTAAGTTCATTTGCCTTTGCTGTCTGTCATTCATTTCTTACGTTGTAATTTTTCAATTAATAAAATAACAGATTGCTTCCCCGTCAGCATTCCTATCATCACCTTACCTTGGTTAATCTACGAGCATGCACTTTTTCCATCGAAACGCAAAGCAGAGTGAATAACCGAGGATATGAACCCGGAAAGAACTCCAGACAAAATGGATTGAGAGACTATTGGAAGGAACAGTCGACATGGAGCGAGGGACGAGATAGAAGGTAGACCGCTAGCTACATTTGAAATTGACGATTGATAGCCTTGCTCTATCTTAGAGAGCACCTTTGATTCAACGACGATGTATTGCTTTTTAAGAAGAAGTTATAAGTTTGTCTAAAGTTGCGGTCTTCGCGAAGTTGGTTACTCAGTCCGGGTTTCCCCGACTCTTAACTTTGGTTACTTGAACGACCAGCCAGCCAAACAGAGGGATGGACGGACGTCGGCCCGTTGGAGGAATCGAGGAGAGGACAACGATCAGACCTGCAAGTAAGTGCGAGTAGATTAACCTATCCCATAAGTTACTCCCTTCTTGCCCCTTTTCACCCCCTTTAACATCACAGTCTGTTTCTTTTGTACGTGTTGGATTTCATTTAAATGCAACCCAGGTTAGATCCCGTACCTCACATTTTGTTAAGTTCTATATTTACAAAATCCTGGGCGCAACTTGTCGGATCTGACATCCCCAAACACGTCAATCATTAACTCATCATCTGAGCTCTCAGACCGACAAGGGGCGTCTGCACAATATAGTGATCCGATTTTGAAAATTTTATATTATGTATTATAATCAGATTTGGTAGAATCAATTTTTAATCAACTTTACTTCTACTCCCGACGAGTTCGTCGCTAAAATCCGTGTATTTTACGTGTATTTCAAATGGTTAATACAGGGTTTTATCTTACTATGTCATACAAATAATATATTTTTGTATTTGCAAGTAGCATGTGCGTAAAGGAGTAAGCGTTTCACTGTTCGGAAGAGACAAAAACAATAAAATATACAATTCTCTACTTAGTAGCACATTTCACTGAATAGCTAAATAGTTTCTTTCAGTAAAATAACAACTTACGATTATTACTAGCAACGAATGACATACTTTTTGCGCCAGAAAATTTGTTGTTTCAATTTTCCTTGAAAATTACGTATGAGAATTTAAACTTCAAGTATGTTATTTTGTTTAAATTGATTGTTATATGTTTATACAAGACATATATAAAAAAGTCATGTCCATGAAGTTAGCAGGCCAACTATGGCAGGCCAGAACTTCAACTTCACAGTTCGTTAGTGCTTCGTTAGTGCTCGTTAGTGCCGCAAACCCCATCGTTAGTGCTACAAAATTAACGCCGCAATTTTAATAGTTACTATTGGCCTGCTAACTTCATGCCAGCAGGCCAACATATCAGAATCACACCATAAGTAAAATAGCCGGTTTCAGCATCGTTAGTGCTCGTTAGTGCTGTAAACAATAACGTTAGTGCTTCTATTTATACAGTTTTTAGGGTAACAAAATGGATCAGTTTTATGAAGCTAGCATGAACTTAGCAGGCCACCTATGGCAGGCCAGAATTTCAACTTCACAGATCGTTAGTGATTCGTTAGTGCTCGTTAGTGCCGCAAACCCCATCGTTAGTGCTACAAAAATAACGCCGCAATTTTCACCAGTCACTATTGGCCTGCTAAGTTCATGCCAATGAACTTTGCAGTCCACATATGGCAGGAAACAACTGGGATTTTACACATCGTTAGTGCTCCGTTAGTGCTCGTTAGTGCCGCAAACCCCATCGTTAGTGCTACAAAAATAACGCCGCGATTTTAATAGTTACTATTGGCCTGCTAACTTCATGCCAGCAGGCCAACATATCAGAATCACACCATAAGTGAAATAGCCGGTTTCAGCATCGTTAGTGCTCGTTAGTGCTGTAAACAATAACGTTAGTGCTTCTATTTATACAGTTTTTAGGGTAACAAAATGGGTCAGTTTTATGAAGCTAGCATGAACTTAGCAGGCCACCTATGGCAGGCCAGAATTTCAACTTCACAGATCGTTAGTGCTTCGTTAGTGCTCGTTAGTGCCGCAAACCCCATCGTTAGTGCTACAAAAATAACGCCGCAATTTTCACCAGTCACTATTGGCCTGCTAACTTCATGCCAATGAGCTTTGCAGTCCACATATGGCAGGAAACAACTGGGATTTTACACATCGTTAGTGCTCCCTTAGTGCTCGTTAGTGCCGCAAACTCCATCGTTAGTGCTACAAAAATAACGCCGCAATTTTAATAGTTACTATTGGCCTGCTAACTTCATGCCAGTAGGCCAACATATCAGAATCACACCATAAGTGAAATAGCCGGTTTCAGCATCGTTAGTGCTCGTTAGTGCTGTAAACAATAACGTTAGTGCTTCTATATATACAGTTTTTAGGGTAACAAAATGGGTCAGTTTTATGAAGCTAGTATGAACTTAGCAGGCCACCTATGGCAGGCCAGAATTTCAACTTCACAGATCGGTAGTGCTTCGTTAGTGCTCGTTAGTGCCGCAAACCCCATCGTTAGTGCTACAAAAATAACGCCGCAATTTTAATAGTTAATATTGGCCTGCTAACTTTATGCCAGCAAGCCAAGATATCAAAATCACACAATAAGTGAAATTGCCAGTTCGAGCTTTGTTATTGCTCGTTAGTGCTATAAATATTAACATTAGTGCTTCTATATGGGTCCGTTTTATGAAGCTAGCGTGAACTTAGCAGGCCACTTATGGCAGTACAGAATTACAATTTCACAGATCGTTAGTGCTTCGTTAGTGCTCGTTAGTTCTCCAAACCCCATCGTTAGTGCTACAAAAATAACGCCTGAATTTTCACCAGTGACTATTGGCCAGCTAACTTCATGCCAATGAACTTGGCAGGCCACACCTAGGATTTCACACATTGTTAGTGCTTCGTTAGTGCTCGTTAGAGCCGGAAACTCCATCGTTAGTGCTACGAAAATAAGTCTCAATTATGATATAATAGTTACTATTGGCCTGCTAATTTCATGCCAGCATGCTACCATATCAAAATCACCCCATAAATGAAGTGGCCGCTTCGAGCGCCGTTCGTGCTCGTTAGTGCTTTAGAGCATTAACGTTAATGCTTGTATGTATTCAGTTTTTTGAGTAGTAAAATGAGTCCGTTTTATGAAGCTGGCATGCCACATATAGCAGACCACGATTTGGATTTTACACATCGTAAATGCTTCGTTAGTGCCCGTTAGTGCCGCAAACCCCATCATTAGTGCCAGAAAAATAACGTTTCAATTTTTAAAAGTAAGTATTGTCATGCTAACTTCATGCCAATGAACTTGGCAGGCCACATATGGCAGGCCACAACTGTGATTTCACACATTGTTAGTGCTTCGTTAGTGCTGGTTAGTGCTGCAGACCCCATCGTTAGTGCTAGAGAAATAACGTCTCAATTCATATGTGAGGTTAAATGGTGGTGGCATGTCAGCTTCATGAAACGGGTCCATTTTTTAAACAATAACTGTACATATAGAAGCACTAACATTAATGTTTATAGCACTAACAAGCAGTAACGCTGCTCCAACCGTCCACTTCATTTATGGAGTGATTTTGATATGTTGGCCTGTTCGCATAAAATTAGCAGGCCAATAGTGACTGTTAAAAATTGAGACGTTGTTTTTGTAGCACTAACTATGGGGTTTGCGTGACTAACGGGAAATAAAGAAGCACTAACTATGTGCAAAATCGAAATTGTGGCCTGCCATAGGTAGTATCCCAAGTTCTTCAGAATGAAGTTAGCAGCAAATAGTAACAATTAAAATTGAGACGTTATTTCTGTAGAACTAACGATGGGGTCTGCAGCACTAACAAGCACTAACGAAGCACTAACGATGTGTAAAATCCAAGTTGTGGCCTGCCATATGTGGCCTGCGAAGTTCATTGGCATGAAGTTAGCAGGCCAATAGTGACTGGAGAAAATTGCGGCGTTATTTTTGTAGCACTAACGATGGGGTTTGCGGCACTAACGAGCACTAACGAAGCACTAAAGATCTGTGAAGTTGAAATTCTGGCCTGCTATAGGTGGCCTGCTAAGTTCATGCTAGCTTCATAATACTGACCCATTTTGTTACCCTAAAAACTGTATATATAGAAGCACTAACGTAAATGTTTAGGGCACTAACGAGCACTAACGTTGCTCGAACCGACAATTTCACCAATGGTGTGATTTTGATATGATGGCCTGCTGGCATGAAGTTAGGAGGCCAAAAGAACTACTAAAATTCAGACGTTATTTTTGTAGTACTAACGATGGGATTTGGGACATTAACGAACACTAACAAAACACTAACAATGTGTGAATTCGAACTTGTGGCCTGCCACAGACGACCTGCCAAGTTCATTGGGATGAAATTATCAGGCAAGTAGCGACTGTTAAAAATTGTGAAGTTATTTTTGTTGCACTATCGACGGGGCTAACGGCACTAACGAGCACTAAAGAATCACTAACAATGTGTGAAATTGAAATTGTGGTCTGCCATAGGTGGTCTGCTAAGTTCGTTGGCAAGATGTTAGCAAGGCAATAGTGACTGTTAAAAATTGGGACGTTATTTCTGTAACACTAACGATGGGTTTTGCGGCACTAACGAGCACAAATGAATCACAAACAATATGTGAAACCGAAATTGTGGTCTGACATATGTGGCCTGCCAAGTTCATTGGCATATAGTTAGCAGGCCAATAGTGACTGTTAAAAATTGAGGCGTTATTTTTGTAGCACTAACGATGGGATTTGCTGTTCTAACGAAGCACTAACAATGTGTGTAATCGAAATTGTGGGCTGCAATAGACGGCCTGGCAAACTCATTAGGCTGATGTTAGCAGGCCAATAGTGACTAAAAAATGAGACGTTATTTTTCAAGCACTCACGATGAGTTTTGCGGCGATAACGAACACTAACGAAGCAAAAACAATATGTGAAATCGAAATTGTTGCCTGCCAAAATTAATTGGCAAGAAGTTAGCACGGCAACATTTACTTTTAAAAATTGAGACGTTATTTTTGTAGCACTAACGATGAGATTTGCGGCACTAACGGCCACTAACGAAGCATTTACAATGTGTAAAATCCAAATCGTGGTCTGCCATATGTGGCATGCCAGATTCATAAAACGGACCCATTATGTTACCCAAAAAACTGAATACATAGAAGCACTAACGTTAATGCTTTTAGCACTAACGAGCGCTAACGATGCTCGAAGCGGCCACTTCATTTATGGGGTGATTTTGATATGTTAGCCTGCTGGCATGAAATTAGCAGGCCAATAGTATCTATTATATTATAATTCAGACTTATTTTCGTAGCACTAACGATGGAGTTTCCGGTGCTAACGAGCACTAACGAAGCACTAACGATATGTGAAATCACAGTTGTATCATGCCATATGTGGCCTGCCAAGTTCATTGACATGAAGTTAGCACGCCAATAGTAACTGTTGAAAATTCAGGCGGTATTTTTGTAGCACTAACGATGGGGTTAGGAGCACTAGCGTGCACTAACGAAGCACTAACGATGTGTAAAATCCTAGTAGTCGCCTGCCATATGTGGCCTGCCAACTTCATTGGCATAAAATTAGCAGCTCAATAGTGACTGCTGAAAATTCAGGCGTTATTTTTGTAGCACTAACGATATTGTTTGCGGCACTAACGAGCATTAACGAAGCACTAACGATCTGTGAAATTGTAATTCTGTCCTGCCATAAGTGACCTGCTAAGTTCACGCTAGCTTCATAAAACGGACCCATTTTGTTACCCTAAAACTATATATATAGAAGCACTAACATTAATATTTCTCGCACTAACGAGCACTAACGAAGCTCGAACCGGCAATTTCATTTATGGTGTTATTTTGATATGTTGTCCTGCTGGCATAAAGTTAGCAGGCCAATAGTAACTATTAAAATTCATACGTTATTTTGTAGCACTAACGATTGGGTTTGCGGCACTAACGAGCACTAACGAAGCACTAACGATCTGTGAAGTTGAAATTCTGGCCTGCCATAGGTGGCCTGCTAAGTTCATACTAGCTTCATAAAACTGACCCATTTTGTTACCCTAAAAACTGTATATATAGAAGCACTAACGTTATTGTTTACAGCAATAACGAGCACTAACGATGCTGAAACCGGCTATTTCACTTATGGTGTGATTCTGATATGTTGTCCTGCTGGCATAAAGTTAGCAGGCCAATAGTAACTATTAAAATTCAGACGTTATTTTTGTAGCACTAACGATTGGGTTTGCGGCACTATCGTGCACTAACAAAGCACTAACGATGTGTAAAATCCCAGTTGTGTCCTGCCATATGTGGCCTGCAAAGTTCATTGGCATGAAGCTAGCAGGCCAATAGTGACTGGTGAAAATTGCGGCGTTATTTTTGTAGCACTAACGATGGGGTTTGCGGCACTAACGAGCACTAACGAATCACTAACGATCTGTGAAGTTGAAATTCTGGCCTGCTAAGTTCATGCTAGCTTCATAAAACTGACCCATTTTGTTACCCTAAAAACTGTATAAATAGAAGCACTAACGTTATTGTTTACAGCACTAACGAGCACTAACGATGCTGAAACCGGCTATTTCACTTATGGTGTGATTCTGATATGTTGGCCTGCTGGCATGAAGTTAGCAGGCCAATTGTAACTTTTAAAATTGCGGCGTTATTTTTGTAGCACTAACGATGGGGATTGCGGCACTAACGAGCACTACCGGAGCACTAACGATGTGTAAAATCCCAGTTGTTTCCTGCCATATGTCGACTGCAAAGTTCATTGGCATGAAGTTAGCAGGCCAATAGTGACTGGTGAAAATTGCGGCGTTATTTTTGTAGCACTAACGATGGGGTTTGCGGCACTAACGAGCACTAACAAAGCACTAAAGATCTGTGAAGTTGAAATTCTGGTCTGCCATAGGTGGCCTGCTAAGTTCATGCTAGCTTCATAAAACTGACCCATTTTGTTACCCTAAAAACTGTATATATAGAAGCACTAACGTTATTGTTTACAGCACTAACGAGCACTAACGATGCTGAAACCGGCTATTTCACTTATGGTGTGATTCTGATATGTTGGTCTGCTGGCATGAAGTTAGCAGGCCAATAGTAACTATTAAAATCGCGGCGTTACTTTTGTAGCACTAACGATGGGGTTTGCGGCACTAACGAGCACTAACGGAGCACTAACGATGTGTAAAATCCCAGTTGTCTCCTGCCATATGTTGACTGCAAAGTTCATTGGCATGAAGTTAGCAGGCCAATAGTGACTGGTGAAAATTGCGGCGTTATTTTTGTAGCACTAACGATGGGGTTTGCGGCACTAACGAGCACTAACAAAGCACTAAAGATCTGTGAAGTTGAAATTCTGGTCTGCCATAGGTGGCCTGCTAAGTTCATGCTAGCTTCATAAAACTGACCCATTTTGTTACCCTAAAAACTGTATATATAGAAGCACTAACGTTATTGTTTACAGCACTAACGAGCACTAACGATGCTGAAACCGGCTATTTCACTTATGGTGTGATTCTGATATGTTGGTCTGCTGGCATGAAGTTAGCAGGCCAATAGTAACTATTAAAATCGCGGCGTTACTTTTGTAGCACTAACGATGGGGTTTGCGGCACTAACGAGCACTAACGGAGCACTAACGATGTGTAAAATCCCAGTTGTCTCCTGCCATATGTTGACTGCAAAGTTCATTGGCATGAAGTTAGCAGGCCAATAGTGACTGGTGAAAATTGCGGCGTTATTTTTGTAGCACTAACGATGGGGTTTGCGGCACTAACGAGCACTAACGAAGCACTAACGATCTGTGAAGTTGAAATTCTGGTCTGCCATAGGTGGCCTGCTAAGTTCATGCTAGCTTCATAAAACTGACCCATTTTGTTACCCTAAAAACTGTATATATAGAAGCACTAACGTTATTGTTTACAGCACTAACGAGCACTAACGATGCTGAAACCGGCTATTTCACTTATGGTGTGATTCTGATATGTTGGCCTGCTGGCATGAAGTTAGCAGGCCAATAGTAACTATTAAAATTGCGGCGTTATTTTTGTAGCACTAACGATGGGGTTTGCGGCACTAACGAGCACTAACGAAGCACTAACGATCTGTGAAGTTGAAGTTCTGGCCTGCCATAGGTGGCCTGCTAACTTCATGGACATAAAAAAGTCTTAATCCGTGAACTTTCAACTACAGGTTGGAGCAGAGGAAACGCATGTTTTTTCTTTTTTTTAAGCCGATAGTACTCGACGACAAGTAGGGCTATTGATTTTGAACAACTGTTGATGGACAGCTCAGACAATGCAGTTTTTGTTTCTATGGAGCATCGGAGCGTAGAGCATTGTGTGTTCCCGGCCGAGCAGTTCTTTGGAAACAATGGTTCTGCGGCCACATTTCAACGTCTTTTCCGTTGAAAGTTTAATCTCGAACGTCGAGGTAGATCGAAACTCTATGCTCCTCTGAATTGTAACATTCAGAAATACTGGATCTGTGATGAAAACGAAACCATCTAGTCTTCTCCGTTCATTTCGAATTCAGGAAAACGTAGACGGAGTGTAAAAGGTAGTTCTTGCTAGTCCGAAACAGTCCGTTAGGCTGTATCGCTGGGTGTGTCACGTCCTTCACTTCATTGCATCTTACATGATGATCTCAAATTTCACGCGTTCAAAATAATGATTAACCAGCAGCTACGTAAAACGTATTTTGTGCAGTGCAGAGAATTTTGTGCCATAATTGACTGTTCTTACGGAAGACGCAGATGTCAAAGTATTCATGTTTAATGAAGCCCAGTTTCATCTGGATGGCAGCATCTTAATCAACTTAGGAAGCAATACAAGTTGAGTCGATGGGTCCCATATGATTTGACTCGGGCCAGAAGGCAACGCGAGCAGACCGCTGTGTTTCTTTGCTGTCTCATCTGAGGAAAGATCCATTTCTGGACAGGGTGTTGATATGTGATGAGAAGTGGTCCTGTACGAAGTTCCACGGCGCCGTCATCATTGGTTAGCATCCTATGAACCTGTTCCAAAACAACCGAAACCAGCACTACACCAGAAAAAGGTCCTTCTGCGTGCTTGGTGGACTGCTCGTGGCAGCCGTGTTCGAGAAAAACTCAAACTCAAGACTTCTGAATCAGAAAAGGGTCCTCCTGTAAAGGACAATGCTATGCCCCTCGTGGCTAAGATAACCCGGAACACCATTCTAAGCCATGGATGGGAAACACTATTGTATCCATCATAGTCCCCGGACATTGCACCATCTTCTTTTCACCTGTTCCATTCCTTGGACAGTCACCTTAGATGACGCCAGTTCAAATCCCTAGTAGATGTATAAAATGCACTTGATACATTCTTCGCTTCATGGCCCACATGACCCGCTTCATGCAAAACAACGAAAATACTTTGGCCAAAATAAGTTGAAGTGAGTAAGATTCAAGCTATAATATGCTACATGGAGAATTTGGAATGCTACCTACTCTTTGTTTGAACCAGACTTCGTTCATATGACCAAGACGAAAACTGTTAAGCTTCATTCACATTAGTGGTTTCTCGTCACTCCTTCTTCCTGTTTTGATTCTTTGGTGATTATTTTTGTTTAATTTTTCTGTGATATTCTTTTGTTTATAAGTTTGAAATAGTTTTAGGTGAGAAACATATTCTATTAGTTGGAAAACTTCATTTTGCCATTTTCTTTACAAAATATGATGAGTCAGCGTTCACAGGACTGGTAACCATAGAGCCTAGTCTGCTAGACTAAAATAAGGATCCACTGTATTAATATGGTAAAAATGTATTTGACATTGTTTATATGCTTTATCAAATATCAACATGTCATCTAAATTTTCTTAATATATTTTAGTATAAAGACAAAAGATCATTTATAACATTTTTCAAAAATGCATACATTGTATATTCATTTTTAATTTTGAACACATGTAGAATTGGTGAAGTCTATAAAAAACGGAGATCTTTTAGTGCTATTTTTGCCAGAAAAAAATTAGAACATTTTAAAAAATATTTCACTTTTAATGAATATATAGTGAGGCCCAAAAGTAGGTATACAGTACTGTACTAATCAGCTCATTGTATTTTATACCATTTCTTATCATTATCCTTGTTTCTTTTTTATTTATTCTTAATATGTTTTTGCCTACATCTTAAGATAGGAAGAGCCGAAACAAATAAACCCTTAAACTAGAATGTTATACTTCATCAATGCAGGAGTGTATACCTACTTTTGGACCAATATAAGTTCGTTACACGTTTTATAATATCACAATAAGAATATTTAATTACTGTATTCTGAATGAAAAACTTCCTTATCTTCGGTGTATAAAAATGTGATGTTCAGTTCTTCTTCTTCTTCTTTTTAAGAGTATATTCCAGTTAGCGATCATTCAAGTTTGCGACCATTTGAATTTCGGCGATCAACTTCTGATTTACAAACAGACAACATTTAGGAGCCATGTAACAATATTCCAGTTTGCGTCCAAATAGCGACTGTCTCTTTGAATGAAACTTTTGCAAAGCTAGAATCATTGAACTAGTCGTCACATTCTATGGAAATAAAGTAACCACCGTGTTAAACACTCTTAAACTAAAATTTTTCGTCATGTAGCAATTATAATAATAGTAATAAATAATGTTTCCAAATCTGCATTTCCGACGACACAATAATATTTCTTAATAGGCTACATGATCGTGGGTTCAATCCTCTCTAAAGAGTTTATTGCAAGCGCTTTTTGAAAACCCTAAAATAACTCCATGACAATATATTAACACAGAAATAGCAACTTCGATGATAACATTCCTCCTGTTTTCCTGGACTAACATAAATATTAACTCCACTTATCGAAATTGGCTTTACAATATTATTTTTTTAAGAATGTAAAATTACAACTTATCTACGACAACACATTTGCTTATTTAGAGCATTATTAATTTAAGAGCAAACGCAAAATTGCAGAGCTACGTCATAGTGAAATGGCATGCCTACTTGCCATTGGTGTGTCATAACTAATTTGGTCCAGGTGAATGTGTGATATATATATAGTTTATGGGACGTACATATTGGTAGTCACATTTTCTATCTTTGATCTTATTATTCTACTAGCATCAATTACTCGCTTCGCTGGGTTAAATTAAGAAAAAATAGTAATATGTTTTGTTAGTAAGTCACTTTTTACTATTACTAAAACGCTTCTTAATATCGGTCATTTTCGATCATTTGTAAATGTCTTTCCCATCCTTTAAGCTACATAGTCAAAGTGATATGACAAAAACTATTTCGAACTTCATCTAGGTTGAAAATTTGATCAAGATCGGTCCGATGGTTCAAGAACTATTAGGATTTATTTTTATATATATCTCCCTCCTACCTCCTCCCCTATGTTCTATCGTCAAAGTGAATAGATAAATACCATCCCAGGCCCGAACCTCATCTATGTTGAAAATTTGATCGAGATCGGTCAAGTGGTTCAAGAGTGAAGTCACATAGACAGACTCTTTCATTTTTATTTTTTACATATATCTCCGCCTCCCGCTCCCTCTCCCCTACACTGCACCGTCAAAGTTAAATGATAAAAATTATTCCAAGCCCGAACTTCATCCATATTGATAATTTGATTAAGATCGGTCCTGTGGTTAAAGCGTGATGAAGTCACAAAGACAGTCACTTTTATTTTTACATTCTTTTTACATATATATCTCCCCCTCCCGTTCGTTGCACTGTAAAAGTGAAACGAAGAAAACATCCCAGGCCCAAACTTTAACCATGCTGAAAGTTTGATCAAGATCGGTCTGGTGGTTCAAGAGTTATTAAGTTTTATTCATTTTCATATATTTTCCCTCCTCCTCTCCCTCAACCCAAAGATCTACTGTCAAAATGAAATGATTAAAAAAAACTTCCCAGGTTTGAACTTCATATATGTTGAAAATTTGATTGAGATCGATTGGGTGGTTCAAAAGTAATTAATTCACGAACATAGTCACTTTTATTTTTATATTTATTGATTTTTGTATATCTCCTTCTCCACCAACTCTCCTACGTCGTTCCGTCAAAGTGAAATTATAATCATCCCAGTGCCCAACCTCATCTACACTGAAAATTTGATCGAGATCGGTCGAGTGGTTCAAAAGTTAAGTTTTATTTATTTTTTTCTATGTTCCCCTTCCTAAGTTTTATCTGCAAAGTAAATAGCTAAAAACACTCCCAGACCAGATCTGCATCTATGTTGAAAATTTGATCTTGATCGGTAGAGCGGTTCAAGAGATTAAGAGTCACAAACATAGTCACTTTCAATTTTATAATAAAGATTGCAACCAATAGTTATAGAAGCACTACTTCAAGTTTGAATATTGAATTCTCGATTCCCATAGTTTGGAAGTCTACCGTAGTTTGACACTGTGAAACAAAGCTAAAGGGAGTAGGGGGTTAAAGAGCGTTTCCTAAGGGAGTAGGGGGTTTAAACAATCTGCGAAAAATAGTGTATCAAATGGATCTTTATCATTATACTTTGTTTAAAATGGTATCTTAAACAGGATTCAAATATTTCCCATTAATCTATTCTCCCCATGTGAAGACATTTCATTTACTATACCCAATACTCAATATAGATTAATCAATTTTTAGAAGAAGCAAATGTTGTTAGTTCGTATGAAAAATTTACTTTTAAAATCGAAAAAATGTGTTATTTTAAAGCATACTTGAGAAGGTAGATGGAATTCAATATCCAATAGACAATTTTTGTTATTCTGTGATGAAGAACTGTATTATTCAAGTCAAGGTTATTAAGTTTATAGGTACACAAAGTTTAACCAACCCGTACTTCGTTGGCAGCTTATAGTTAGAAAGGGACGTTATTATGAGTGTTAGGCGATGTTACTTTCAGTTATCAACAATAAACGCCACTGAATTCAAATGAGTAGAAATACAGGGCGCGTTTGGTAGTTCAACACCTATGGGGCCAGCAAGTTGTTGAACAACACAAACGTTGAACTTTGGATATATTTGTAAAAAAAAATAAAATATATATATATATATATATATATATATATATATATATATATATATATATATATATATGGTTAGATTGGTTTGGGGATGGTTAGATTGAGTGTAAATACGTAATAAAACGGCATTTCTGTATGTACTGTACTTAAAAAGCATTTACTGGTAAATATTTAAGTCAAATTTAGAATCACATTATTAATCAAAATCATATAGTACATACCGTACATCTGTAGTATGTACTACACTTTTAAAGAATTTCTGTAGCTTCATCTTGAATATTGTGCGTACATATAGCGGCTAGGCATACCTTAATTATCTTGAATGAAAAAATCATTTGTTTTGATTGTTTTTAAGTACGAAGACACACTTCCATATTAAAATAAAACTATAAAGTTGAAACAAAGAAATTCAACAATGCACGTTTTAACCCGGTACGGGTCAGATCTCTGTAGAACTTATTTCTTCGATTATCAGTTTAGCATGGTTCACTCCAGAAGGCTATAGTTATTAGTAGGTATCATTTTTCCCATACTCTTTCAAAGCCAGTTCCAGAGCCAGTCGGCCAAGTCCCAGAGTGACTGACTGCATATTTAATTGTGTCTCTGGGTCTGTTTGACCCGTACCATACATTAAACGTTACATTTTTTCTGAAACCTACAACTTTATTTTAGGGACATACGTGTTTTTTTTTCTGCCTCGATCAAGTACATTTTTGGTCATTGGTTTCTTTATAGTGTGTGAATACTTGTAGTGACTATGACAGAAAGTTCAAGACAAAATATTGCTTTCGATAAGGAAGGAAAGAATTCTTGTTGCTGTGGATGAATCAGAAGATAAAATGTAAAGTGATTTATTGGACCATGTGGAGGAAAGTGAACATGAGACAGAAAGTGAAATATCGGCATATGTTGATGGTTATGGCAGTGATGCTCGTTTTTTCTACGGCAAATAGCGTATTCTTTCAAGTGGTCAGCTAGTCCTTTGCAACGTAAGAATGTAAGAACTCCTGCACACAATGTTGTAAGTAAATGTCCCTCTTCTATGCCATGCTCGATATTGTTAGAGTGAAAATATACATTCTAAATTGTTCTGTAAAATCAGTAAAGGCTGAGAAACGCCCTGGTTTTCCTCAAGAACCTTCAACGACAGCTTGTAAAGCCAAATATTATACTGCGTCTTTACAACATTCATCTGCCAAATGAACTGCGACAAGTGATAAGTCGCATCGTTGATGTCCATTTGCCTCCTAGAGGCAACAATGACCCGATTCAAATAGGAAAAGATGCTACATTTGTCCCTCAACGAAGGATAGGAAAACAAAGGAATCTTGCATTGCCTGCCAGAGGCCAGGACCGGATAAACCCATCTGTAGCCCCGGGGCTAGAAAAAAATATGTGGCCCCTGCTGACTTTGCCTAAAACATTTCTGTGAAAGTTCTGTAGGAAAATTAAGGGAATGTGTTTCATATTTTTGGTCATATGTTATCTTATGGTGGTGATAATTGTATCGTGTACGATTCTTTTCAGACAGTCAGTTGAGATTTTGATCAGAGTGGAGGCCCCGACCACCTGGAGGCCCGGGGCTACAGTCCCCTTAGCCCCTCCCTTAGTCCCGCCCTGCCAGAGGCCAATATGGGTAAAATACACTTTCCGATTCTGCACAAATTTTGACCCAAGATAAGCCAAATTGTACAATAAGGTATTTGAACTGAAAACCTCGATCTTGTTAAATGTATAATCACATATGTTATTTCATTCAACCTCAGGTGTAAAATCATTATTTTTACCACAAATAATTTCACTATTTATTAGAAAGTGACTGTGTGTTTTCAAATGGACATTTTTTATGACATTTGTAAGAAAAAATATGGTAAGCATTAAAAAAAGAACATTTTGTGTAATAACATTGTGTCATGTTTATAGATAATAAAGAATGGGAAAATGTATCGTGGGTCTCGTTTGTTAGTTTGGGATTATACTAGGTAGAAAATAAATAAAAATATCTGGGTCTTTGTGACCCATGCCAGATCAGTTACATAACACAAAATCGCCATACCAGTTAAGGGTTAAATTGCTCGCTTACGTCGCGTCGTCCGGCTCAGTTATAAAACAGAGGGAAGAGAGCGGGGTTTGTTTACATCTACAGTACAATGCTGAGGTGCGGCTTCTGTCAGGTCTGTTTGTCAACAGTGTGTTGAACTACTGGGTGGCCGAACCTCAAACCTGTTGAAGTACAGAGCAATCTGCTGGCCATTTTGCCAAATGTTGAACTACCGAACATGGTGGCTGCAAAACTGTTGAACTGTAGAGTGGACCCTGTGCATCAGGAAAATACTCGAAAATTTTGAACTACTGGGCTTGTTGAAATATCGAATGTTGAACTACCGAGCGCGCCCTGTAGGTAAAATTAATCGAGTGAGATCGGGTAAAGGATTCTACAGAGAAAACCAGAGAGTTGTGGATGTGGTGACATCGAGCATATTGACAAGCACGAAGTTATTGATGTGGAGCCTAGATTAGAATTTTTTCACTATGGCATGACATTTTTCGTCCGTCTAGTACTAGAATCCAAGACACGTACCCTACTTTCCCCACCCTAGATATTCCTATGCATGATTAGTGATGTGTACTTTTTTATTCGATGAATATACATATTACGTCTGAACTTGGAACTGTAGGCTAATTCAAATTTTAATGAACATTAGAAATTTTTAACCACAAATAAATTTTAACAGATTTCTTAAAACAATTTAAAATGGTTAATAAAAGTATAATAACGTAGAATTGTAATATGTCCTGAATCTAATAGTATAGTGTTCTTGAACTGGACACTAAGAAATTTGTGAATATACTAGAGATTTGCACAGGGTAATTCGGTGGTATTATGACAGGTAGTGTGTTTTATATGTATACAGTGACAGTTTATTTTCAACGAAGAACTTTCTTCAATTCAGGCCTCTTGAAACACTTCTTTCAGGGCTACTACTCCCAAAGTATTTGAATGAATCAAATTAGAATGTATCAATGAATAAATATGATGAACAGAAATCAATAAAATTTATTTGAGTTTCGGAGGGATTGTACATTATTTATTCTATAGGGTGGCGACGAGCCGGCTAAGATATTTCAAACTTGAATATTGCGCAGGCGTAACAACTTATATTGAATAGCGGGGTGGGAACCGAAATAGGAAAGAATGCCACGTTCGTTATATGGTCAGTCGAAATGGAGCATTGCAGCACAGAACATCGTGTTACCTCAGTTCGTAGCTATTACGAAACTAAGTCTGTGCCAGAAATACAACGTTTTATTTTTTATTTTATTTATTTATTTTTTTTTTGTTTTGTTTTAAGATGAAACTTCAATATTGGTCAACATGGTAAGGTTCCGTCTCGTACCATATTCGTTTGAGTGAAAAAGTTTAAAGAGACTCATAGTGTGTTGGGTGTGCAACATGGAGCTTCAAGAACAGTGTGAACTCCTGTGAACGTGGAGAGAGTGAGAACATTAAAGTTTCGTCTAAAAAAAAAATCATTTTTGACAGATTTAGTTTCGTAATAACTATGAACTGAGGTAACTCGATGTTCTGTACTCCAATGCTCCATTGTGAATGAACATACGACGTGGCGTTCTTTCCTCTTTTGGTTCCCACCTGCCAACCAATATAATTTATTACGCCTGCGCAATATTCCAGTTTGAAATGTGTTAGTCGGCTCGGCGTCACCCTGTATAATGCCAAGAAAAAAATATTTAAAACGAGAAAAAGCGAGAGTAAATTTGGTCATAGAATTTGGTCAACTGAAAGGAAAAAATATCTAGAAATCTATCATTTTGCTTCAAGCTATGTATTATTTATTGGCAAGAAAGCGCCACCTGCACTTCAACGCACAATTTTTTCGAAACTTTGGAAAGCCTTTTTAGATTTTCTTTTCTCATGAAACGTTATGCTTCATTTTCGTCTGAACGAGAAAAAAAATGGCCTCAAGTAGACCAATTTACTATCTCTCTCTCTCTCTTTCTTTCTCATGCAACGGAAAAGCATTGGCTTCATGCATACAGATACTCTGCATTGAGTGGGAATATGGCCCATTCTCTTATGAAAGAAACGGTCAATCTTGTCATACGAATGGAAGGAAATGAAACTTAGTGCCGCAAATGAGGAGGACGGAAAGAGCAGTATGATCCTCCCAGATGTTGCCTTTGATCTTAGAACGATTTTTTGTAGATGAAAAAAAGAAATGAATGGGAGAATAATATGTCTGTGGAGAGAAAATACTCTGAAGCTTGTGGCAAATATATGAGAAAGATTGAGCGACGGAATAAGTAAACGAAAAGAAAACAAAATTACAAATTTGTTTTCGTATTTATTAAATGAATTAGAAAATTGTTTAACTGAATTAACTCTAAAGCTATTTAATTATTTTTAATAAACAAGATTAAAACTGTAAATTTCACTTTCAATTTTCTTGTAATAATGTAGTATGACGGTAACCGAACCATAGACACTACCAGTCATTTGAGGACTATACAATATTTTGGATTGGAAAATTATAAATCATTTGGTAAATTCAGAGAGTTTCTTTAATTCCAAATGAAGAAAAAATCTTCATAATATCCAATGTTACAACATTGGTACATAAATAACAATCGATATTCCAAAATGAAATGAAATGTTTCAGTTTAAGGCTCCACGATGATACCGTGTAGGCTAAAGGAGACGATGATTAAAGCAAGTGAATGATGATGGAAGAATTAGTGGAATGAGAAAGTGGAAGAAACGGGAGTATTCCGAGAAAACCCACGGACATGATGTTCTCCACCACAAACACACTTGGCCAGGGTTCAAAGCAGATAACCCGCGCACCAGAGACACTGGCGCAAATTCCGGGGGACTGAGGGGGACATGTCCCCTCCAATCTTGGAAATGGGGGGACTATCCCCCTAAAAAATCCGATTTGAAATATGTTCTGGGGAAGAAACGTGATGATTTGTGTCTAGTTGCCACAAAGGAAAGTGAGATAAAATTGATACCCCCCTCAGAATACCGGTAAGCCTTAAATCTGCCAATGTCCCAATGTTGAACACAACTCTGATCCTCCACAGTATTGTTTTTCAACTTCATAAATATTTTAAACATGATTTATATATATGGAAACGGGCTTACCCGTCCCCCAATGTTGAAGACAGATTTGTGCCGCTGACCAGAGGTAGCATCGGTATTCGAGTTTCATACCTGTGGTATCAATATGTAAATAAGGGCGGCATTGACTTAAACAATCAATCATAAGATCTGACAAAGATTGGAGAGTTGTTTTCAAAATACTGCTTTATGAAGAAAAAATAACACTACTTGGAGTCTTAAATGCTAATAATAAAACCCAAGCGTCTCTCATGCTAATTTCTAATTATAACATTCACATTAAATGTCGCTACCTGCGTTGTTGGTTGGTACTCAATGATTTAAATCACGTAATGTTGCATATAACGAAGTCATTGAATGCGTAAAAGTGGTGTGGAGTTTGGTGTGGTTAATGGGTAGAGACACAATTTTTTGGTGACACGCGAAAACGGGAAATATAACAGTTTTGTATGAAAATGCTGTGTACCTAAAATATATATTTTTTCACTGTTTGTTAGGCCATATAACGCTCGCGATTAAACGTGAAATTCTGTTGAATTAGCGAAATTTGCAACAAGTCTCGATATTTCACGAAATTTACGCAAAAGTGACAGTTTTTCGACACTTTCACGATTTATTCATTCCCAATATTTGGCAATTACTAGCAATGTGATGAAAATTCTCATTTCTGAGAAAATAGATCACTTGAATTTTTGAAATTTTACATGCAGTTACAAAATGAGCTCTAAATGGTATCTAACGGTAAAGTGGATAGTGTGGAAGGAGTGTTGCAGGGTATGTTAGATGAGCATTTAGTAATCGCTTGAAAGTGCCTCCAACTAATGTACATATCAGTTTCGAATGTTGATGTAGAGAGGGCTCTCTTTTCTTACAATGGCATACTTACTGATACACACACACAAAAAGCAAATTTAACACCAGAAAACATTGAAACAATGCTTACGTGTTATTTGCATAAGTAAACTGTGAGCACTAAAGTTATTTTTTCCTGTTAATATTCTCTCTCTTTGTGTTTATTTTTTCTTTAAATGATACTTTTATTCAATAAGGATGCTTAGTGTTATTTTTTTAGAAAAAAACTCAATTATTGTTTGATGTAGTCATGCATGAGCTCATGTCGTGATGATCGATGAGTGGAAATTGAGTTGAAATAAAGGGTAACTAATTGTAATTGAAAGGGACAATAGTGTTCATACGTCGAATTTCTATTCACCGATTTTATCCCGCTTTACGCATATTTTTATAACGAAATTACGAACTCTTATTTACCACAAAATCGTGTCTCTATTAATGGGCAAAGAAACAAAGTTAAATGTAAACAATCAGAACTTTCAATTGAACAGTGTTTTAGCGTATAATGTACAGCAGACCGAAGACTTCAAGGAACAGCTAATTGAATTAAAGTATTAACATCTTTAAAATTCATTGATGCAAATTATTTCTGGAATTTTTTTTAAAAAAATCACGTCTTAACCTTGTACTTATATACATAGATATACTAAAACTTTCCTCATTCTGAAGTACTTTTATTTAGTATTACAGATAACAGTCCAAATTATTTTAGTCACACTGATGTACTGGGTGAGTCAGAAACATGACTATACGTTGGAAGTAAGTGATGTATTGTACTACTGTGAATTGTAAAGGGAAATGTTGAATGGTATATAAAACGTGGATCATCATTTATTTTTTCATTTCAGACAAGGGTCATTAGTCCGATCTTACATCATTAGCCAAGATGTCATTGGACATGCAAACAGCAGCAAGTTACACTTAAAACGTTAACTGTTGCACATCAGAATAATCGTGAGGCCGTGAGAAGTTGTGACTTTGGCGCAAAAGTACTGCCGTTGACTGCGGGAAAGTGGTGAAAATACATACAATTGGAAACATCCAAAGGAAATAAGTTCCTGGTGATTGTTACAGTAGCACCGATGGAGCTATATTGGAAATTGCTGATTAAGCATAGATGTATACGGCAAGCAGCTTGGCACAAGGAAGTAAGTCAGATTGGTATTGCCGTGTCTTGTACGTTAACTAGAAAGGTCCATATTTCACTTTCTGTATGCCTAATAGTATTATAGCCATCAAAAGTGCAGCCATACTTGGACCTTGACCTTTGTTACATTTTCAAAATATCAGGTGAGGTTTGTTTGATATTCTGAAATTTCTGCGATTATGGTAAATTTCCAAACTATGCGATTTCAATGCTGAATACTGAAGTCAAGTTGCAAAATAAATTAATAAAGTCAGAAGTTGAACGTGTTTTTCGAACACAGAATCCACATCTGAATGAGTTTCTCTTACAATTATTACTACGAGAGGAATCAATGTTGAAAGAGGAATTTGTGGTAGATTTTATTTCCGATTCCAGTACAACAACTAATTTGCAACTTATTTCTAGGGTGCTGAGTTCATATTAAAAACTCATTTTCGCCATCTCTTATCGTTCTTGCTCTACAGAGGTCAAACTTATAACTTGAAGTAATAGTATATTACTACCACTTTTGTTTGCAAAAGAGAATAAAATAAGAAATGGAACCTATCCATGCGGCACTGAATCTATATCAAAAACTGATTTTCAATGTCAATTACAGATTTTTCAATTTGAGTGTCGGTGTTAAAACTGAAAATAGTAGATTTTCAGTTTCAATAGAGGGTCTCTAGGTGGTGTTTATTGTGCTGACAATTATTGTTGTTCCTTCATATTTGAAGTTTAAATATTAAACAAATAACAATCGATTGTCATCACAATCCACTAATAAAATGGTGAAAGCTTTTTAAAAGTCATGATCAGAAAATTTCTTCTTTAGATTTGTTCCCTTTGTTCCCCCCCCCCCTCCAAAAAAAAAAGAAAACAGGTATATTTCCTTATTTAAATTATTGATATTGCTTTCTACTAACTTTATACCTAGTTACGTTATGTAACCGAGAATGCCCTAAAGTTGGCGTTTGCAGTATGATATTCAGGGGATCTTCGTAAATCACGTTTCAGATTATTTATTTATTTATTTATTTAACACACACACCTATTACAGAGCCAATTGCTCCAATTACAACAGGTGAATACAAATTCAATATACAATTGTGAAAATTGCTAAGTAATCTATTAGATTAAAATAAATATAAGAAAAGAAAAGAAAAGAAGAAAAACAGAAAAAGTCTAAAATAGCAACATTCATGCAGGCTATTTTTTCTTTTTGAATGCAAGAACATAATCATTACATTACATAAACAGGGTTCAAAAACAATTGAATCAATTTTATATACTTTTCCAAAGACATCGTAAAATCAACGATTATTCCAGATTTTATAATATCATTATGTTTCTTACAAAGTCTCACAAGTGGTGAATTTTTATAAGAGATTGTTTTAGATTTAGGTATAACAAATGGTAATCGTATTCTTAAAGATCTACTAGTGCTAAATTTTATTGTATTTATTAAATTATGAAAACGCGTAAATTTAAGAACTGATTCAATGTGGAAAACACAACAAAAAGTGAATAATAACAAAATTATTATTAATATTATTAATATAATTAATGCTTTTATAAAATGCACATAGTAACTGAAATTCGTTTGTAGGTGAACCGAAGAAATGGTACTAATGTAAGACTATAAAAACATTCGCAATTTATTATGTGGGTTTTTAAGAGAACTCTTCACACACCACCTTTCATCCCTTCTGACTACTATACCAATGGGGCCTGAATTTGAACTTAAACATCATCCGGAATGTCACTAGTCATCTCAGCATCCCCAAACACTATGGATTGGATAGGACACTAATATCGGTCCTTTTATATCGCTTTTACATATAACAGCCTCACTTATTTCTCTTCGCTTGCCCGAAAATATGATAGAAACCCAAGTGGGAGCAGGGACGACACATCCAAAATCATCAACAATAATAGAAATAGGTGCAGTGACCTAGGAGAAGTTGTTACATTCATTTTTCTTCATATAGATATAGTTACCTATAACTTGAATTAAACAAGCTTGAATCTTGAAAATAATTAAATGAATTTTTTGAGTTCTACGTCCCACGGTTATGCCGGCTAGGCTAAAGAAGACGGTGATAATAAGAATTGAATGAAATGGTGGAATGAAGAAAGTGGTGTTCGTTTTCTATAATACTGGGGGTGAAAAGTGGTGTTAACTACCAGCCAACCAATCTAAAACTGCAAAATGGTGAAATTCACAATTATAATTGATTACATCAGTAGAATGAAGGGAAAAGTGACAGTTTGTGCATCACTCTAATTCCTAATAATAAACGTTAAGATAATAGTTGCCGCTACCTACACTACCTGTTTGCCTGACGCCAATACATGTCGCTAGGATGCAGGCAATTTACCGATTTAAAATTATTATGGCGATTTAATTGCAACTTAAAAATGTATTGTATTGAATTTAGTTATTTCAAAATTGGACAAGGAGGGTTCAGTAGTGGAGCGCTTACCTCTACTGCGTGGGATACCTGCTTCGATCCTCGGCGAAGTAAGTTTGGGTTTACAACATCATATCATTGGATTTTCTTGGGGTACTCCCATTTCTTCCCACATTTTCTTTCCACCAATTATTTCATCATCATTCACTTCCCTTAATCATCGTCTCCCTCATAGCCTAAAGGGCATAATCGTAGACGTTAAATTGAAACATTTGAAAAGGACAAGGACCGTAACTATATTTAAATTTAAACATTAATATCATAGTTGAGTATTTGTATAGTAATACGCTATGACGATTTAATTGGAAAGTAAACCGTAATATTTCAATTTATTTTCTTTCATAATGAATAGGTGATGATACTGAAAATGAAAGAGCTTTGTTGTTTATTATTAAAACAAAGGCCGTGACCATATTTTGAATTGAGCATTAATATTTGTATGACCTCATGTTGGTTGGTGGTCAAACGAAAAGTCAAAAAAGATAGATATAAAATTAAAACGCCTAATTAATTACAATTTTATCCTATAATATACAACGGCCTCGAAGCAACAACCAATACGACTAAAAGATATTCTATTGAACTGTGTTATAACTTTCATATGCATTGAATACATATTAGCACTATCCCATCCACTACTTACTGCTTCTCCTATTGTTATTCTACTGTGTCACTGACAAGTCATTCATTGGGGATTAAGCATTTCCAGCTATATACCACACTTTCCTTCAAAGTTTATCTTGATGTAGAAATGTTCAAACTAAAAAATACTTATAAACATACGGTAATGGTGGCGTACACAGAATTTCATCATAGGGAGTTTAAAGCAGGCAAGTTCATGACGCTGATATATTAAATCATGATAATAATATTAGTATTGATTAAGTATCATCATTTTTACACAATTATCATGGTCATTCATTTGCGTTTTCGTACTTTCATCTAGATGACAGAAATCATAATGTAAAATGGAAGTTGCAGTCAAATAGTGAACTAAGTAATAAAGTACATGATGTGGTCATATCTCAGTGTAGTATGAGAGCCTTTAGTGTATGTATGTTGTAATGGTTTATATTAGTTCAATCCTTCACCGGCCATAGGCAGACAGAAAAGGAATATTTGTTTCGTTGTGCTCCTTCTTTAACCTTCTTAAAGTCAAATACACTTCAATTCACTGTCCTATTGCACTGACAATACAAATACAGTATATTTATGGTGCATCATTCCATCATACACCCTTTTAAAAACAGGCATGCTCTCGTGTTTTAATTTCAGGACTGAATACTTGCAGAGTATTCTCAGTCCAGCATAGGTACCACTTTTTATTTACAACTTAATAAATTTTTATTTTTCCTTATCTTGCAGTATGTCTGCCTGCAGAGGGAGACAAAACAGGAGTTAGTTGCCTTCTCCTGGATTTTCCAAGGATGGTCAGTTCTTTGAAGCACATGTCAAAACATAGCTATTTATTTGCGCTCACATACTATTTGTACGTGTATACATATATTAAATACTACTTTACCATAGTTTATTTAATGATGTATTAAATGTACACGTTCATCAAAATGTGTGTACGTCTTCTGCCCTCCTTCAAATCGGTCTTAGCCCTCCATGAAAAAAAAAATGTTGCGAGCGTGCTTGTCTTGTAGAAATGGGGATTAAAACTCCGTAACATTCCTTGTGTATGTCGCTGCAAGTAATATATTGATTATTACTTATTGCGAAGTTCCTGCATTACTTTCAAGCTTCAACTGTGCTCAGGAAATACGAGGGGTGATCAGAGAGTACGGTTACAAAGCCTACAGTGAAACGTTTATATATTATTTCATAGAACCAATGCAGCTAACCGATAGTACTTACATTACGTTATTTTTCAACAATCTTTATATCGATTGAGGCACTTCTCGCATCGTGGGATGAGTTTGAAGATTTCCTCCTGATAATAATCCTATCCTTATGTGTTCAGCCACGTTATCATGAAGTATTTCACTTCTTCACCACGGTCTCCTAGGTGCTCCTTCAAGTGCAGGATCAGGTGAAAGTCGTTTGGAGCGAGGTCTGGGTTGTAGGAAGAGTGGTTGATGATGTCCCAGCGAAATTGGTTCAACAGCTGCTGGGTTGGTGACTACGCTCTTCGGCAGTAACGTTTTCTCTACCAGCCGCAAACTTTCGGCACCATTCTGTGACATGCTGACGACACATGAGTCTTTCCGTAAACCTCCACCAGTTGCCGGTGATATTTCAGCCGAGGTTACATGTTTCGCCCACAGAAATCGAACAACTGAGCGGACTTTTTCGGGAGACCAGTTTTCCAAACGAGTCGCCATTTGTGTTTACCTACAACTAGCTCCGTAGGTGGCGGGTGACTGAAACTCTACACAGTTGCCAACTCCATGTATTAGGCCTAAGATTACCGTACATTCTTCATTCCTCTATAACAGACAAAACTCTAGAAATATCGGCTTTGTAATTTTAGTTTCTGATCCTCCCTCGTAGTAAACACATAATTTAATAGCCACTAGCAACAAATTATCTGTACTCTAGAAGTTAGCTTTATTGAAAAGAAAATCAATATTGTGTTGAACAAGCAGTGATTAAGTGGTGAAAAATACTATATAACGGTGTTTGCATTTGCAGCAAAGCCAAACTCGATTAGTGCTAACTTAACATTGAAAGCGGAGAAGTTTAAACTTGAAAAGGCATTCATCTTGTTAAATCAATGAGCCCTTACCAATAGTGGTTTAGTTGTTTTCATTTCAAATATTGAACTTTTAACAAATGAATGTCTTTTATTAAAACAAATAGCACGTTCACAGATGGAAAAATCTCTTCCTTTTTTCACTGGTGAAATATTGCCTCCCGTTGATTTCATTCACTTCATCAAATAAAAAAAAAAAAACTCCTTTTCCTGAGGAATACCTGTTTTTTCTGGATTGATCCAATCAGCTTTGGGACAACTTCCAACCGAAAATATCAAATTGAGAATTCGATACACTGTCAACGGTATTGCAAGTAATGCTAAGTTTCGGTGGCATCTAGAAGATCTTCTTAACACATAAAACTTTAAAACGAGTACAAGATTAAGTTTCGATTTTAATGTCATTCCTAAACGCTAAAAAAATAGCTATCTAATACGAGCTTGTATTTGAAATATGTTTTTTCATATTTAAAATTAATCGTGAAGAATCATAAAACTTTGATGAGTAATATACTGTTCGTGTGTTTTCCCAAGTTGTCTCGTTTTACCCTTCCGCAAATTATTTGTATTTTAATAGAATTCGATACGTTTAATAAATTTTGAATGAGCAGTAATGTCAACTTTTGAAACCGAGGTCACTTCATATGTATTTTGCTGTAGTCCTGACCATTCGTATATTTCAGCCTCCTGAACAGTAATTTAAGATACAGTTTGAAATATAAATGAAATCTTTTCAATTTAATGTCTCATGATTATGCCCTGTAGGCTAAGGGATAAGAACGATTGAGGCAAGTGATGATGATGATGATGATGGAAGAACTGGTGGAATGAAAATGTGGGAGGAAACGCGAGTGCCTCGAGAAAACCCACTGACACGTAACTTTACTTGGTCGGATATCCAATCATAGACCCAACACAACAGAGGTAAACGCTGTACCACTGAGCCCTGTGCCCCCTCAGCTTTCAAATAATATAATGCATTAATAAAGGTCATTGCGTCGAATATGCTCCCCTTAAGGATAAAATGAGCTCTGAGGCACAGATGAAAAAAAGGAATCCGAAAATCAGTATGCGGTTGCAAAGTTTGGTACCTCCGTCAATAATACCATTAGCAAGCATGAAAGAACATTTTTACAGAAAGACATCATACACCAAAATATGCCACAGAGTGGTACGGATGCATATTTCCCGACGCTGGGATAATATGCGCACCGTGTGTAATTATGTTTTCGAACCAAAATGTTAAACTACTGGCAAGCAATACATCAAATATCTGACACCCTAATATAGAACCTTATACAATGAAGCAATACTGCAAACTTAAATTATGAAAATACCAAGAAATTAGCAAGAAACTTTCATGAAAGGAAAACGTAAATTTATTTTTTTCTCTTTATAACACAATAACGATCTTTCTTACCACTGAAATGTTTTCCCTGTATTAGTAAATCATAAACGTAGTCCAAAATCCTTCTTTCAAGTATTATAATTTCTAGCATAGCAGTGGATCATCTGAACTGTTTACGTACTCTTGTGTTGGTATAACATGAATTGACATTGTCTTCTGTCATGTATGTCAAAAACAAATACAGAAATAAGTTGAATTTTAACACAATTTAGGATTAAAATTAAGCCAATTGAAACCGGACATTAACAAACTGTGTTTAGCTAAAGAAACACAACATTCACACTGAAGAAAAAATGGGATTCTATAATTCGTATATCTTTTTGACAATCGTTGATAATAGTCTTTTTGACTAAATATATAATTCTGACTGTAAGTTTATTTCAGAACTGAATTACCATAGCCAGAAATACGTCTCCACCTAATGTTATTTTAATTTTAAAAATTGGTATATTTTAATAAGCAATCCATTAATTAGTTTTTAAAAAATGGTTAGCTTTTCAAAATACTTATGTATATCTGCATTAAAGATTAAAAAAAAAACATAATTTAATTACAGAAGTTAGTTACAAACAGTTACGCGAACAGGCGTGTTATTTTGAGCCTATAATAAGGAAATCGTATTTTTTGCAGCACAACTTTGCATGCTTGCACATTTTTATTCTCTATGTTCAATACGGTGATACGTCAATGGAAAAAGCTGAGAACTCTAGAGTACAGAAAATTCTCGGTAACACGAAATAAATTAAAATGCCGTACACGTTAGAATTGTACACAGTAAAAAATGAGGTGTTCAAACAACACAAAATGTCTACCACTTTACCATGCTACCTGTGTGTTACTTAGCAACAAGCTATTTTTTTAGTGCTAGCACACAGGTTAGCCCCCCAGAGAGTTACGCCCTTATGTGGGAAGTGGTGAAACAGGAATAGTTGACAATGGGTATAGGCGGTTGGTCTATGAATATTTTGCACCGAGCACATCGCCTTCCGAGCATATCAGAAATAACTCGTTACAACCTGGGACAATTTGCGTTCGTATTTATTGATTGGTACAAGCAACGCTTTGCGAAATATATTTGGCATTTATATCAAGTATCGAACAATGTTCTATGTTTTCTGTAATCGGTCACAATAATATTTTGTAAACCTGTCAATCGTCTGACAACAGTTACGTGAGCAATAGTTCTGCCCTCTCCTGTTCTTACGTGCTAAGACACAAGAATAACAGATAAAGAAAACAGATGGTAGCACTGCTACATATATAACTGTTGTCAGATGATTCACAGGTTTACAACAATATCACTGTTAACCAATTACAGAAAACATAGAATATTATTAGGTACTTGCCATAAATGCGAAATATATTTCGCGAAGCTTTGTTCATACCAAACAATAAAAACCAGTACAAATACTCACACCCAGTAAGGAGATATTTCTGATATGCCCTGAAGGCGATGTGCTTGGTGTTCACTTCCGATCGATACTTAAATCGATCGTACCAGCTGTGACGTACCATACGTCAGTACACTGCCTTTTGAATACCTTCCTGCTTCTCATCCTGTTTTTTTTCTCGCGTCAGACTGTCGAGTGCTATACGTCAGACTTATCTCAGCCAAGGGCGAATAGCACTACAGGTCTAATAGAGGGACTACCTAACTTTGAGTACTCTCCAAACGGGTACTCTCACCTATTCATCTTTTCATCTACACTCATCAACTAGTTCATCATTTCACATTTTGGGCTCTAGCCCACCAGGACGAATCTTGCTATGCCTGACCCACGCACTGCTAATAGGACTAAAGACAAGGGACGACATGAAAGTCTACCGGCTACTGTTCCAGGACCGGCTGTGCGGCCGGCATCCAGCCAACTATCTACTGCTAGCCATCACAAACAACGTACAGTTTCTGGAGACTCCACTGCATCAGCCTTGTCCAGAAATTCTGTCCGATCTCGATCACCGCCGCTAGGTCAAACTACGCTGAACGTCTGGTAGAATTATCACCTAAATGAATCATCATCTGCATTCCACTCCATCCACAGAAGATATGGACGCCATCGATGCCAACCAGAATACCAGCACCAAGAACAGCGACCTTCCTGTTTCTACTCTTTACTCGATGCTTCTGACGAACTACGATGCCAAATTCTCAACAGCCAAATTTGTTTCACTCCAACTCCGAAAGTATCTTCCTCGAGCAGCAATAACTCCGATAGTGCATACCCGCAATGGACTCATTCTGAAGACCAACGACGCCAATCTGCTGAAAACCATCAAGAACAAACTCCCGATCGACATATTTTGGCCAAACGCACAACTACAATCACTCACCAACAGCAGAAGGAAACAACTGCCACCTTCTCATCGAACCCCGCTTCCATCAGTCGTTATCCGCGGAGTGGAACCCAGCTACACCGAAGAAGAAATCCAAGAAGAACTAAAGCTCGATGGACAAACAGTTACCAAAGTACTGCGGATTCGCAACGACAAGAGACTAACTTATATGATAAGAGTGCTTACTACCCACCAAGTTACAATCGATGATCTACTGACGAACGGGACATACATCTACAGTCGTAAACATCGAGTTGAACCATCTCGTTCTAATGGTCCTCTTCCAATTCGATGTGAGCGATGCCAGGAGTACAACACCCATCTCACCGCATACTGCAAGAACAATAACAAATGTGCGTGCCTGCATGAATTTACACCAACCATCTACCTGCGCCACAAGCCAAGATAAAAATCCAACGTACAGCTATAAATGTAAAGCCAAACCTGTACCTCCAGTGGATCATCCCGAACTTGTCGCACCATTATGCACTTCGCCTACAGCTACAGACACTTCTCACGATCATGATGCTCCTATCACCATCAATCATTTTCTCACCTTTTAGACGTTAACACTCCAAAACATTCACCCATTCCAACGCCCCATATTCTCCGTCAAATCATATACGCAGCCAAGTTAACCTTTAACGTCAATTTTACTGCAACATACTCTGGCACCACAGTTCATTTCCAAACCTCACAACCAAATAGCCAAGACTATAAAACCTGATCATGGACTTAACATTTCTTTTCCTGAATATTCGCTCCTACGAGCGAAACAAACTGCTTTTCGAACAGTTGCTCTTAGAAGAACATATAATAGTATTTCTGTTAAACGAAACGTTCTTCACACCAAAATCATCTTGTTGTCTTCCAGGCTATACTATCATCCGTCATGATAACTCTCTTCCAACCCAACGTGCCAATGGCGCGACTATAGAATTCCGCTCTCACTTGCCTTATCGTCAACATCATTATATTATTTATCCAATACCTGAACTTATTATCACCACCTTATATTTCAACCATATCATCATCACCCTTGCTACCATCTATGTCCGTCCAGGTCATGCTATTCCACTCCACTTCTTACAATATATATCCAATAATTACCTCCATTACATCATCATGGCCGATTTAAATCTCCACAATAGAAGTGCACAAGATCGTGACAATTTTCACACCTTTCTTACGACCAATACCACTGGCATTCTTTACGCTCTCCCAAAAGCCATTAGACTCAAATACCACTCCTAGTGCTGTTATCACCTCAGCCACTCTTGCAGCTCATTGTCACATGGACGTTCTTGACCCTCCGGGCAGCGATCACGCACCCATTAAACTTTACTACCATACACACCACCCATCAAACCAAGAACGCCTACAACCTCGCCTAGTCTGAGGTTCGACAAAGCCAACTGGCCTCAATATCGCTCTCATTGCTCATCCGTACTTAACACCTCACTACTTGAACTACAGAGGACGAGTTAAACACCACTGTTGATACAATCACCACTGCAATCCAAGACGATAGCGCACTTACCATTCCAGTCAGTCATTCCATTCCTTATCAACCCAAACTTCCACCACAGTATCTCTTCACGATCCAACGCTCCTGTCAATTCCTCCGCGATTATCATCGCACTTGCAATCCCAAATCCCTTCACCATCATAAACAACTCCATCGTATAGTTCATAATTATATCAAAGCCTACAAACTTCACTGTTGGGTCAAAACCTGTAACACCCTCGCTGACATACAATCCAACAAAATACTGGAAACGATTCAATGCCTTATGCGACAAACTTACAACAACCTCCTATCCTATTCTTACTAAGGACCAGCTGGCTCCCACTGATAGAGATAAAGTTAATGCTTTCGCCAATCATTTCCAGCAGTTCTTCACTCCAAATACTTCCGGAGCTGCTCCACACGCAGCAGATCGGTTAAACCTCTCTGCTCCTTCATTACAATCAAACATTCAGTATCAATTACCCAACGATACGATTATATCAGCCCCCATCACAGTTGACGACATTCATTCCGTTCTGCAGAAGAAACTCGACACTGCTCCAGGTCCAGATGACATCACATAACGCCACATCAAAGAATGTCCACCCACATTGCTTCTCCTCTTAGCATCTATATATACATTTGTCTTAAGAGCTGTTTTTTTCCGCTGCCCTGGAAAATGTCCAAAACATTAATGTTTCTCAAACCCAATAAACCTCCTCAAGATATCAGCTCCTACAGGCCAATACAACTTACCCCTACTTTTAGTAAGATATTTGAACGCATCCTAGTCAAAAGGCTTCGTTTCTATCTCACAGATAGACATCTTCTTCCAGACACACAAGCAGGATTTCAACCATCATTTTCCATCAATGATGAATTATTACGTCTCATCAGTGTCACCACGCAACACTACAATTCCATCAAACCATTGTCTAGTACTATTTGATCTGGAAAAGGCCTTCGATAAGGTATGACTTATTTACAAATTACACAAACTCTGGCTCCCTATCGAATTCATCAGACTGGTCGTCCACTTCCTTGCAGGCCGAATCACATACATATCCACCCACTCCAGTCTCTCTCATCCAATTTGCTTACTCTCAGGTGTTCCTCAAGGATCCGTTCTTTCGCCGTTACTGTATCTTCTTTACGTTATCGACATGCTACAGCTTCCTGACCACGTCTACAGTTTTCAGTACGCTGACGACACAGCTTTTTTAGCACTAGGAACTACCATTCAGCAAATCAACGTTAAACTTCAAACTGCTATTACCATTTTCCACACATGGTGTACCCTCTGGCGCCTCACCACCTATGCCGCCAAAATTCAAACTGTCGTCTTCATACCTCCAAAACAGACCACCCGTGTAAGACGCATCCTACATCGCCTTTCATTAACATTAGATTCTGTTCCATTTCATCCTAGCAAAACAGTTACGTATCTTGGCGTTACTTTTGATTCACACCTAACCTGGAGCAAACATCTACAACAAGTTACTAAGAAAGCTTACAACCTTTTAAATTTACGATTGACTGGAACAACCAGGGGTCTGAAATCACATACCATTTTAAATACGTGTAAGGTCCTTCTTCCCCAGTATTAACATATGGCTTCACCGCTTCGACGTCTGCCCCACTCACATATTACCAAAAACTACTTATCTTGTAAAGACACGCCTTTCGCATAGCAAATCGATAAAGCTTCCAAGTCCGACACAAGATCCCTATCGCCTCATCACTTTTCAAAACCTTGAATTTCACATTGAAAAACTCCGCCAGATGTACATCACCAAGCTTCTATATGACGCCATGCATTACATCGCCCTTCATCCTTCCACTGTACGCTACTATCACACTCCCATATCCTTACTACTTACTCTTTATCAACTCTCCTTACCGCCAAACGATCCACAACTTCTCTTTCTGAACGACTACATCACTCATTATCATCTTCCTCATATCTTTCCGTCATTATCTGCACACTAACTCCCCATTGACATAACTTGGGCTTCATCTCTCCTTTATCGAGGTCTAGAGTAGCCCCTAGACCAGAAGATAATCTCATTCGTCTGTTTCAACATAACCCATGTGTTCACGCTCTGCACCGCACTTCACCTCATCGCGCATCCTCATTACATCTCCCTTCTATGATTATTGTCACTTTGCTCTATACATTTTACTATATTTTTTTATGAACTTACTCTCTCGACTATTTATCATGTCTTTTCTGGTGTATATGATTGTATTCTTTTGATTTATTAAGTATACTCCTCTGCTTCATTTTCCTTTAAAATGTTAAAGAACGCAAATTTCTTTAAATCCTTTATTACAATAAAGATTATGTAGCATCCCTTCGACCACCCATAATAAATATAATCCCGCCAATCCTTTCTACATCTCCTCCCTAAAAGAGGGCGTAACCCTCTCACAGGGTGCTAGCCTCCTGGCTAGCTTTTAAAAAATGCTTGCTGTTGAATTGACAAAAGTAACACGCTAAAGTGGGAGTCATTTTGTGTTGTTTCAACACCTCATTTTTTGCAGTGTAGGAAAATTATTACGTTTGTCATTAACAGGAAATACATTTACCTAGGTAGTATGCATTTACGTGTAAGAGAAACGTATAAGAGAAATGTATAAAATTGTTTAACTTCTACTATGTAATCAGTTTGGAGAATGGTTAATAATGCTATTTTTCATTTTTTTTTAAAAAAAAAAGATCCTGTGCTTGTATCTATACGTGTGGATTTACCACCTGCTGTTACGTAAATGAATTATCGAGTAAGCAATGTGTGAACCGTCCATGTAAACCTATTGTTCAGAATTCTGCAATAATTAAGAAACCATAATGAACATTACACATCTGTAACACCTGTCATATGCAGGGTATAAGTACAACATTAACCAGAGAATTTTCCAATCAAATAATACAGACAGAGAAAGAAAAGAAAGTCATTACTTTTACTATATCGAGTTGAAGTGTTCTGTTTTGTAGTTGAGAAAGGAGTGTCAGAAGCAGTTGAGTATTTGGATGAAAAAGTGATACAGAGCAATATATGTAATGAAATGCAACTACGTGTCATCTCAAACTACGTCAACTCAGGAGGTACAGAAAATTTTCTCTTTTATCCTAGAAAGCAAACATGTCCAGAAAATTGCGTTAGAGCTAACATATCGTAAACTTTACTACTAGTTACAAAAAATTAACTACAGACATATATTTTTTAACATATCTTTCCTGAAGGGTAAATCCCACAAATTTTGCGAGGCTGGTTTTGGGGCTGGACAATATTGTTCTCTGGCACCGGTAATTTTAGGATATCAGTAATGGGTGTAGTGCAATGACAGTAACAGATTATTTTGTTTAATTTACGTTTTGTTTCTTGCTTCGTTACGCTTAGTTTATATCTTGTGTTGTAATTATTGACCTAACTATAATTCTTTCACGTTTTTTAGAAGTTATGCAATAACTACCTTATTCTCAATCTGCACCCAAATTTTCATGTAAACATATTAATTGAAAATTCAAGTTGGTGAAAAAGACTAAAATTATGGTACTTGCTGAAGAAGAAAAGAAGAAAATTTATATATACCAAGGATGTTATAAATAGAGGATCTGCTCATATGTATCTTCATCCTATGAAAACGATGAAGCCAAAAAGCAAACGATCATCGGCACGTCTGATTTGGTACTCTCGTTTGTACCATCGTCTGATTGGCTACTTTCGTTTCCGCCATAATTGTTGGCTCAAAACATTGCGATCCTATTGGGCGGAGTAGGCAGAGTATGGGTGGCAAAACTGTGACGTATGGCTTCAAGATTTTGATGTAAGGGCAAATCCTCTAGTTTATAAGATCCTTGATATACACACAACGAAGTTTGGTTTTAAATAAGTATTGTCATCGCATATTCAAGAACGATTTAATAGGTAATATACTTGCTGTAAAATAGGTAAATACAGATAACACTTATCTGTATCAGTTACTTACAAATTATACTTACCTGTATTCACGCACTAAATCTTTGGTTTGATTAAGTGATGAAGTATTTAAATATATCGTTACTAAGGAAGTTAGAGATTTGGGGGTTTCATATCCCCAAAACTCCATACGCCACTACTAATAACAATGAATATAATTAAATATATCAACATATTCTCTTCCAAATTCTCAGTACTTATATTATATTAATTTACATATTATATTATTATATTATATTTATACATGATAACAAAATTTGGTGTATTTATTTACAATACCATCTTGTCTTTTGTTTATTATATATCAATGAAGAAATTTGATGTAAACAACATAAACAAAATGCCCGCACGCAATAATCATTAGTATGTTGTTTATGAGGTTTAAGATGTAAGAGAAAGGTCAACTATTGATATCTAGTGATTTCGATTAAAAAAAAAAAAACACGTATATGTCAGCGATATATGCTTATCAATGTAATGGTGGTTCTTAATAGGTAAGGTTAATACATGCTCATCTGTTTCGACGAGTAGAAATAATACGGCCAGCATCATCCTAGGTTAACCTCTGAAAAGGAAAGTATAATTATATCTGTTAAATAAATAAATAAATAAAGGTTTTATGGAATTTTTAATATATATTTATATGTCGCACGTATTAAAATGAAGGATAAAATATAATTTATTATGAAAGAAATAAGAATTATAATGAATGATGAAGAAATATTATATAATAAAGTCTACGGTGATAAAAGGAAAAAATAAGGAAATTGAAATAAAATATACTTACCTGTAATAAAGAGAAGGGACTAGTGGTGCTTGGAATCGTATCACCTCGATGAGACATCTGAAAAGAAATACAATACGACATATTAATAAACAAACACTTAAGAACCTAACCTAAAATACCTGTAGATACTACTAAACTAGCTACTGCCAACTATGCCTACGAAAAGAGAAATATTTACCTACTTACCCCAAACATGCTATTAAACACTACTACTTACCTCATTACTCTCAAACATTGTAATGCGTGGAATGATGTACGTGCTGACACTATGGCCAATATAAAGCAGAATTAACTCCATGTTCAACGTTACTGGTTCGATTCTATTGTACTTATTATGATTCGTAATAATTTTTTTGAATTCTTCATATATCTCTAGTGTTATAATATAGTGTTCTGTAAATTACATTTCAGTGTTTACAAAGTTATTTCTATAATTGGTATTAACAGAAGTTTATATTTTCCTAGCTGTTGCTAAGTTCGTTGCGGGATCCTATTAATCCGGACGATGTGAATTTCTATATCGTCTTTATGTACTCCTGTGCCCACACGAATTGGGAAATTGCTTTGTCTTCTCTTTCGCGCCGAGTTGCTGCGGTGGCGACTTCAGAAATTTACTGGGCCAAATTTTGTTTAGTTCTCGCATATTTTCAAGAATGCGTTGGTGAACTATAAATTATTATAAATTTGTTGCGCAATAGTAGGAAATGAAAAGAAACCCGTAAGCATGGGCTACCATAACATGGATTGCTTAAATTTTCGTGGCAAAATTGGGTACCGGTACTGAACCAGTTGTTGGAGCCATAGTTTAATAAGACTGCTGTTCCTTGAAAATTTTGTTAAAAATCTCCGATTTTTGTGGCACAGTAAAACTGATAAAGAGTTTAATAACTGAAATATCCAGAAATAATAATAGTAATAACTTTCGCTTGATTCTACAATTCGTAGCACCAAACAATAACGCTGTTTCTTCAATAATTTTCAGAGTAGGTTGTTCTTACACGCGTCAGTTGGAAAGAATCAATACTGAATTTCACATATACGGTAGCTGCTTTTGCATGGTAAACTTATTAAAGCAGTATAACTATGAGATAATATTATGTCATCTGTTATTAATACGAGTAGTCCTCTTCTTTCCTATTATTAAAAATTATATAGCTTATTACCAAAAGTTTAGGATATACGAGAAAAGAACTTTCATTCAAACAAATTACCTTCATATTATTTATTCAAACGACACAACTGACTCACGTCCCTCCCCCCGAAATTTTGAATTTTATATCACGGGAGTCTTTAAAAACAGAATTTATAAATGCATAAGGATTCTCTCGTAACGTAATCAGAAATAGAAGGAAATAGAAGAGAGATGAAATTTCAGTATGAAAAAAGTATATATATGTTTGGGCTAGAACTTGTCTTTCCTTTTATTCCCTTCTAAAAGCTTGACGAATATAGCGTTCATTGGTAGTTTTGAAGACAGGCGTTGCAAATGAACAGGAAACGTAAATGTTTCTCGCTAGATGGGGCAAGAAAATTGTTCTCCTTTATTGTCAAAATGTGCTTCGTTTGCAGAGTTTATTATCTTGTCATTGCATTTAACGCTCTGAAGCTATTCATTTCTTAGGAACGTTGTCTCTTCCTCCTGCAATTGAAGTACCATCTAACGGATGTCAATTTTAAAGTCTTCTCGTTCGTTACATTTGTGAGTTCATTTTCTGGATGAAGAGGAAAGGAACTACATATTATGCTGTTATTTCTATAATATTCTGTATTACTTATGTAATCATTCAATACTTATAATTTGTATAAAAGGGTTATAATAAAAAAAAATTAGAACATTGTGCAAGATGAAAATATCTTAACTTGATAAAACGATGAAGATTGGAAAACCTAACTTTGGCCCATAATTCATTCGATACTGTATAACGTTTGATATTTACTTAATAAATACAGGATATATACTTTACGGTTATATAATTATATACTTGTGTTGGTGGTTCAAGTGTTTTCCGCCCTTAAATTTATATATCTTTCGTTTTCAGTGTATTTTTGGTCCCATTTTCCATCAATTTTTCGAAATTCTGGACTAAATGCACGACAATTTTATTTCATATGTAAATTTCCTATATTAAAGAACCGATGTTTAAAAAGTTAATTTTGGTACAATCATTTCAACCATGTAAGGTTGCTATTCGTCCCAGAAAATCCAGGACCATCACGGAATCAAGATCTGCGTCCTGGCGCCCGAAAAATACTTCTCGGGACGCTTAAATGTCCCGGATTTCAATGAAGAAGAAAGCAAGGGAATATTATAGTTTCCTTTTCTCACAGGATTACATATATAATTATTCTCATCAACTTCCGTGTATGGCAATTCAAAAGTTGAAAAAATACTTGAACACATAAAATTTGAATACTTGAATGTATTTAAATAAGTTCATGATTTAACTACTTTGACATTGATCGAAGCATTCGTTTCATTAAGTCAGGGAATAAAGGTTTTTACTGCTCAATATTATTGTTATCGTTAGTGTACTTTGTTTCAAACTGCATCTTGTTTCTGATATATTTTAATCAATAAATCCCTTAACGATATTTTTGGTAATTTTCAGCAGACTATTTAAGAACAAATATAAATTGTTTTAGTTAATAAAACTGAACAGACAACAATTGAAAAATGTTGGAGTATTGGTAATCTAGTAACATCCCTGATTTTCATTTTTGAAATATGGCAACCCTACAACCATGTGAAAGAAAAAAAAATCGAATATTTGGTGATGTATTAAATTTCGACCTAAACAGCTTAAATGTCAACAAGTTTAAATAAAATTTTGTAAAATAGGTTCGTGAGTATGTTAATCTGCATTGGTTAGCATTATACTCACGGATATCATTTAGGGGTCAAAAGGGGGGAGGGAATTACCTCCTGAGTTTGAGGTAAAAACATTTTAATGAAGCGTATAGTAATACGGGATGTATTAAAAGTCTGGGACCATAGACTGACTCCATCATAAGTAAAAATACAGAGGCATGAGGAAAGAAAGGAATGTTGTTGCAAATAGGTAGTTTTCAATCTAAAAAGGTGAATTTTTCTAGTCTCACCAGCCGTTTATGGCTTCACTTCACAGTGGTAATGCATCCTTTCTTGAAAAAAAGAAACACCATTGCCGGTTTAGCAGACTGTTCTCTTGGGCTCTCACCATACTCTCAATAGGGTCTACAGTATTTTTGTAAAACGGGTTTGAGTCGTTCAAGGTTTCCCTCACATAACTATGTGTTTGTTCCACATGTCATTTTTGGATGCCCTTATGACCTCCTTGGTGGCTAAGCGACTAGCGTACTAGCCGTTGTCGTGGAAGACCCTGGTTCGTTTCCCGGCGGGAGCACATGTGTGGTTCGGTTTTCACGTTAATCAGTAGGTCCCATCTCATATAGCCTCGCTGCTGAAAGCTCAACGTTAAACTCAAAATCAATTCAACTCATTGGATGTCCTTACTTTTTAATTGAGATTGGCCACTTTACTAGTGTAAAGCCTAAAGAGCTGGTATGAATTAAAAGATTACACCATTTTACTTTGAAAACTACCCACTTTCAAGAACTATCCTCATTTTCTATTTTTTCGTATTTTTATACATAACGCAGCTGGGGTACGGCTCCGAACTTTTTATACACTCGGTATATTGATGAAAAAAATGAATCTTTCTTTCTGTCGGTGGAGAGTTTTGCCCACCTCTAAAATAATAATGATAATAATAATACACATAATAGAAGAGTAAAGTTGATGGTTTCGATCCATGAAAGGCTCGAAATATTTAGTTTTTTACGAAAATTAAGTAAATTACTCCGATTAAAAGCGAGATATAATAGATAACAAAAGCACTCATTAGTAGGCTACCTCAGAATTATCGCAAAGTTGTTTGGAAATAATTAAACGAAAATGAAGTTTTTTTTTCTCTTTTTAATCTATGAAGATTTCATATTTCTTTTTATTCACAAACTTAACACCTTCATTAAACACCAAACTTAATTGTCTTTTGCATACAGAAAATATTATTAAGAAGAGAAGAGAAGAGAAGAGAGAGAGAGAGAGAGAGAGAGAGAGAGAGAGGAGAGAGACAGGAGGAAATCAAATACGATTTAGAAAATAAATTAATAAATCGAAGGCAGTTCTAAGTTGAAGAATGGAAAGAAATCTAAAAAGGGAAGGCAATCAACAATTGACATTTCAATTAAATTCAATAAAAGAAAAAGACGAAAAGAAGAAACGCTTTGGCTAAGCAATGAAAGGCAGTTTTTAAATACATGAAAGAGAAGTGATAAAGGATTTTCACTAGGGGGGGGAAAGAAAAAATAGATTAAAATTTTACCACTTCGTTTGGAAATGATTTTCCGTTATATCTTTTTTCTCTTTGCTTCTCTTTTAAGGTTTTATCTTCTATCGGTACTTACTCATTTAAAACGCAAATTTCTTCATTAAACGATGGTCGTTAACTGAAAAGAAAATGTCATACGACCTACGTTTCCGACCGTTTTACGTCAGGATTGCCATAATACAATATCTTTGGACTCAAATAGAAGAAATACACAAAAGATAGCGTTATATACATATAGAAAAATATAAAACTGAGAGTCTTAGAAATCAAGATCTTTAAAAGCATCAACAAACTCAGAAAGAGGTAGCAATCATTTCGAATGTATCTATAATAGCATAAAATGCACTCTAGCTTATAACTGGCAAACTGAAATTTTCCTTCTCTGAAGGTTCATGGAGTTCTTGGTTCGATCGCAGCTCGCGCCAAGTGAACTTTGTGGTTGACAATCACCGTGTGCGTGGGTTTTCTCGGGGTTCTCCGTTTTCTTTCACTTTCTTGATTCCACTATTTCATTCATTCCTCATCATTACTGTCTTCTTTAGCCTAGCCGGCATAAACGTGGCACGTAAAACTTAAAGATTTCATTTTTTAAAAATTTTCCTGGGAATTGCCTCAGGTTTTTATTTTTTCAAGTGACGCGGAAATAACTATTTCTTTATTTGTATCTTTAACAGTGTTGCTGGTTGAAATTTTAAACTATAATCCAATAAATCTGCAACTCTTCCATTCATCCTAGTTAAAAGCATGCCATTTGTTAATTGTTAAAAGTATGTAATTATGTGAAATTGCTTAATGGTTTGTAGATGACTGGTAATTTTTATAAAGATAAACTAATAGTCACTATTCTAGACTTATGTGACGTACTTTCAAGCATAGTAAATAATAGCTAATGACTGAAATAACTAAGGTATTATATAGTGTATACTGAGAAAGAGTAAATACTATATATTCTTTGTCAGTGTATACTAGAAAAGCAAGGACTGTCATTATCTATAAAATTAGATTTTCCACTCGAAACTTACAGAACAAGTGGTTCACGGAATAAAACAAACATTTTTCATAAATGTACAGCTTCATTAAAGAAATGGTCACTCATCAATTTGAAGTATTTGGTACAAAGACTTATTTTCTTCACATCATTTAAACTTTTCTTGCAAGACCCACTAATAAAATATCGAGCCCATGGTTATAAGTATTAAGTAAATCTTTAAAAGTGTATAGCGAGGAATTAGAAAAAATAGAAACTAGTTATATTAATAGGCAAAAGATTGTTTAAAGTTTCACTACCTAATAAGTTTCAGCAAACTACAGATGTCTTTGAACAACTTGGTTACTATCCTAAAGAATTACGATGCCCAAACCATGTATTAACTTTAAAACTACATAAATAAATATGAAGTTTCTTCACCCTTTTATTTTAAATAATGGTATCGTCGTAGTGTTTAAGAAAAAGTTATTCTTACCCAATAAAATTTCCTAGAGCTAGAGCACAAGATAGAACACTTCTTGGGAAGATGAGGAAAGATACCGAGCTACAATCAGTCGATCTTTCAGAAAAAATGTTCCGAGGGGGTGCACTCTTACTATTCTTGGGAGGCACTGCTGGTACTATTCTATTTATTATTATATTGTAGACGTATTATTTGGTCTCCTCCGGGAGGGCACTCTCAGAACTCCGGGGGGCAGCGCCCCCCAATAAACATGTCTGGAAGAAACACTGGCTACAATGAAGAACGAAAATTGTACTCAACATTTATATTATCTTCACCAAAGATTAATGTTACTATTATTACAAAAATGATTGGTTTGGAGTTTTTAACATCTTTTCCAATACTGAGATTACATTAAACTTGGACCTACAAACAGTGTGGAGTTCTCATCCAGAGTCGAAACTGCTCTTGCAAGCAGAAGAGGTGTATGTTAATTATATAGCTACGATGGAGCCCTATTGTATTGAATTGCAAAGTATTACTTATAGATAAATGAAACGAATGTATTCGATACTTCTTACGTTATATACAAAAGCCTTTACGCTTGATTCGAGTCATGCCTGGCCTTGGACATAAGTAGCTACTGTACTTTTATTATGTCCTTTCTTTTATTACCTTTACTTATTAATTTCTCAATTTTTGCCTTAGTCTATAGAAGTATTCATTGAAAACGAACAAAACAAAAATTTGGGAATCTTGAAATAATTTTACAAAACCCCTACTCAACTTTTTGAGAAAGAGGTACAAATGAATGAACTTCGGAGTGGATTCTCACTCTCGGAGCAACAGTTAGATGCCTACTCTCCAGCCGTCCTGATTACAATATTTGAATATACTGTTACATATATTCAAATACTGTTACATATTGCAATATTCTGTTTGGTAGAGTCTATAATAACGAACTAGGGAATTAAACACATGAACTTTTATTATTAAAAAAAGCAAAGTCTCGTGAAAGTTTTACAGAGTTCTTGTAAATCTCTAAATGCTTTCAGTGTATAACAAGTTTCCTTGGCACATAAAATGGCTTCGGAATAAAGGTAATTCTACAGCGGATTTAGACAGGTATCGAAAATATTCCGTTGCTCTTGGCAGCTCCGAGAGTGGGTAATTAAAGAATATCTTCGTTCATAGCAGCCTCAGAAAATGGTTTCAAAGTAAGTATTCCTAGCTCATGATGGCCCCAGGAGGTGTTAACACTTTAACCGAAATATGGGTTTCTGAGACCCGGTGAGAAATTTTAAAACGAAATAGTGGCACCCTTGGTTGCTCGTGAAAGTTTAAGTTTATTTGGCGAGGGCCGCGGTGGCTCAGTGGAAGAGTGTTCACCTCTGGTGCATGGGGTCCCTGGTTCAATCCCAGCTAGTAGCACCAAGTGAACTTTGTGGTGGACAAACACCGTGTGCGTGGGTTTCCCTGGGGTTCTCCCGTTTCTTCTCACTTTCTTCATTCCACCATTTCATTCATTTCTCATCATCACCGTCTCCTTTAGCCTAGCCGGCATAACCGTGAAACGTAAAACCTAAAGATTTCATTTTATTTTATTTTATATTTTCATATACTATTTATATTTAAAAACTTTAAATAAATTTCAAAGTAAATATAATACAAAATTGACTTATAGGTCTCTGAGGCCTTGTGTTTCTCATAACGTTCTGAAACTCATGTTTCGGTTAAAGTGTTAATAGGTGAGTGATCCGAGATGAACTGATAGGTTCCACGTCTCGTTGTCTTCTTTTATAGGTCTTCTTGGAGAGAGGACCCATGAGGGGAGGTCGTCTTCTTCGTTTTTTTTCTTTTCTTTTCTTTCTTTTTTTTTTTTTTGAATCCTCTTCGTATCTTCCTGATGGTCTCCTTCCGTCGTCTGCTATTGTGTGTGTACGAACGTAAAAACACATGTTCATAGTAAAAACAAATAATAATAATAATAATAATAATAATAATAATAATAATAATAATAATAATAATAATAATAATAATAATAATAATAATAATAATAATAAATAAAAAAAATAAACATGTGGTAGCTGTGCGTGAAAGTATGGAACCGTACAATATACACAAGGAAAGTGAGATAAATTGTAGTGAAGTACAAATGGCAAGCTCTAATTGAAGAACCGTCACTAACAAAGGTTGAAGCATCAATTAATAAGCCTTTAAACCATAAAGATCTGGTAATTGATACTATTAAATTCCTAAAGTGATTTGTTGGAGTTTAACGTCCCTTTACAGTAGCAAAGCTATATGAGACGTGGACCTACAGCTCAAAGTAAAATCCAAACTTTAGCAATACGTTCAAATTTTAAGGCTCTTAAACTTATCAAGAATTGTGGGATACCTTAATTAAGAAGACTAATCTGCTAATACAGCGAAAGAAGAAATTCCTAAGTGATGAAATAAGTCTAAATATACAGGTAATTACACTTAACAAAAATGGACAAAATTGAACATGTGATTATCGATAATTTTTTCCTTAGCTTGCCTAATCTAATCTAATCATCTTGTCTAATCTTCTTGTAGCACGTTATGTCGATATGAAGACTAAGTAATGAGACCATCATTGTGGCTTCATACGAAATGAGTCAATATTTATATCACATAAATATTAGGATAAAATTGAAACATCACATTTAAGTTCGCCAACTAAACTCATATGGCTTTGAATTGAACCAGGGAATCCTGCCATCAGAGATGAGCCCTCTAGCATTGATCCGCCGTATCCTCTGATAATGAATGTTTGTGGTATGTCATGACGAGTAATAAACACGATATTTTGTTCCAGTGAGTGAAGCAATATAAGAGAAACCAATCTACACGGACGAAACTTAACAAAAGGCTGAACTCTTAAAACGTATACCTTTATGATTTTTCTCCCCTTGTGGACTTCATAAAACGTAAGAAGCACAATATTTTAACGATCTAATCTTTTACACCAAACATTACTTACACTCACAGCCAACGACAGAAAAATGGTAAGTATTTTCGTATGCTCTAGCACTATTTCATGTAATCTTGTTGAAAAGATAAAGTTGAAGTTTCATAGTAATAAGAGATGTAATACATAATGAATTCCTGGAATACGTGATGAGTTACCTCATAATATTCCTCTTGTTCAGGCTTGTTCAGGAAAAATCCCGAGTGTCAGGTAGCCATGACGACGAAAAGCAAGAGTCTGGCTCCTAGATAATTTAAATCTAAAATTATACCTATTTGTTAAATTATATTTCTCTTATTATGGTGTTTAATTTTGATAAGTGATACTTCGGTCAGAAGAAAAATTTTCAAGCACTGCTTTAGTTCGTGATGCTCTTTCGGTAGACTAATCATCTGTCTGCCTCTATTTACTAGTTTTCTTCAACTTGAAACCACTGCAGTGACCACGAAACCATTTCACTTGTGGAAATATAGAAAACACTAAAGACGCTATACAATACGATTCTTACAGCGATAAGAATAGTTGTAGCCAGGGTCGGATCCAAGATTTTCTGAGGGGGAGTGTACCATAACTGTCAAAATAACAGTCTCATTGAAACTCTTCAAAGAGACATGTGACAATATTATTTACACCTGATACATAGAATGGGCGGGGGGGGGGGGGGTTAAAGAGGGTTGCAAGAGATATGCAGGAAAAGTTGTTCTCTCTTCCTGACTTCTGTTTTCTTTCCTAGTTGACAATGTTATATTGCTTTGCTTGGTGAATCCTTTTCCTTCAAAGTTCAGAAAATCGACTTAAACTATTGCTTTTGCAAAACTCTCTTTCTTTTAAGCCCCAAAAGGAAACATACAGCAGAAAGTTTCGGGAAGTGTTGCTATTTTCAGTGCTAGGTTTTCATTTTAGATAGTTCCTTGGCTAAGCGGTTAGCGTACGCGCCTTTGGCGCGGGAGACCCGGGTTCGATTCCCGGCGGGACCTCATGTGGTTCGGATTCCACGTTAATCAGTAGGTCCACGTCTCATATAGCCTCGCTGCTGAACGGGACGATAAACTCAAAATCAATCAATCAATCATTTTAGATAGTGTGTGTTTACAACGAAGGGTGGGGGGTGCACGTGCACCGGTGTACCCTTTAAATCCGGCCTTGGTTGTAGCAATGGTGTGTGGTGACCAATCGCTAATATGTACAGTAAATGGTTGCAATCATGTAGTTGAATACAAATTTCTAAAAACTCATTAAGAACTTTCTGGTTCAGAAAGTGCTATACTTGTAGGCGTACGTAGTATAATAACATGGAGATTCACTTCATTTGAATCAGTCATTTGAGAAACACCTCATGTCCATTTTTGGCCAAAATTGAGTTAGACATATTAAATTGTTATACATAAAAAAACATCCAGACTTAAGTGTTGATTACAAGATTTATTTGGAAATATTTCATGAGCATTTTGACCTAATTTTTGGGAGGCCTCAGATTGATTCTTGTTGTAAATGTGAGGAACTGTCTGTCAAAATAAAAAGTCCATCTTTAAATGATGTAGCTAAAAGAGTTTATGTTGCAGAACTCCTTGTGCATAAAAAGAGATCACAAAACTTTTTCAAAGCCATTGAAAATATTAGACAAAAGTGTTTAACGGATGAAAAAGTAGGTGGGATCTGCATGGACTTTATGCAAAACCTTCAACTTCCTCAAATACCAGTTCAAGAAATATTTTACTTACGGCAGTTGACAGTGAATGTTTTTAATATTCATGATGTTGCAACCAATAAAGCCAAGTTTTATGTAGATCATGAGGGCTTAGCTAAGAAGGGGCTAAAAGAAATTTGTTCAGTTTTAGTTGATTATATCAATGAAGTTCTTGATGCTGGTGTTAGGCATTTTCATGTTTTTTCCGATGGTACACCTGGACAAAACAAAAACACCGTGGTTGTGCGTTTCTTCTTGCCCTAATAGAAACTGGCCGATTCGACAGTATTCATCACTATGTTCCTATTCGAGGTCATTCGTACCTTCCGTGTGACCGCGACTTTAGTGTAACCAAACGAAAAATTAAAACAACTGACAGGATTTACACAGTAAAACAGTATGCTGAACTTATGCTGCACTCTGCTGCTATTCAGGACAAGTTCCTGGTGGAAATAGTAGAAAGCGAAAAAGTCAAGGATTTTAAAATGTAATATCTACGGAAACTCAATCAAGGAACATCCCAAGGGAAAACAAAATTAAATTCAACATTTCAACATTTCAACATTTATGAAGTTTCATTACTCTAATAAACATGTAGGCCAAGTTAAAGTAAAAAACTTTATTGGTGGACTCAATGAACAAACTTTTGACTTGAAAAAACCGAGAACTGGTTTACCAGAGCTTCCAAAAATCAGTGCCTACCCGCAAAAATGTGTACCTATCAACATCAACATAATCAATGATCTCAAGAAAGTCAAAGCCTATATACCTGCAGACATTGTTGGTGAATTTTATTCAAAAATTTATGACTGGACAGGTATTGATATGGATGACATTGAACTGTTTTAAGAAACAATGTTTGGAAAATGTGTATACATTATTTGAAAAACAAAATACTGATTTTTATTAATAATTTGAATTGTTTTACCTTTTATTTCATACCTGATAACATATCGTTTAGTCAGTCATTTGAGAAACAACACATCTCCAACAACGTTTATAATTTTTTTAAATATCAAAATAAAAATAATAAAATTTTATTTTCGTAGAATTAGCTTACCAAACCCCTGTAGAAACATATAAAAAATTTCAAAAAATATATGATGTTAAATTATGGAAAAACTGGGTTTCTTTAGATTTCCCGAAAGTTTACTTTTTTTTGGTATGAGGTGTTTCTCAAATGACCGATTCATTTATAATGTGTGTGGCGACAAATTTTCAATGTGTGCAATTAAGAGTTTGAGAAATGTATAGGCGCCAATAGAACATGAACTTTCAAAACACGGAAGACCAAATTTTCAAAATAAAGAAAAGCTATGTTTGTAGCTATAATATGATGGCTTATTCTCAATCTGCGCATGATTTATTTTTAAGTTGCATTTATTTAGTAGCCAGACTCCTAATGCTTCTGGTCTAATAATATATTAAAATAATTCTGTTGATACATATTTAAAATATGAGTAATGATAAAACATTAAGATCATTTTTAGTGTATTTTAAACTAGGAATGTAGGTCTCATTAATAAGTTATTTTTATATACAGTAAGTATTTTCCTTTTTGGTCACTTTTCCTTTCACTACTCTACTAAATTTATTTGTAGTTTACAGTAAATAATTCCAATATTTAAACGATTCCCTGAAGTTTTCAATATGGCTTAGAGAGGTGATACCGATATATATGACGCAGGCCAGAACGCTTGCTTCAGTTGCCGTGATATAAGCAACGCGTTTTTGCATTGTTTGAAGCTTTGTATCTCCGTAACTAAGGAATATTTTACTGAAATTTTTTGGTATGTGTTATATTGACGACTTGTTCTATACGATGGTAATATAAACTTACAAGTTTTGTTCAGAATGGGAATATCCATTTGATTTGGGGATTTCAAGATTGGAGTTGAGTTGATTTTAGTTTAGCGTCCCTTTCAGCAGCGAGGCTATATGAGACGTGGACCTACTGATTAACGTGGAATCCGAACCACATGAGCTCCCGCCGGGAATCGAACCCGGATCTCCCTTCAAGATTGGAGGACAGATCATTAACAATATCAGGTATGCAGATTAACAATATCAGGTCTTTATAGTTACAACCGAAGAAGAACTTCAGGAAATGATTGATAAAAGAGTTGACCCTGGGAAGCGGTATAAAATGGAAATCAACATCGAAAAATCGAAAGTCATAAAAACATCCAGTGGAAACGCGTCCTTATGATTCAGAGTACAACAAAGAGAACGTTTGACGAGAGACGGTTATTACACCAAAGAGATCAGGTCAAGAATTGCCGTAACCAAAGGAGCATTCAAAGAGAAAAGATCAATCTTAGCTAGCAGGCTTAATATTGGAGTAACGAAGAAGTTGGTCAAGTGCTAAAAATGGAGTAGTGGGCTGTATTGGTTCAGAGATTTGGACATTACGGAAGTTAGAGAAGAAATATTTAGAGAGCTTTGAAATGTGATGTTGGAGGAAGATAGACAAGATAAAATGGACATAGAGAGGAACAAACGATGTTTTAGAGTGGGTAGGAAAGGAGAGGACACTTTTAGCCAGCATCTATCCTAGGAAGGCCAATTGGATTGAACACATCTTGCGAAGAAATTGTCTTCTTTATATCACCATAGAAGGAGAGATGGAAGGAAAGCGAAGAATAGGAAGAAAAGGAACACAACTGATCGATGATTTGAAAAATAGAAGAAAATATTGAAGACCTTTTGATAACATACTGCTGGGCTTTCATTCATTTCTTCCGATTACGTAATATTTTGTCACTTTCACCATCTCTTCCTTAACTTTTGCAAACCCGTGTAGTTTTCTGTCCATTATGTACGTATTTTATATCACAAAACTTTATCTTCTCTTATACACATTTTGAAAGCACCGTTTAACATCACATCGCATTCTAATAGTTGCACATTATCATATATATCCCAAAATAGTTAAAAGTCAAGTTTTAACTTATTGCGTGTATTTTATATCAGGGGAATCGTTCGGGAAGAACAGGGGTACTTGTCCCCCATCTGAGTTCGAGAAATCCATATTTTGAAATCGATAATATATTAGTAATAAAACTAACGTGAAACTGTTATGTCGGTAGGGAATCTTGTCCTTCCTCTGATAAAATCTGAAATAAAACTACTGTTTTAAATCTTCTAAAAAATGTGATGCAATTCTTAAGAAAACGCTCCTCTGTGAAAAATTAGTTTAATTCGTCTCTTATTCAACAAAGAAAGGTGACAGTTTTTCCTTTTTTAAAATTCTTCTTTTTCGAGTTGAAAAAAATATTTAATCAACCAAGTTTGAAAAAGCAGTGTAACAGACAAGGAAATGAGGTGAGGGTTAAAATGGAGAATGACATCAGAAACACAAAATTAAGGAAGAGAAAAAGGCAACGAAACGAAAAAAATGTAAAAGAAAACGTTAGACAGTGTTGCCAGATGCTTCAGTAAAATTATGTTACGACCTGCTTTTGGTACAAAGCAAATCGTATCATTAAAATCAATCTTAAATATGCTTGGCGCGTTTAATTTTGACCTGCACTTAATGTTATTTATTTGGTGTGTGTATAATGTTGACCTGTGCAAACCAAAAGCTGTGTACTTGTGTGCCATTAATGTTGACCTGAGCTAAATGACTACAGAAGTAGGTAATATAAATCAAGCCAATGTACACAAATTCGATATACATTTTTTGTCACTCGAGTAAATAGTCCATAGCTTCAATTGAACGAATTTATTTCTACTCCATGAGATTTCGTATTTCCATAAATATACTGTTTGTGACAATAGAAGAAGTGCAGTTATGAAGAATATGAATTAACGTACATAGTTCATAGGATAGTCTGGGCCCGGGAATTTGGACGATTGATATCAAATGTAAAAATTTGGACTATAAAACCTGTTTAAAAGGGAAGTTTGAACATCGAACAATGTTTGGATATATTTAAGGGTCAGGTAGACTTAGAAGGTAACTTAATTGAAATTGTGAAAAAGTCCAATAGCCAAAAGTAATGAAAATCACCATCTTGCTAATAGTTTTAAAGAGGGGCCTGTTTTCTTAAACTTTTAATTTCGTAAAAGGTGTATTGGAACTTCTTTACAAGAATTTATTCATCGGATGTATTTCTTCTACAAGTTTGATAGGAGCATGTGTTATTACTATGGCTTATTAAGTTACATTCGCGGTCCACATATCTGATCAGACTATAAGGGGGACATGTTCAAAATTGTGTGTATATGTATATATGTAATCCAGCGAGAAAAGAATTACAATGGCACACAAGCGGTTACATAACGAAACTATTGAAGTAGGATAACGGTACTTACCGAATCATTGTAGATCGAATTGATATTTCACATTTGCAGCTCGTTCACAATAGTGGTTTCTATTGATCGGGAATTGAGGCAAAGAAAAGTTGAGTATTAGAAGTCATCAATAATCAATAGGGAGTTGAGTCGTAGCAGTGAGCGTAGCAATAACCTTTTTCTTATTTGCCCTTTTATACTATGTATGTATGATGCTTGTGATCTATACACTGATTATGCAATCAATAATTGTTTGCTAAGAACCGGTATTAGCTGCGATAAAGGTATAAAAAGCTAATACAAAGAGCATCCGAGTTTATTTGTTTTGTAGCAAAAGAATAGGTTAAGTTATTTAGGTTAGGTATAGTATATTAGGTTAGGTACGTTAATTATTATTAACTGTATTATTGTTATGTTAACATAACTAAAGTGGATAAAAGAGATTTGTAATGCTTGAAAGTAAATATGAATATATTGCTCCTTAGAAAGAGAAAAATATATAAAAATAATGTTAATAATTCTGTTTATGTTAGAGCAAATATGAATTAATTGTTCCTAGCTAAAACAGGCATTTCTGTGTTATCGAGCTCACTATTTTAACATTCATAAAGAAAGTACTGTGAAATGCGTTTTAAGTTGTTGTTATCAATTAGCGAGGGATGCTTCTTATTGTTCGATACAAATAAATGAATAAGCATGCATTGAAGGCAGGAAAGGTGTTTTATTGAACAGACTGGCTACATAAATGGAAATTTAGATAAACTATGTTAACATGACTCATAATAAATCTGTTTAATGCAATCCTGTAATCTTCGACCTGGGTATAAATTATCCATAAGTTTGTAATAAATTAGCCGATTATTTTCATTATGCTACGAGCTGCATCATACATCTGAAAATAATAAAGGCCAAAAGCTATAGATTTTCAGAGATATGCTTTATTTCAATTTAAACGAATAATAATATAGGCTAGATATAATAATATATATACATATAAGCATTTTGTTCACTTAATAGTATAGTATGTAAGATACCCTGAGGTTTCTTGTTCGGAGTGGCACTGCTGCAAGTTCCTGGAAAATAAAATACTTATTTATAAATTTGGATAAATAACCGTTGCGTTTTAAAACAATTTGGGTTTTAAAATTGTAAATTAAAAATTTGAGTATGTTTAAGAAAAATTCGTTTATTATATGTAATAGTTGTTTAGTTTAAATAAATGCGCCAAAAAATGAGTGCGTTTTAATTATAATAGGAAATAATGTAACATGTACATTTTTAAAGAGCCTCTTAAAGTTAGAAGAAGTTAGCCAAATTTTTGACAGAGCCAAGACGGGACCGTTTTCATGATTGCCAGTTTCAGGCATTTAAATTTGTGTCACTGACTATTCAACCCTAGCAGGACAAGGAAGGAAAGACCATACTTTAAGTTTTTGTTCTTGAATATATGTGACTCATACTACAACTTTATTATATATGTTGTTCCAATTAGTTCCCTTGGAGTTTAGAATATATTTTTCCTTTTATAGGTTTTATTTATAAAAAATGTTGATAATCACTCATAAAATTACTACTTATCAGTTACTTACCCGGTCTTAGCAGTTCAAATTTGGTACTATTTTGCATAGGTATTGTATAGTTTTGCCAGGGAGTTGTGTTGCTTTTTCAATAAACGCAATTTACACTTGAAAATACACAACAGACGTTATATTATGTTTCCCGAAAAATTAATCGGATAAACAATTAAAAATTACATCTGAAAATGTATACGTCTTAATTGAAGTAAGTTTCTTGCCTTAAAAAGAATCTCTCTTCAGTGGACATGTTTGGCATAGTGGAATACACTTACGCTTGATACTGCGACAGTCAAGGTGTTTACAGCTACATCTTTACATGAACAAAGTGGGATGTTAAGGTGCGTCCCGCCCATCATTTTATCGGTAGCGGGACATACGCCCACTCTAAGTGTGAATATAGTACTTTTTAAAGTTATTTTCTATGAACATGAAACATCATGGCACATGGATTAAACATGATCATATATCCACAATTCATATCAAATATTTTAATTTTACAATCATAATATATTTTCTTTCTGTACGAACCTAAAGAGAAAATATCAACAAGCTAACATGATTTTTTAAAACAAGGATGTTAAAGAAGTCCTTTTGTAACTGATTTGAGTCCCTGGTATTATAAAATGTTAGAACGCCTTTTGCTGGAGAAATATCAGTGAGTGAAAGTGGATATCTATGTAATTAAAGCATAATTAGAAAGTGCTGATTGCATTCATGCTACCCATAATCCTCATTCTCAATTTAGTTTTCCAATGTAGCTGATTACGTAATTTCCAATTTTTTCCATCTTTTTAAATCATTGTTAAAAAGAAATTGGCTTCGCCAAAAATAGTACGGTAAATGGGGCAGAATTTACCTGTAGGCAATACACCACAACAAAACAATTTGTAGCTGCGTTTGTTCTGTATTTGTAAGATGTACCGGATCCCTTGTATCTTGACTAAGAGATTTTGATGCAGATTTTGTTCTATAGATGTTAGCTATTTTTATGTAGTTTTTTTTCACTAAAGGTGAATCTACAAAAAAAAAATCTCTATCAACCACATGCATTGTGTTTATACTATACTTCTACCTCCCTCTTCTATGTGAAAAATTGAGAGTATATTTATACCTCCGAGCATATATTTCTAACTTTATAATACACACAAAAAAGTAAATACTGGCTGTCAAACATATGTGGTTTTCTTTCATTTTACGAATAGTCATTTGTTTATTCGAGTAACTATTTGATAATCATTCATTTTTCAACAATGAACACCATTCGAGCAGTTGTTTGGGCAGGAATGATAAGAATAACAAATATTCGATAAAGAAGAAAAATATTCTTTAAAAAAGGAAAAATATTCATAAAACAAATATTCAAGTAAATTTTGCAGCACTAGTATTCACTTTTTCTGCATTTATTCAAATTACAAATTCATTGTCGCCAATATTAAATTTATTCAAATTTCTTCACCAGTAATGGTATAGTTTATGCATCAATTGTGCCATGATTTTTGTTCGAGTAACCCAGGGCTGAGTTTCGCTTCACGAACCTGGTAATAATCCGGAGACAAACAAATTCGGTGACCCGGAACCGCCAAAACATTAGCTCTACAGCATAATTACAGAATATCATAGTTTATTAATTATGTCCACTTCTATAGCCCAAGTATTCAACTCTTCGATTTCCGGTATGACATTTCTTAATCAAGGTATCATATCATGAATATTTCAAATACAATTTTACTTTTATTCCTCTTTCCATACTGAAAATATAATATTGGGGTTTTGAATATGGACTTCACGACAAGATTTAACAAAACATTCGGTTTTGGCTGAGCGGTATATCTTATATTCTAGATGCTAAGTCTTACTTGATTAAATTTTAACTATTGTTCATGAGAAAACATGTTTATTTTCTGATTCACACAAGTTTGTAAACCGATCAACCTTGTAGTTATCTTTCAGTGCAATGCCTCGACACACATACACACAGATGTACGCAACAAGAGAGAAAGAAAATTAAACATTTAGTAAGAACACACAAAGAGAGAGAGAGAGAGAGAGAGAGAGAGAGAGAGAGAGAACTATCATATTTGCTAGAATTATATAAGCAATCTGATTATGATTCTCCATGTGTATGACTATGTTCCGTCGTCTTCGCGTCACATCATATTTCTAAAACGCTCTGACTTGCAAATTACGGGATCGTTCGCAAGTAGTTAACTGAATTACATGGAAACTAGTATGCACGCTATCTAAACATCCATGTGTCAGAATTCCCAGGTATCAGTGTAATGCAATGTAGTATAAGTTCGAGTATATGGATACACTTTTAAGTACTAATTGATCACTCATTGCGTGGGTACCAAATAAGAGTGAAGCATGGATAGTTTGACTGGTGCATACTAATTAGTGTGTAATGCCTTGAACTGCTTCTGATGGGGACCATAACTTTCGCTGCTAATCTTATTCCTTTGCATCTGTTTTGTGTTATTTTCTTGTGTACTGTATTTGACATAGTATTAAAAATTTAATTTTTATTCAAGAATTTGATGTTTATTATAACAATCATAATTTGTTCATAAATTGCTTTAAAATATAGTGTATTTACTGTTAAAATCATTCAGGTTCCGTGACCCAGGAAAAGTGTTTCAGATAAAACGACCATTATTTATAAATCAGAAAGATTGAAGATAAAACGTTAGAACAAAAAATGAGAAAGCGAGATAGGAAAATTCAAATGGCGTATCAAATAGAGCCCTTTGAATGTTTCCTATCATGGGGACCGCAGTGGACATACGAAAATTTTGTCCCTAGAGCTTTGCATAGCAAAATACCCGAATGTAGTTTTCTACGTCATTGAAAATATCCTAGATGAAAGTCTTTCTTGTATATACCATTTATGAAATGGCTACCATTTAACTGTGAGTTTTATGTAATTGTCCAAGAATTCAGAACCAAGTATGGCCATTTCGTAAACGGTACCCCATACATTTTTTTCTATAAAAGTTGTTTGTTTTGCATGATATTTTCAAATGTTGTAAAAAAAAATTACATACCTTGCTATATTTAAAATGTTCGCGTTACCCCCTTCCATGATAGTGGGCAATGCGAAGCAAGCCAAGTTCTCAATTCGATGCGCCCTCTAGGATTTTCCTGTCTAAATTTCTGTTTCATTCTTTTGTCTCGAACAGTTTGTGATTTACCAACACTGGGCCATTTTAACTGAAACACCCGGTATACTTATTAAAAAAAATTCTTACGAAAACAATTTTTTTTCTGCACCTGTATATTCGAATATATCTCAAATATTTACAGTGGGTCATGATGGCACAAACTGCTTGTCGCTCAAGCATCATAAATTGGTTTTCCGAGTTTAATTACTTCTTTTGTGTACTTTTTTTTTATTAAATTGAAAACACGACATCATCTGAGAATTTCTCATATAGATAATTTGAGTATGTATTATAAAGCCCTATGTTGAACAGTGATAAAATCAAAAAGGAATATAAAAAAAAAAAACTACTAACGTCAGTAAAAAAAATATGCATCTACTAAAAAAAAAGAGGAAAAGTGGGAAATGAATTTTCAGATTACGTACTACAGAATGTCATCCTCACTTACCGAAAAATTCTCGTATTACATAGGCAACTAATTTTTCACGTATACTGCGAAGGAAGGAAAAGGGTGAAAAAGGACAAGAAGAAGAAGAAGTGAACGAAATAAGCCTTCTGTACAGTTTAATTTGCGGGCTGGGAAAAGGGTTTTTGAAGTGAAACTCCCACTTAATTAAGATTCAATCTAAGCTTCCCACTCTTTTGGGTGCTGGTGGTGATGGTATAGACGGCGTACGCTTTTCAGGAAGTAGAGATGTGGCGGGAGGAGAGGGAGTATATAACATTTTCATTCCCGCCAATTTCCTTCCCCCATCAGCCGGTGCAAATATTACATGGTGGTAGATAGGGGGTTTCAGGAGAAGATTGTTATAACGTATATACCGCTCTCTTCACCACCACCACCTGCTAGAGGTTTTTAGCAACAACAGCACCTACAGCTTTAATCTGGGATAAATTTTCACTCCACTCGACTCAACTCGACTTCTGAACCACTCTCTCTACATGTTCTACCAACCGTTCCCTCTTTCACTTATTCTTCCTTTTTCTAACGTAAGTGCAATGTTGTGGATTATATGCAAATGAAAAGTTTAGAAATAATTTTCAAAAAAATAAATGAAAATCTCAAATCTGCTATAGAGTTTAACGTATAAACCTCATAATATATATTCAAAACGAATTTCACTTCTGAACTTTTTCTTCTCTAAGCACCTAATTCAAAAAATTATGTGATTATTTATTATTTAAAAAAAATCGTTAGATCTCTTTATCTTAATTAACATACATTATTCATATCTCCGTAATATTATCTATCGCCATTTTTACTTATTCATCTCCGCAATCTTATTTTCAGGCATGTATATAATTTATTGTTTTAGATAGGGATGCGCACGAGACGAGTGGAGACGGGATTTTCCTGACAAAATTCGAGTCGAGACACGGCTCTTCCAATAGTAAAATATACATTTTTCGAGTCGAGACATCACTTTTACAGCACATTTTCGAGACGAGACAGCCACAAATCTTGTCTCGTGCGCATCCTTAGTTTTAGATATGCTTTGGTTCCAGTAGCGTACGCAGACCTTCAAGAAAAGGGTTTAATCTCTCAAGTTTAGGTAATTTCAGCTGTTTGCAAAGTATATATGAGTAAAAGTGGAACTAAAAAGGTAGGGGAACGCATGAAGTCACGTCGTACCCGTGACCTGTCTTTACTTATTGTATACCTTAGGAACTGTTTGAAGTGAAGGAACGACGTACACCGCGTTCCCCTCCCTTTTACGTATGTATATATGGTAAATATTTATTTTTCATAATATCTTGCTCAAGGAAGAGTCAAAACTCCAAAACCCTCGCCATTGTTTTGTTCTAATGTCGTAAGTTTAAACAAAAGATTTTGTGATCAATTTAACTATAACCGTACTTGACTTTTAACTTCGATTTTTTTTTTAGTCAATGGGTCACGAAATTGGCCTCTTAAGTTGTGTTATACACAGGATAAAGGGGGAAATTATGTAGTTTATAAATGTATTAACTCTGATAGGGCTCACTTCCCTCACTAAGATTAATGATGCATCTACTTAAATACTCTAGAAATGTAAGTCACAAAAGCAGTACGTAATTTACTTTTAAACTATATGAATGGTTCTGATCTACAACAACCTCACTCAACAAATTTTAGTATTAGTTCACAATCTAAATAAAAAAGAATCATTTGCTCTAACATTTTAAAGAAACCCACGCTAGAGTTACCAACTTCTCCATATACCGGAGCTCCCGTATTTGGCTAAATTTTTGAACTTTTTCCGTCTTCCAATTTGATTTAATTCAGAAGTTCATATTTCCTTATTACAAAAAAAAAAAAAGAAAGAAAAAGGAAAAAGAAAAAGAAAAGAAAAAGAAAAAACATATCACGTGTATACAGGGTTGGGTAATTACGCGTAAAAAAAGGTTTTCTACGTGACGTGTAAAATACGCGTAAAAATGCGTAATTTACGTAAAATACGTAAAGTACGTAAAAAATTAGAAACAGGTCTACAAATTAAAAGAAAACGTTCTACGCGCTGAGCTTTAAAAAAAATTTTCCTAAAATTGTATGGAATCTAGCTGGATTTTGCAAAACTTAATCCGTAAGCATAAACTGCGAATTTTGTATTGGCTTTGTAAAGTAGCATTGTATAATACGGATTGTACGCGTGACTGTTCAAAACCCATTTCATCATGTTTCATGTTTTAAACTCTCTGTAATCGAGAAACGTTTTATGCCAGAGAAGCCATGGAAGAAACTTATTGTGCAATATAACAACAATGGTAAGCCTTCGTGGTCACCATTTGTGACGAATTTTTGCAATGTCTGAGAAAAGCATCACGAACAAGTAGAGGAGTTTCTGTTGGAAAACCTCGGCCTTTCAGGAATAACTAGCTACCAGCAATATCGAGGAAAATGTGGAAATTTTGAAGAACTTATGAAGAAGGGAATTACAACACCACGCACATTCTGGTATTTCGCTACTCGGTAACATAAGGAGTTGGAATTTGCTATGAAGTTACTGAACATCCTAGCATCTTCAGCGCAAATTGAAAGACTTTTTCTCAAATTGGTCCTTTGTCCATGTCACAAGAAATCAGCTCAGCTTCGAACGTTCGAAGAAACTACTTCAAATATACTACACCTTCAAACTACAAGACCACTTAAGTGATGAATATTAGTGTGATTAAGAGTATTGTGTTCGAATTGTACTAAACTATAATGGAAATGGCTTGTAACATTTTTTTTTAGAATTAAAATAATGGCTAAGTTTTAAATGAAATGATATACGCAGTTTTATTGGAACCAACTGAAATATATTCAGTATTCGAACTAGGAAGAAAGACAAGTTGTTTCTTTCAAAAAAAAAGAAAGAAAAAAAGAAAAGAAAAGAAAAAGAAAAAGAAATAACGAAGAAACAAATAGTTCAATATTCTGTTGAGTATTTTCTTCAGTTTTGTCTATTTATTATGAGCATGAAAAATGTCTACATTAAATGTTCAAATGATAGTCAAGTGCTAAGGGAAGTAATATATTTAGTGTTGTTGTTGGACTTGGAAGAAAAGAGCAAAATAAATGAGTTCATTCCGAAAAATTTAGTATAATGTTCTGTTGGGTGCTTTTATATTTTTTCAGTTGTGTGTGTTTAAAATGAGAATAACTTTTACATCGAAAATTCAATATGTCCCAGTGCTAAGTGAAGTGGTACATATAGTATCGTTCAGACGTGAAAAAAAAACAAAAACAAATCAGTTTATTCTAAAATTTCATTATTTCAATATTCTGATCAGTATTTTTCGTATCAGTTATGTGTGTGTTAGTGTGTAATATGAAGGTGAAATGAGCCTAACAGTCAATCTCTTTTTCTTTTCTAATAGAAGTTTCAAAGTATACTGAAATGTTTCGAGTTTGTTATTAAAAGCTGCAAAGGTATAACAATAAATGTTATAATCAAAACGTTACTTGATACTTTCAAACATATCCGAACCAACACCTATTTTTAATGTGTGTGCTTATATGTTGGGTGGTTGTGCTTGTGTGTGCGCTAATAGGTGGAAAGTAGTAGTGGGCCGGCGAGGGGCTATCCAAAATTATCTTGTATTACTATGATTTGGCATGAAATCATTACTTTTAAATATAATGTTTAGAAGATAATAATGTTTTAATGTTTAAATAAGAAAACTAAGCTTACAATATAACCGACTATTCAAAATGATCTTAGTTTTAATGAAAGAAATATAGTTTTCTACGTCTGCGTAAAAAACTGGTTTTCTACATGACGTATATTACTAGTAAGTTACGCGGAATTTACGTAAAATACGTAACAAGTAAATTACCTTGCCAACCCTGCGTGTATAACACACAAAGGAATTTCGTTTGAATGGAACGTTATTTGAGAAAATAACATTGAAACTGGAAATGGTATTATGTTTCTACCACTTCAATTTCAGTGCCGGTTAGGCTAAAGGAGACGGTGATGATGAGTAATGAAGGAAATGGTGGAATGAAAAAAGTGGGAGGAAACGGGAGAACCCAGAGAAAACCCATGCACACGGTGTTTGTCTACCACAAAGTTCACTTGGCGGGGGCCGGGATCGAACCCGGGACCCCAAGTGAAGTGAACGCTCTACCACTGAGCCACCGCGGTCCCGTAGAGAGATTAGAGTAGAAATGGAACATATACTGGGGCGCTTCACTGATTGCAGGAATCTGCTTCTCACTATTAGTCTATAGCGATCAATGTTAAAACTGGCAGTTCATTTCTGCCACTTTCGATATGAACAGAAGTTTTAACAGAGAAGATGGCTAAATTGCTACTGTTCCTAAAACGCTAAATTGATTACAAAAAAAAAAAAAAAAAAAAACGCTTCCCGCTTTCTCTTGTTATTTTTTGCTCTATGTACGTAGATCAATGTTGAATCCAAAGTTGTGGACCACTTCCAGTTTTAGTAGAAATTTAAGAATGGAGATGAAATGTAGGATCCTTAATCGATTAGAGGAAACTGCTTCTCGGTATATATTATCGTTTTTGCTCTATAGTAGATCAACGTAAAATCGGAAAAAAGTTACTTCTGCCTCTTCCGGGTTGAATACCCCTACATCAACAAATTCGATTGGTAACTTTTGACTCTCTATATATTGGTCAAGATTGATGGTGATCTATCAAAGTAGTTCTTGAGATCCTGACGGACACACGGACAGTGTAAATAAGGATTTTTGGTAACCAAAATTCTCTTAAAATGGCAGAAAATGTTATGTAAAACTGTCGCGTATTTTAAGAAATTATTTGCGAAATTCTTGTATATTGAGGTATATTTTAATGTTGAGATCACTATACTTGCAGCATAGATTCTGATACGAGTGTAATACCGATATCGCAATATAACAAATCGATACGACCACATTTCAGTATCCAGTTTTGACCTGCGAAGTTCTAGTTATTTCATTATTGTGATTTGCGGTGTACAAACTGTATGTGGAGTTATAGAATTTATCTGCTTTAGCCCAAGTTCACTCACACTGGGAGAATACTTAAAGAGTGTGGACCATCTTAAACATTCTTTCCGCATTGGTTACTATGGCTTAAGGATGCAATTGGTTCGGCCACATATACTGTCTAGCGTGCGAATGTATCTTAGTATGAAAAATGCTTATTTTTACATATCTTTTACTCAAGAGGAGTTAAAAGCCTGAAACCCTGCTTACGTAGTCATTAAATAGAACAATTCATTATGGGACCGGATAAAAGAGGGTGAAGAATTATAAAGACAAAAACAAGAAAAGATTCGGCGTGAAATGAAATTCTCTCTACTGTACTTTGTTTCCAAACTTCGCAGAGACAAAATCTGTTTCATGTAAGTCATGATTCGTGTAAGTCATGATTCATGTACCAGAGTTTTCATCAGCGATGATGCTATGGGAACGCAAGAGGCAAGTACCACCTTGATGACTGTCTACCCCCTAAGGGATGTTATAATGTATACCAAGTAATATAAAAGTATTATTTTCGGGATATAAAGTATAGCTGCCACCAAAAAGCTTCCCTGCTCCTCTGCATGAACCCTCCCCAAGAAATAAAAGCTGCCATCATCACTGATTTTCATTCATAACACATCACACAGGAACATGTTATATACTGTGGATTTTTATTATATTTTGATTAAAATGTGTATGCTAACGACGAATAGTGCGGGATTTGTGCGAAAACTTAAATATCTTACGATCGTACAAGTTAGGAAGATGAAAATTGTTGTAATACACGATGTTATGGATGAAAAATAGTTGAGTTGATTTTAAGATCCTGTTCAGCAGCGAGGCTATATGAGACGTGCACCGACTGATTAAGATGGAATCCAAACCACATGAGCTCGTGCATAGATGAAAAATTGACAGACCCGTGTGTCAGCGTTTTTCTAAACTCTCGTTTAAAGGAAAAAAGTATTTTTTTTATAATTTCTTCGTTATCTATAATTTCTTTCTTCATATTGAAAGCAATGTTGCCTATTGTTTGTTAGTTGATTGGTTCGAATGATGTTTAGTGTTCCTTTCAGCATACTTAGTACCTAGCTCTAGCTGTTATTTTTTTTTTTTTATGTCAACTTAAACGACTCATCTTAAGGAAATAGAGGGGTTCCAAATTACTTAGAACAGCGTAGCGTAGCGTTTATATCGTTAAATTTTCTAAGCCCAATACTATCTGTTCTTCCTATGATTCTTTAGTACTTACGGCCCTAAATACGCTGCTACTGCATAGTGACGATCATCCATGTTGATTGCATAACTTAAGTTAAACACTTTTCAGCTGAATGTCAGCAGTTTCTCTGCATTGCATTACAGACAGAATACGGAAAGAGTGTTTAAGACGTTCCTCACTCTTTAAGCATTCCGTCAGTCCGTGTGAATTGAGGCTTAAACCGAATAGTACATAATGAATGGACTTAAAACTACATCGAAAAGGAAAGCAAAATACTTGTACTTTAAACAGAAGTTTGAAGAAAGTCACGAATGGATTAATCCCGTTAAAAGAAACCACTATAAACTTTGATTATACTTGCAAAGAATTTAGTAGATAATGTAGGAAAAAGTCCCGAAGTTCACGGTCTGCTGCCAAATAAATAAATAAATACAACTTTAGATAAGAATCTCTCTACTGTTTTAAATCTAAGCATGGTCTAATCATTCATAATAGCCGCAAGTCACAACAAAGTCTCTTATTTTTTTATTTATTTTTTTTTAGAAAAAGAGGAAGAAGAAGTTGGCAGCCCTATCCCACAATGAACATCTCTGTTAGCACTGCTGCAGGGAGAAAATTTACCTTAAAACGTCATGTGCATGCAAGGGCGCCCATCAGGGGGGGTAAGGTGGGGCGCTCGCTTCCCCTAGAGGAAATTGTACTTCAGAATATCGAAAATCCAATAGAATTTTTACATTAGTTGCAGCAAAATTTGAAACTATTTTTGAAACGTCGCTTGAAACCTTGCCCCCCTGGAAACCACAACATGGGCGACCTTGACCACATGGCATCTGTATGTTCATATAATTTCACTGAATTATTATTATTAAAATTCTTAAAACTATTCTTACTTCTTATTACAGAATGTATCGAATTTTATTAATGACGTCAGTTCTGTTCGGAGGTATAATCACTAAATGAACCTTATATTTGTATAACACTTGTTGTTAATTTGATGGCTAGCACAACTACTTTCAGAACATGGGGCTCTACAGGGTGGTCCGGAAGTGGGCGTATCCTCCCTTTAGTTTCAACAGTATAGTGTTAATTATGATAGAATGTCTGTACACAGTTACCTTGAAGTATTAAGAGTCATAAACATCAGTATGACCACCATCCATGTTGTAACACAATTGAATTCTGTGCCAAGTTCTCTCAGATGTTTTGCGGAGATACTCTGGAGTCACGAGGGTGAAGGCGTCTTCCACAACTGCTCGTAACTCCTGAATTGTGTGATATCGAGTGTTTCTTACTTGTTGCTTTATGAAACCCCAGAAAGCATTGCCTGGTGTCGTGAGGTCAGGACTTCTTGAAGTCCAGGCAAAGGGAACTGGTGAAGATGTGCAACCTCTTTCAATCCAGTGGCCAGGAAACGTCATATTCAGGTAATTGCGCACGTGAATCGAGAATTGCGCTGGTGCTCCATCCTGCTGTATCACATCAGTGTCTTTGACACCATTTTCTTCCATTTGAGGCACCAACCACTCATTAAGCATCTACAGGTAAGAATGTCAATTAACATTGTCTTCGAAGAACTAGGGCTCAAAAATGTGTGTTGCACTCATTCCAGCTCACACCGTCACGGGTGATGGGTTTCTCTTCATCTTTTTGTAAAACCGGGGGTTTTCCTTGCACCACATTACAACGCTCCGAGAATGCATACTCCGGTAGATAGCATACTCATCTGTGAAGATTACTGCACCACGGAATTGTTTGGAAGGGAACGTCTTAAGGAGAGTTCTGAATGCCTCTTTCCGCTCATCCATGTCGGCGTCACTCAGTTCATTCACATGCATTGGACAGTAAACGTTCAATTTTAGATCTTCTTTCATGTGCCTCATCATGGTGGTCCGAGGAATACCAAGCTCCGAAGACGCTTTACGTGTTGATTTTGAAGGCGACTGCTGCACTGATGCTTCCACTTCACCCCACGTTTCCTTCCGTTTTATCGGTTGACCGCCTCGGGGAAGGTCTTTCATACTGTCTCTAGCAAATGCATGTTTTTTCCCACCCCAACATTGTTGCTTTTCTTGGTGGATTAATACCAAAGCGGTCTGTAAATTTCGCTTTAACACTTTCCGTGGTGTCACCTCTGTAACGCCTTTCGTGGAGTCAAACCGCAACAAATAATCTTTCAATGCTATATGGACTTTGATCACACATTGTTGATTACTCCAACTTCACTGCAAATAATTGTTGCCAAGAAGAAAACAGTAGAAAACAAATGAACATGGATAGCAATGTTGCCAGACAATGCCAAGCAATGCTACGAAACAAATGTGGGTAAAACCTAAAACCGTCAGAAAACACCAAGTAGGGGTACGCCCGTTTCCGGACAAAACTGTAGGTTCGATTCCTGGTGGGAAATCAGCGAGCGCACTACAACGGTTCAGATCACAATTTAAACTGCAGCTCTTTTTCTGTGTAGCTTCGCTGCCGACAAAGAACCTAAATACAAACTAATTAATTTATTATACGAACCGAAACATGTGATGACCGCACACACCACCGACGCGGCAAATCTGGGTTCGATTCCCGGTTGGAGATCTTGTAGTTCGAATCACAAGTTAATCCAGTGATTCCTAACATATTTTGACTGACGACACACCTTACTGAATTTCCAAGACATCACAACACACCGTTCTTTTTTATCACAATATGAACTATACTAGTGTAAGTTTATACGTTTCTATAAAGTAATGGCGGTATATAGCACTGAGGATTGTTGATCCCATTGGAGACATTGACTGGTTCAGTTTGTCTACAAGTTTATTTTAACGAATTACTAAATATTTCATGAATTTTAAACTTTGGAAGTTCGCGACGTACCTTATGGCACTGTAGCGACAAAACAGTTAAAAACTACTGCGTTAAACTGTAAATCCAACCCTCGTATAACCTCATTGTTGAAAAGGAGCCTAAACTAAGTTAACGAACCAACCAATGAGTTTAAAGAAGGTAGACTTTCAATCGTGAAGCAAGATGAGCCTGGAACTTCGTCTAATAGTGGGTTCCTACCCGTCCCGATTTCAGACAAGATGTCCCGCGTCCGATGTGGCTCTATAAGGACTTCAACATGTGAGGAGTTTCATTCAATTTGATTTATCGTTCGTTTGAGGCTAATGATACGTAGACATACAGCTTAACGTGAGACTGAACTACATTAGTTCCCGTCTCAGGAATCGATCTCTGGTCTCTGGCGCCAAAGTAGTGTACACTAACCACATAGACAAGACGGAGCTCCCCGATTTGAATGTTTATTGAAGTTGGTGACTATTGTTACTGTTATTGGAATTTTGTTTGCACATTGCTATACAGAATCTTCAAAATAAGAGAAAGCCTTACACTAGCGGCAGGCAAATACGAAACTTATAAGCCTAGACTATATTGAAATTAATCATATTTCTTTATTAATATTTTCATATATGATATAGGACCTATAAGATTTAGATGGTTACACTTTCTTTTTACCAATTAGATAAGTATGATTCGCTCTTCACTAGAAAGAGTTATGTCTTTGCATTATTATGGAAAAAGAATCGTTCGTATACTTGTCCTTCTGCCTCCTCATTGATTGCATAAAATGTCCCTATATTTTACTTTGAAAATTTGGCAAACCTAGCAAGTGCAGTCACATTTTTTAAATACATTATCACAGGGATTTTCTGTTAGAGTGGGCGGGAAAAAATTCAAAATTTTTTTTCAAGCCATAATATGGCGGAAAAGTTGAGAATTAGGGAAACCAAAAAGTAGTAAGAGAATAAAGAAAATCGGTTTATATCTTCCGGTCGCGCATGCGCTCTAAACTTTGCCAAAATTTAAGGGTGCAGATTTCTCTGTAAATTTGGGGCTCCCATTCAGATGCAGAAGGTATATATATATATATATATATATATATATATATGAGGATTTTAAGACAAATTGCATTCAAATTATGCCAAATATTGTATATTCATAAACATAATAGGAGCCCCACATGAGCTTTAGGGGGGCCCCCGGCCCCTAGGATCTGCACCCTTGCCAAAATTTTTAAAAAATCACATTTCTACAACATTTTTAAAATCTTACTAATAGTCTAAAATAGTTTGTTTTTAAACATTTAAGCTTGTGCTTAATAAAGAAAACAAAAAACATGTGTGATATTAGTACTTTTTCTTGAACTGTGATCTTTATTTGTAAATTATTTTCCAAAATTGCATTAAATTTGAAGGCAATGCGGACCTTAAGATGCTGATGGATTTGAATAAAATTAGAACATTATTTTTTGTGATTATAATATATGATAATTTGAGCTATTACATTTGAGAAGAGGTTAATTTTAAGATGTTAAAAATTATCGTAAAAATGTGAGCTGTTTCCAAATTTTTGGCAGGCTTTAGAGCAAATACGTAACCGGAAGATATAAACCATTATTTTCTTATTTTTCTTGCTCCTTTATTGTGTACCCAATTCACAACTTTTCCACGATATTACGACTTGAAAAAAAAATGAATTTATTCGACCCACCCTATTGTTCATGAAAATCGTTAAGTAATAGTACTAGAAGTCAGTGACACCCTACAATTTTGTTTACTTGGAAACATCTACAAAATTATTCATGATCATCTCCTTATGGCTCGAATTTGTGCTTCTGCTATTGGTGTTAGAAAATATACGAAAACATCTTTTCTAATGAGAGTGAGAAATTTAGGTTGCATGAGTACAGTTGCTGGTGAATGAAAAAATGAAAATGAAATGAAACATTTGAGTTGAGTTGAGTTGATTTTGAGTTTAACTCCCCTTCAGCAGCAAGGCTCTATGAGACGTGGACGTACTGATTAACGAGGAATCTAAACCACATGAACTCCCGCTGGGATGAAATATTTGAGTTTTAAGTCCCACGGTTATGCCGGCTAGGCTAAAGGAGACGGTGATGATGAAATAATGAATAAAATGGTGGAATGAAGAAAGTGGGAGGAAACAGGAGAACCCCAAGAAAACCGACGCACACGATGTTTGCCCACCACAAAGTTCATTTGGCGCGAGTTGGAATCGAACCAGAGACCCTAAGCGCCAGAGATGAACGCTCTACCACTGAGTCACTGCGGCCCCTCCTGGTGAATGTAATTGTGATAATTAGCATCAATTGGAATTTTTTTTTCTTTAAAAAAAAATTGGTTACCAATCATTGGTTACCTACCTGAAAAAAAGTCCCAAGATTAGACAGAATACCATTCAGTAGATCTCCTTGACCTGAACAAAATGATATAAATAATTCGTTTTCTTAACTTTCCCTTAGTTGAGAAAACGAATTCTTTTGGAAACCTAAAAATTGATTGTGTACAATTACCACACTACATATTGGGATGAATCATACAGAAGTGGGTTCTCATCAAATTATTATTATTATTATTATTATTATTATTATTATTATTATTATTATTATTATTATTATTATTATTATTATTATTATTATTATTATTATTATTATTATTATTATTATTATTACACTAGCAAGACATCATCAGTCAGTATGGTTGAGACATACTCCAAAATTATGATTAACCCTTAAACTTAAGTTTTGTTGTCCAATGATAAGATTTATCAATCAGTGAAAGGATCAAGCGGGACAAAATAACGGGATTGACTGTAAATTCTCATGTGTGTATTCTAGAATATTTTTGGCGTTCAAAATTACGTCGTTTGTTAACAATAATGTGGATTGTTTTTTTTTTTCTGGTACAACAGATTCCTTGCTTATTTATGTACCTTTTTATGCTAAAAAAATATACACTATAACTTAATATGTCTGTTATGTGCCTTTTCCCAGTATTCCGCTCGCGCCAAGCGGGCTTTATGAGGAACAAATAACATACACGTGGTTGCTTCGGCGTTCTCGCGTGCCCTCTCACTTTCTCCATTCAACCATTTCATTCATTCTTATCATCACCGTCTCCTTTAGCCTAGCCGGCATAATCGTAGGACGAAAAAAAAATTCATTTCATTTTTCCTGGTATTAACATATTCCTAACAATGACCACATACTATTTAAAACTAAACAGACTGAGTAAGGCTATGTGATAAAACATATACAAAAACACAATCATGTAACAGTTTCAAAACATTAACTGTGTCTTCATCAGACTTCCACTCCTTACATACTATTTGTAAGGAAAGTAAAACCAATTTGTAGCAGTTTTACGTTTCATTTCTCCAAACAGTGATGCTCAAATTATTCAGGCCACTCTAACTTGTGAAAAATAAGCAAATAACGGTTGAATTCCATCCGTATAGCACAAAGCTCCAGAGTAAAATCCAATGTCAAAGTACAAAATTACATCCGCCTTGTGCACACATGCGAAAGAAAAATATGAACATCATTTTCAGTAATTGACCATTTAAAATCCCATTCCAGAGATAAATTTGCTGAAGCATGGGAAATAATTGAACAATGTATATAATATTGCTATCGTGTACTGGCTGCTCAGATGGTCTTTCTTCGAAGAAGAGCAATGTGTGGTAAAAGGTCTCTTGCTTTATGCTACGAGTTTAAAAAAAAAAAAAGAAAAGAAAATGGCTGAATCAGCTGAACTGGCGAAGAGATAGTCCTTTTGAAATATCGTGGCCACCATTTCCCTTATTAAATCATATATTTTATCTGCGATGCACGTACATATACTATAAGCTGGAAGAAGAAGTACTGCCGCTTCATGAATCACTAGTTATTGCAAAGCTTTGGAATATGTGGTTCCATCGGCTGTTAACAGATTCTTTTGGGAGACTATTTATTTTTTAAAAATTTATTTCCTCTATTAAATGCGTTCCATTATTACAAACTCTTAACCGCAAACCACAGTTTATGATTTTAGGAAACAGAGATTCATTGCAAATTTTCGTTTTAATAAGTAGTTTAGCACAAAAATATTTGTATACGTTGAACCTTTTTGCTTGGTGTTCAGACAAAAAGAGAAAAGATATATAATATTTCTATTAGCAAAGTTTTCCATCTTTACTCTGCTACAAGCCTAAGTACACGTTCCTCTTCAGCGTTATGTGAAAATTGTAGAATCTTCACACCAGGAACTTATATCACCCTAATAGAATCCTAAAAGACTTGTTCGGTTGTTATTGTTTGTGTCAAGTTTAATGTTCGTTTCAGCACTTAGGTTATAACAGACGTGAATTATCTTTAGAGAATTGACGTAAGATTCATATTGCATGAGTACTCACCAGTAATCAAACTTGGGAAGTCTACGCCGAAGAAGCGGCTGAAAGACCTAACATTTTGTGCCGTTAGTGCCGAATATATTGTATTTATATTGCTATTGAAGCCACTCTTGGGATATCTTTCGTAGAATATGTCTTGTAACAGTAGACTGTATTATAAGACTCATCATGGATTTTTTTTATTTATAAAAGTTGTTTCATAAGTATGAAAACTTCATTTCAGAAGTAATTTTCATTTCTTCTGTCTATTGAGACAACCATTTCACATATACACTAACTTGTCAAATCGTTTTCTGTAGAACTCTTCGGGCTGGCTGTGAAACCATGGAGAAAATATACTTTGGATATGATCATCTATCGGAAGTGCTTGCCTTTATGGGCCCTCTCCATTGGACTGAACACGTGAAAATCATAGGGATATAAATTGACATGGCACGGAGAGTGAGGTAGCAATACAAACCAAATTGTCCGAGTTTTCTCGAGACGTCAGTTACTGTATCTGATTTTATATTATCATGCAAAACAATGATACCTCGAGACAATATTCCAGGTCGGTCGTCCTTAATCTTCCTACCTAAATGTTCTAAGTGTTTCGCAGAAGCAAGCAGCGTTCATTGTAGCACCTTGTAGCAATCAATACCCGTAGATAAGGATAAATCCACGATGATCAATGAAAAGAGGCAACATAACCTTTTTAGTGTTATATCTCTAAAATTACGCTATATATAACGTACTTAAATTTTATTACATTCTACAATGCTTCCTCAATTATATCAAATAATCTCAGCTACTACTCAAGCGACATATTAGTCATTCCAGATGAATCAAATATTCAATGACATACTTCACACAACTCCATAATATTTATTATAACATTCATCACCTATATACCTAAATATTTCATCATATATATATTTATCTCATTTCTACTAGAGTAATCACCCGTTGTCATCTATACACTAACAAATAATGCATGTTCTTCAGTCATATATTAGTTTGTGCAACTTTTATTTTACTTTATTTTCTTCTCTCTTGCGTCTTTACATCTTTCTAAAAATTTCTTGCTCTCCATAACACACTACCTACACCCAGCATGGTTGCTTGCGAGTGGTAATGTAGGATATCTCCATTATTGGCTTATGCGCTTCGTTTCTGCATCAAAATGGTACCACCATCATTATTTTTCTGCGATAATTTGATTTATCACATGGACCGAACGGCCTAGGCGTGACAAATCAGTTGCACTACTGCTTCTCCCTTCTCTGAATTACATGCATCAATTGCACACAGTCGCACACTATAAAACTTAGTTATCGTACGTACTCCGCATTTAATCGTTGAACGAGCTCTGGTGGCTGTACTTCTTCAGTACATACGAACTGGATCACACATCGTTGCGCATTTCTAGAGGAATCCAATGCTGCACTTTCACGTTTGAGGATCGAACGTCAACCTTGGAATTAAACAACTGACTAATCATGCGCATGGGCTTAGGGCAATGGACAGTTAAATCAATAAACAGATCGAAAAAATACTAGTTCCCAAGAAGTCCAGAGACTCCTACTGATGTGAGGTTGCGACAATTGCTACTAGCGACAATTACGGTAAAAAGCAGTATTTTATCCTAGTCTGAAGACTCCAGTGATAATTGAGATCAACCGAAAGTGTCGAAATATAGAGATACCATAATTAAAATTTTTTATTATTATATTTCTGAACCTTTGACATCTATGACCTTTTAAGCCAGTCACGTATGAGAAAAGACATTAGGGCATTAGGGACTACACTAGGCATTAGGGACACAAAGGCATTAGGGACTACACTACATGGAACTGATATTATTATTATGTTAAATATTATTATTATTATTATTATTATTATTATTATTATTATTATTATTATTATTATTATTATTATTATTATTATTATTATTATTATTATTATTATTGTGTTGACATAGCAACATTAGAGATTAAATACCGGTTTTTCTTGTGCTTTTTCCAGACCTGAGGCTGGCAAAATAGTTGAAACTCCAATCTAAAGCGAAATTGTTTTGATGTGTTTAAAATCAATGGTTTACTATTTTTTCTACTTCTATTTTTTCTTTCTTTTTAACATTTGCTTATCTAGTACTGACATTGTGCATTATATATGAGGTACCAGCATCATTATGCATCGTCAGTTTTACAGGAGATTCTACATCAATCCAGATTCTGAACATAGATCAAGGTTCTCACAGCATTTTCTGATATCACCAGCTAGTTATCAATTTCCCATGGCTGCGTCTACTATGTAGGTGTAGGTGTGTAGTTCCTTTCTTTTGATCTCTCTTAGGATATTCCATTCTCATAGACGTTTATGCTTTCTGCTTCAGGCTTGAGGCAGGAAATCAAGTCTTGAACTTTTGGATGGTGTCTACCAAACATTGATCTTATTAGATTCACTTATCCACACGAATATCTTCTTTTTCCAATTACTGTTGAGCCTGGAAAGTAAGTGATCCCAATTGTCACTGGTTTTCATATATTTGCAATTGTTGCAGGTCACGATTGTCATATATTCGTTGATCCATTAGATTGACCTTCTCTTTCACACGCATATCGGAAAGCACGTAATCTAATAAAAGCATGATTCACAATGACCGTAATCATCAGTTCGGCGCAGTATGGCGCACAGACATAAAGTCAATGGCTTCGAAAGGGGCGTCAAAATTAGATGGTTTGTTTCGTTTCTCAGTACAGGCTATCGAAACCAAATTAGGTCATCCAAAATCAACGGATGGTAACATAATAACGAAGCAGATACATGCAAGAATAGCCAATTTTCCAAAAGTCCAACAATGACACATTGGGTCAGGGAGGTGATGTAAAGGATGTTATGCTAAAGGCGACGGAGTACAATTATGGAATGTATAATGTAGGAGGAAATGGAAGAATCCGGAGAAAACCCACGAACACGGTGTTTGTCCACCATAAAGCCTACTTGACCTCCGAGGGAAAAGTTTAGAAATTGCCAACAACAGGAACTACCATTTCCGTAACATAAATAGACATTTGAACCGACGGCTAGTAAAAAAGGAACGCTCCGTGAACCCTCGATACTTAGGATTGACGTCCTATGGATGTCCAAGGGAGGTCTCTGTGCAGTGACGATTCTAGAAGGTAAAAACTGGGGAGATATCCAGAACCCAGACTGTGATAAGTGATCAAGAGTTTATTATAAACTTTCAAAAGTATTTAAGTAATAGTATTTAAATAATAAATAATATTTTTGTCATTAAAAAATTGGGTGGCTAGGCCCACGGCCCCGGCTTAGATCCGCCGCTGTCTCTTTGCTATGTGGGGATAGTATGGGGGAATTTAAAACTCCAGGAGATTGAAACTGAAAACAGGTTTGGACTGATTCAATTACTTTCGTTTCACATTTCTTAGAAGACTAAGAAAGGACAACTCAAGTAACGTCTAGGTGTTGAATGCGAAAACGATCACAGTTTAAGAATAGTTTGCAAAATTACGCATCCACACACTTAAAATTTCACTTCAATGCCCCTGAGCCTGGTTATGTCTCTTGACTTGTTAAAACAAGACTTCGGAAGCATATTTATCTTTCTAGACACTTATTTTTTCCGCAAACTACTTGTGCTAAAAAACCTAAAACAGAACGGATAGGTTTTGAACCAAGCTAGCGAAGCTAAATATATAGTACGACCTGGTAACTACCTCAAAATCGTTTGTTATATAAAAAGATCTGTTTCTGTTTCATTCTGTACTTTTCTCTCTATTTCCTGTGTTTCCGATTCCTTTCCAGCGACAGCAAGAGAAACAGAAATAGGGGAAAGCTAGGAGCCTACATTTACATTTTTTCAAATATTCGTCGTCACTAGACGCAATCGGTGACAAAATGCTCGTGTTGAACCTTCTGCTTCACAAACTTCGCCAATAGTCGAGAGTTTTCTTTCGCTTCAATGCACATTTTTCTCTGGTGTATTAGTTCCCCGTTTTTTCACTCTAAATTTTGTTGCCTTCCATCGAAGTTATAAACACACGTAGGATTTCCAACATTGACAGTAGCATAACCCTCTGTGAAGGTTCTAATGTCTTGACACTCTAGAAAACCGAAGTACTTTATATCGGACAAAAACAAATTGACCGATATGAAGTCAGTCTGTTTATTGACAGGTTTCACAGCGAAAACGAAAGATATCAAGAAATGGTCCTTTGCAATCGATTCAGCCGTTCAAGAATAAGTTTCATCTCATCAGTTAGCCATCTATTCAATCCAGAAGTGGTACAAATTAAGTATTTTTCGGTTTCAACATTTACGAATATCACCATAGAATAACAGTAATATTTATTTATTTATTTATTTCGGAAACAACAAACAAATGCCTAATTATAGTTTTCCATCATTGTATGATAATACACTTTAAAATACGTATAACACGGTATACAGTTTGTTTATTTAAAATAAAATTTTATCTATAACTAAAAAATGTCAATCTCTGGGTGCTCCTGCGACATCTTATTATACAATAAACACATTTTTCTTGCAGGCGATACATGTAATGCATTAGTCCATGTGCTGAGATGTAAACTGCCATTATGTGATCTCGTTGCTCTATGTGGGACCTGACCCCGTTTTATTTCTGATAACAAATATTCTGAATCTATTGCACTATGGAATATTTTATGTAATTAAGTAAGATAAAATTAAATGAGTTCTCCTGCTTTCAAGTGATTGTAATGAATATTTGCTTCGAAGATCGTACTTCGCAAATTTCCGATATATTCCTGTTTCTTTATATGTCAAAAAGCGCACAAATTTATTTTGAATGTTTTCGATTTTGTTTATATATTTCTTACTATTAGAACTCCATATTATCGCTGCATATTACACCATAGACCTTGCATAGGTAGTGTATATACTGTTTTGAGGACATTAGGAAAATCACTTCCTAACCTCATCACAAAGCCAAGATTACCTTAAGGCCTCACCAGCTACTCAATTGACATGAATATCGAATGATAAGTTTGACTGCAGAGTGACTCCAAGATGAGTTAAATAGATAGCGACAAGTGGTTTTCCGCTATCAATTCAGCGTCTCAATACAACATACCATCATCACTCTCAAGATTCTATTAAAACTACAAACGGTTAAATTGAGTTGAGTTGATTTTGAGTTTAATGTCCCGTTCAGCAGCGAGGCTATATGAGACGTGGACCTACTGATTAACGTGGAATCCGAACCACATGAGCTCCCGCCGGGAATCGAACCCGGGTCTCCCACGCCAAAGGCGCGTACGCTAACCGCTTAGCCACGGAGGAGCTCTACAAGCGGTTAAAAATTCACTAGTACTTCCGGTGTAAGTGTTGATTTCCATGTAGCAAAAACTGTAAAAGATATCGAGAAGCGGTTTCTTGCAACCGGTTCAGCATTCCAAGTAGAGATTTCATTCCATCTATTCAAGCTTAAAGTGGTGCAAATTAACTACAGGTTTCAATGTTTATCATTATAGAACAACAAGAGTCACATATAGCGAGAACCAGTTTTCAGCAATCGACTGAGGCACTCAAATAAGCATATTATCAGCACCCGCAAGATATTATAGAAACCGGGGGTGATTGAAATTTATAAGAACTTTGGTTTTAATACTTATTTCCATAGATCAAAAACGGTAAGAGATATCGAAAACATGTTTTTTTTTTACTCAGGTTCAGCGTCCCGAGAATGAGTTTTGGCTCTAATTCTATCCATCTGTTGAAATAGGAAGTGATGAAAATCTAGTTTCCGGTTGCTACACTGAATGCATAATGGATAAATAGATATTGACGAGCAGTTTTTTTTATATAGGTTCAGTACCTCTATAAGAATATGTTTAGCCTCTTATTTACCTCTTATATTGTCAATCTCAATGTCAATCTTCATATAGCAAAAACAGTAAGATATATTGAATATATTTTTACACAGATTCAATATACGAGAAACAGGGTCTATCTTTGATCTTATTCCTATATTGCTACCATAGCTATAGATGTATTATTTTTAGTTGAGTATTAAATTCACATAGTTTCGAAGTCAACTTTAGTTTCACAATGTAAAGCGAACCTCACTTATATTATTATTATTATTATTATTATTAGTAGTAGTAGTAGTAGTAGTAGTAGTAGTAGTAGTAGTAGTAGTAGTAGTAGTAGTAGTAGAAGTAGAAGTAGTAGTAGTAACGTCTTGCTCGTAAGTGAAATTTTAGCACTGCCTCGTTGGCTTGCGTGATTCAATTTCTGGTAGGGACAAGTAACTTTGATCCCACATATTGGAATACTTGAGTCAAAAAATATCGAGCTATGGTTCAAAAGAACACAGATAATGGTGGTGAAAGACTAGTGTTGATCCAACCAAAGCAAACTATAAGTAATTATTATTGTTAGTAGTAGTAAAAGTTGTAGTAGTTGTTGTTTTTGTTGTGATTATATATTTTATATATCATGCTAATAATATCTATCTAACGTAAGTAGATAACAACACTAAACACTCTGCAACTAACATTCAGTAAACGATTATGTTCTACTGAAATGCAAAGTGGCCGATTTTCTTTAATTCCTTTTCTGTTTGTTTCTCATTGATCGTCCCCACTAATGACGGACCATTTCGTCCTCTTAGGGTGGACTTAAAACGTTCGACTGACTAAGTTGTGCTTTGTTTATCCTATAACAAATCGGAATTAATGTCAATACGATTCGGACTGTTGGCTTCTACATTCGCAGTATCGACATCCTTAGGAATCGTGATATTAATCTCTTCCACAATAATCTCTGTTGGATGTTTTAGTTTCTATCTCACATCAAATTTGAGCTTATTACGAGACAGTGAATCGATCTGGACTCGAAATGAAAGGTTTTCTAGATTTCCAAACTATGCTGTGCATAAGTGTCGGAATTTTGGTCCTTCTGCCATCTGTCGACAGGTATCAGATCAAAAACGGCAAGTGATATCGAGATGCGATATTTTGCAATCGATTAATTCTCAAAGAAATAAATTCCATCTCCTCCGCTAATCCTCTATTCAAATCAGAAGTAGTTCAAATTAACCATTTCCCTTTTCAATTTTTACCGCTATAGAACGGAAACTGTAACAGCATTAAACAGCTGTTTTGTAAACAATTCAACGTCTCAAGACAATGACTAGCAGAACACTCTACCAAACCTGCAGTGGTTCAAATTTAGTATTCCTGTTTTAATACTGATTTCTATACAGAAAATCGAATCAGTGTCTCAGGAATATGTTCCATCTCTTCCACTAACTTTACATTCAAAGTGGGATTGGTTCAAATTAGTCATTTTCGGCATCAGTATTTATCACCATAGAACAAAATGGTAATTGATAGCGATAAATTATTTTCTACTATCGATTCAGGATCTTAAGAAAACATATCGTTACAACCTGGAAGACTCTACTGAAACGGAAAATGGTTCAAGTTTGTTACTATTTCCGGCTTCAATACTAATTTCCATAGAGCAAAAACGGTAGGAGATACCTAGAAACCGCTTTTCAAAATCGATTCACTGTCTCAGGAATAAGTTACGTTTCCTCCATTAACTCTCTATTCAAACCGGAAGTTATTAAAACTTGCCATTTTCGATTTCAACATTTACAGTTATAGAACGGAAACGGTAGCAGATAATGCAAAGCTGTTTTCTTGCAAACAATTCAGTTTCTCAAGACAACATAGTTTATATCATCCACAACATTCCGTCACAACCGGAAGTGGTTCAAATTTACTATTACTTCCAATTTCAATACTAATTTCCATGCCGCAAAAATGGTAAGAGATATGGGAATGCTCATTTTAGAAATCAATTCAGCGTTCAGGTTTACCTTACGTGTCAAACCTGAAGTGGTAAAAATTAACTGTTTCCGGCATCAACATTTATCGCTATAGTAACAAGAATGATAATCGTAGTAGATAGTAACAAGTGGTTTTCTGCATATCGATTCAGGGTCTCAAAAGATCATAACATCAGAATCCGCAATACTCTGAAACCGGAAGTGGTAAAAATTTACTAGTACTTCCTGTTCCAATACTGATCTCTCTAGAGCAAGAAAGGTTTCTATAGAGATATGGATATTTGTTTTTTTGCAATTGATTCAGCGTCTTAAGAATACGCCCCATCTCCTACGTTAACCCTGTATACAAACAGGAAATGGTTTAAATTAACATTTTCCAGTTTCACAATTTACTCTCATAGAACAAACTTGTTGATATATAGCGACAAGGAGTTTTCTTCTATCGATTCAGGTTCCGATACTATTCTTAAGGATATTTCCTAAAAATCGAAAAGTCGCTAAATATTTGATATGTTATTTAGGGACTTTCATAAGACATGATATTTACAGATTTTGATACCTTTTACATTTTGGAAAAATAAAATGTAGCCAAGGTTTTGTAATTCAATTGTGTTATGCGTGATTAGCATACGGACTCAAAACTTAACTTATATTAAGATTGCGCAGACATGATACTAGGTATTCTACTAACAATGATGAATGTAGGATTGATTATATACCGTTACTGCCAATGTTCCTCGCTTCAATAAGATATTGATTACGAACCTGTAAACAACTTCGGATATTATCTTATCGTCGGTAAATTGGCAATTAACATCTAATAACTAGATAAAACTAAGTATTAATATATAGATGTTGAAATACGTTTTGCATTCATTTATTATGTTTGACTTATGAATAAATAATACTTAATTTTGGTCTTATGGTAGGAATGAAATTTACATAATGTTGGCAAGTAAATTTCTTGACATTTTGTGATCAAAGAGAAGATGATAATCAATTTAATGACAATATTTATTTTTATAATATAGTATTAGAACAACGCTTCATGCAAACTTTCTTTCATATGACAAAATTCTTCCATATTACTTACAGTTTTGTTCAAAAATTTCTGCTACTCACCTATCTTCGGAAAGTCTTGTACTCTAACCAACAGCTGAACTTAAATGAAACGTGTGTTGATTTTCCTAGGCTAATTGAGATCTTTATTTAGAGCTAAGACATTAGAATAGGCTCAGATATTAGAAAAGAACGTGTGTGTGTGCTTGTCTAACATGACATCTTTTTTTTTCTTTTCTTTTTCTACACAGAAAGGAGTCATCTACAGTCACCAAATTTTGTACTCAGATAAATGTTCACCAAATTTCTTTCACCAATCTTCACCAGATACTGCAACATGAGCACGTAAGTTTATTGTGAAACAACGAAGTCTTTTGCTCCAAAATAAGTGTGCAGGGGAGGAAGCCGAGGTTTCTCCTGGCGTGATTCGTACTACTTAGACGTTATGTTGATTCCCTAAGCTGTTAGGCGTACTTTCACAATAAACTTACATGCTCATGTTACAGGTTTTTTTGCTGCGGACTGTACATAGATAATCTTCATCTAGAGTCATCATATTTTGTACACAGATAAATCTTCATCTAGTAATCAGATTTTGTACACAGATAAATCTTCATCAGATTAATCTTTACCTAGAGTCATCAAATTTTGTACACTGATAAATCTTCACCTAGAATCATCAAATTTTGTGCACAGATAAATCGTCACTAGATCTTTCCGACTTCCTACTCGAACAGAGATTGGAGAGTTACACGTTTTGAAGGTTCAAAAATATATAGCAGAACTTTAAAACTCTGGTGTAGCGACACCCTTGTGTAGTGTCACGTGGTAGCATCGAGTGTTCCGAGATGTTTTGTTGTAAAATTCAGAATATTAAAGTAAATAAGAGTCTCTGATTAGATAATATCAAATTTAATTCTTTTGTTCAGCGCATTAACTATGTGATCGAGTTGTTCAGTTCCAATTTTGTGCTCTTCACATTCAATAATAGACTTAGATATCTCTGTTCTTAACGTTGTAAAAACACAAAATTGAGACTATATAATGACGGACAGACATGAAATATATTCTTGGCGGAATTGTTTGCTTTTATGAAGTATCGGGTTGTAGCCCTTACCTTCCATTTGAGTTTTGCATCTTCGTTGAGTGTGTAAATGTATTTGGTGCGGAGGAGTCGCAAATTTCGCGCACACCTTTATTGATTGTCTCTGATTATTGGGCTCACTGTGTTCTGTGGTTTGGTCATCCTGTATATTCGTCTCCTGGGGTTTGCTGTTCCGAATTTGAAGATATAGGAATGTGGGAAGTGTTTGATTCTTTCTTGAAGTCGGCTGAGCGTTGTGTCCTGACATCCTCTAGGAATGAGAGTTCCAGATCTTCATTAATTGGTTCCAGTTTAGTGTCGAAGGAGCTGAAAACATGCAAAATGTACTTCAGGTAGTGTGGCAAAGAAGAATATACTATTCCGGAGTGTTTACTATATGAAGGATAAACAGTTAGTGGGTGTGTAAATGATGATGTTAGTGGATATGTGATCTTTGTGTATTTAAACGAAGGCGTCGCCATTAGGAAAATTTAGAAAGCACTGGCACCTGCTGTCAAAAGCACTTGACATTAGACAACCCACACTACTCTTCTATCTTGCAGGTTGCATAATGTCCAGATAACGTATGATGCACTCTGTTGGATTCTGTAAAATAACTTTTATGCACGTTTCAATTCTCTGATTTTAAATTTACTTTTTGAAATCATGTAGCAATTATAATAAAGTGCAACAATAAGCTTAATCAAATTACCAACATCGTACATTTTCTCAGGCAATGCTTTATTTTAGTTAATATTGTCTGACTATATACTATTTTTTCTGGTATATAAGACGTAGAAAAAAAAATTCTTCTTTAGGAATAAGTCCAGAAATGGGATGGCTTATGTGCAGACAGAGATTTTGATTATTTCAATTTCAGTAAGTTTTTTCCACTTCTGTGCTGTTAGATATCTTTCTTAGATATGTTTTCCTTATAGTACCTAGATATATCGCAACATTACAGTTATACAGTTTAGTGACTTAGTAAATGAAATTTAGATACAATTATTTTACTTACCATTTCACAGTATTCATTCTTTTCTCTAGACGCGAATACGAAATAGACATTCCCGAAAAGGAACTTAATTCTACATTTGGTTAAGCATTGGTGACCTCACACTGACCTAATGTTTTTTGCTAAATTATCACTCTTTATATTAAAGAAAAAACAAGTGAGTTTCGTTTACAATGTGAAACTACAGTAGACTTCCAAACTTTGCAAATTCAATATTGAAACTGGAAGTAGTCCAACTATAACTACCGGTTACACTAGAGGAATTAGATCAAAGGTAGAACTTGTTTTCTGGACATTAGACCTCTGGATAGAGGGTTATTGCTCACTGTGTTTTACTATTTTTGTTATATAAGGATTAACATTGAAATCGAAAGGAGTAATTGGTGTCTATTATTTCCGATTGCAATAAAGGAATAAAGACAGAAAATCAGAGATAAAACATATTCCTGCGGTATTCTATACTTATCAAAAACTGGTTGTTCAATTCCATCTTTTCACTATGGCAATCCGTGCTGAAATTAGAAATCTACGCTTTCCACACTTTTGAGTTGAATTGAGAGATAATAAGCCAATAAAAATTCATCCTTGGGACGATAAATTTATTTCCCAAAGCCATTTCTCGCTAGTCTTTGCTCTATGCAAGTCAATAGTAAAACCAGAAGCGGATAAAATAGGTCAAAATCCTTCAAATTTTGCATTTCTGGCAATTTTATACCCATGAAAGGAAACTAGATGAACCATCCAAAGTTATAGAGGTATACCCTGCTGTATCAGGAGCTAATGGTCTATTTACCACGCTTAATACATGCTGGTAGGGCGTGCTGTAGCTGTTCGGCCTCTTTAATGAGTCGGCTACACCAACTTACGTATCTGGTCCTAATTCCTGTATGTGCACGATCGTCCTCGTGCACAAAGTGCATCGTCAAGATTTGTACATCATCCTTGACTCGCGTTAGCGATGTAACTCCTTTTCTCTAAGGGAATGGGATACGTCTTCTGCGCGGTCAAACCGAAGTCTTGAGAACTTACCAGTTACCTACTGGTGGAGGTGGTCCTGTTAGCGAGTCAGTTCTCCCATGCTCTGCAGACATGGTGTCCGAGCGTTAAGGCAGCGTCACCTCCCGCCCATGCTCGAAGTTACTTAAATTCCTGGAATAAGCTCACATAGGCTACCGAATCCCACACTATGGCTACAGTCTGACAGAGTCCAATCCAATCCGAGATTCCCAGGCAACCCTGGTCCTGTACTACCATATCAAAGTTTTAAATTGGTAATTTCCAAAATTTAAGGAGATGGTCCTATGTATCCTTCCCAACATTTAGGAGTGAACCAAGTTACCCCTGCCAAAATCAAGAGGTTATTGCCGCATGTTGATTTCATATCACATGATCAGGCCACGTGGCCAATTAGAGAAAAATGTCAAGTATTCCCAGTACTACTCTATTTTTAGTTTCAGTATTGAATTCGTAAAGTTTGGAAATCTATTATAGTTTCCTACTGTTAAACGAAACTCACTGGTTGTTTTATAGTAATCAATACTGAAACCGGAAATGGTTAATATGTCTCACTTCTGATTTGAACTGAAAGTCAACGAATCTATTTTTAGCACGTTGAATCGATTCCAAACAACGATATCTCGATATTTCTTACCGTTTTGACTGTGATACCTGTCAACAGACAGACCAATTTGAGACAAACACACAGACGGACACAGCACTTCTATAATACTTTTGACATTTATGAATAGTATAGTTTAAAAGTCTGGAAAGAATATGCAGTGGAAATACTTTATTTTAAAATTTGAAAACAGAAAACGGATGTTCTTTATACGCTATGTGCCGTTTCCGATGGTAATAACTACCATGGGCCCCTTTGATGCACAGCATCCTGGGTTTGGTTCCCGGTAAGAGTGTTCTGAAATGTGATCGCATTGCGGTGGTTGGAATTCCACGTTAAATTGCAGGTCTACGTCTTGTATTGCATTGATGCTGAAAATATATACTAAACTCCAACCAACGAATTACAGCCAATTGCCTTACATACCGGTAAGGATAGTAAAACCGTTATTATTTATTTAATACATTTATAAATTACCACTAAATCATCTGGTTACATTTGCCATTATAATTCATTATTGGTAGGGCCACAAATTCTCATCCAACCATCCTAATATAATTCTTAAATATATCTATAATTTTCGATTCACCATATGAAATCAAAAACCAAACAACGTAATTTAATCTCTAGGTGAAGTATTCCTGAAATATGGACAGGTACTTCTTATCTCAACCTTCAAAAATCCATAACAATTCTCTTTGTGTATTCTTATACTTAACACATTCCAAGTGATTGGACCAGAAACAAATTGATTATGACTCTTTTCTCCCCTTATAAATAGTTCCAAGATTCTTTTCTGCCGTGTATGAACATGGGTTCCCTTGCTATTGATTTCACCTTTGAAACAAAAAACTTTAGTTCTAGAATAGCTGGTATTGATTTACGTAATTTTCACCCGGTCGGTGGTTTGCAGGGTCATCCGTCATATTCATTGTCAACGCCTCTGGAAAATAAGACGTCCTTATATAACCCATTCTTTACCTGCTTGTCAACAAATGTTGATTTATGGGATCTCATTTGGAAATCATTCCCCTGACAAAATGTCAGTCTTCTTTTTCGTCTTTCTAAAACGAAAAAAAAATCTTTCTCAAAGGATCAAACAGCTTATGCTAAATAAGGCTGATGATCTTTATCATGGAAATTTATAAACGTATATATGCATGTTATTAACATGTTACACTATCATTTTTCAAACCTTTCAAATTGTAATCGCTTTATTTCCAGCTTTTGTATATTAAGTACAATATAATAATTTTAGTTTTCATCCGACGACAAATCAATATTTTAAATATATTCTATCAGTTTAAATCCTACAGTTTTTATTTACCTAACTGTGATTTTAAGAAATTAGATGGTGAAATTTGACCGTTGAGGAATCAGAAAATTCATCACTGCAGAAACAGAAGTTGGAGGTTAGTTAAATTGGAAAAAATGAAATATTTCAGTTTGACGTCCCAAGATTATGCCTGCTAGGCTAAGGGGGGCAGATGATTAAGGTAATTGAATAATGATGGAAGAATTGGTGGAATGAGAATGTGGAAGGAACCGGGAGTGCCACGAGAAAATCCATGAACACGATGTTATCCTTCACTAGTATAGTTACATCACTTATATATATACAATGTCAGGATTATCACAAACTTCTGCCTCACGTTGTGATCATAGATTCACTCGGCATAACTTACATATTCGCACGGATCTGATTTTCTCCTTTTATGTCATCCAGGCGAAATGGCGAATTGTTATTATGGTCCAAAATTTTGCCCATTTTTTGCGGGGGTTTCTAGGTTTCTTGACGAAGGACAGAACCAACATTCCTTAAAGATGATATTTCTCATGAGGGTTTATCAATTTTTTGTTTTGTGTTGTGCTGCATGACACGAAGTTGTATGAAACATCTTGTTATTTCGACACTCTCCACAATTACAACGACAGCTGCATATTTAAAAGGTGAGAAATCTAACCAAATCATTATACGAACATGACGGTGTGAAGTCGGTGCAGCGCTGCAACTTTTCTCCATCAAATTCTGAAAGTTCATGGATAAGAAATTTTTCCGAGTGTCACATGGCTCGTGGCAGAAGTAGAAATTTCGAGAAGGGGTAAGATTAATAACTTTTCATGTTATTAGTAATGACTAATACTTCTTTACTAATGTATAAAAAAGCGTATGTGTGGGTGTGTGCGTGAGGGTGTCAACAGATTTTTGCATAGAAATCAGTCTCCTAGGGTCAGCAAATTTTGTACACAAATATAGGATATATTCACCAATCCTAATCGCATACAATGCCAATTTTGACTTGAAAGGGAAATCGGGGGTCAACATTTAAAATACATATTTGTCCTGTGAATCATATTGTCTATAAGGTAGGCAATTCAAACATTTACCTGTGTTACAGGTTGCTGACCCAAGAAATGATAGGGGCAATGGTAAAGCTGGGCAGTGCATTTGTTTACTTTCAAAGACTTCATCTTCTTTTCCACTTTTAAAGATTTTACATAAACATTATACTTCCTGTGCGATATCGGATATTTCTGCTAGTTTTTAAATATTTTATAAAGAATGTACGCTTGATTAGTTTCGAGAGGTAATTCCCGAATACAAGAAAAAAAGGTGAAAATGCGTTGAAACATCTAGTTCCATTCCAAAGCACTTATCTTTATAAACAAAGAACTTTCTATTTTTTATTTCATGAGAAGCAAACCTAGAAGTTTTCTCTATGCAAATTCTGATGTAAGGCTAAAAGTAGGAAATATTGAAGTAGATGCAGAAAGAATTGTCCGAAACAAGACATGTATAGTTTTCCCATGTCAACCAGATTCTGGCAAGGATTATATACCGTATGTCTCTGAAAGGGACGTTAAACTATATACCATATATCTAGATTGTTAATTGAACTGTTACTATTGCTAACTACGTCTCAGTCAATAATTTACCGGAGGTACCAATATTTAAAGATGTATATGTAAGATGTATTTAAAGATGTATAAATGTGTATTTGAAGACGTATTAAGATGCACTGTCGTAGCGTCCGTAGCTTACAATAAATATGAAAAGTGTTCCGTAACTCTGAAACTATTGGATGCCTGAACCACCGGTCTAAGGAAAAAAGATCACTATATTTGTTACCGAGCTAAGCCAGGGACAGACTCGCTTCGGAATGAGAAAATGTGTTCCTCTTGTTTAAAATGGCTTTACATCAAGTTATTATACATTTCAAATCTACGAGTTAAACAAAAACTTACAATACCACACTTATTTTTCAGTGCTAAAAACTTAGGATGCTACAGTATCACAAATAACACCAAACATCCAAATTTTGGAGGTTTCGACAACAGTAATAACAGTGGCGCACGCAGAATTTCGTAAATGAGGCTTCTAGTACTCAATTTTATATCCTTTCAGGACACGCATCACTTTTCTATATATAATTTTAATATAGGCTAGTAAGTGTTTATTTTCCATAATGCTGCAAGAATTTGGTGAAATCCCGTCATACCTCAATATGTGATGTTCCGAAACATTCCTTTTTTTTTTTTTTTTTTTTTTGACAAATCATCTCACGAGTGCTCAATCAGAGGAGGACTCAGAGCCTACAAACAACGTATATGTCACTTCCTGACTGACGAGTTACTCCAGCAGAGTGTGGTGGAAGGTCCTATCACCCAGCATCAGTCATTATGTGGTGGTGTTTAAGCTTCAATGGCAGAACACGATTCCATTTTTATGAGATTATAATTATTCATTTAACTTTAATTTCATTTACTTGCAATTAATTTGTAATATTCCATTTTACCATAACATACAATAACTTTATTTTGTTTCAATTACTTTTAATTAATCATTAATAACTATATGATCTTCTTTTTAGAAATTCGACAATCTAATTCATTCTTCGTTGATACAAGGCTACGATAACCCACTGTAAGTAAATAAACGGCATAATTTTACTAGTGATAACTTTCCTTCATAACGTTAATGTTAAACAGACTTCTGTAACTAGATAAAGCTTACCTTCCTATTTCTTGCATCATAATTTACGTTATTACATGGTAAATCCTGACGATAGGTTTACAATAACTAGATTTTACTAATTTGTTTCGTTTTAAATACAGGGTGAGTCAAAAGTCCTTGGACGCCTGCATAAGTTTGAAAATCGACGGGAAAAGTAAAAAGTGATGATGGGAACAGAGGTTTGATGAGGGGGCGCAACTTTTGGAGTATATGTCATTCATGGACGCCATCTTAAAATCCGCCATTTTGGATTCAAGTCATTTTTTTAATGGGAAGGGGGTGTATGACACATGAAATAACACTAGCTTGAGCTCAGAAATTTAGTGGTGTAATTTCTTTTTTTCTATCGTGTACGGTTTAGAAGTTATTAATGTTCAAAGGTGGGAAATTACCTTGATACTGACCCAGTTCTCTCTTTGTTCCAGGTGATCTAAAATGGATCTGACACGTGAACAGAAAATCGAAATCATCCTTATATCAGGGGAACGCAGCTACCGAACAATAGCAGCTGACTACAACAGACGGCACCCAGACAGAGAACCGGTATCGCACAGCACGGTGGTTCACGTGATCACCAAATTCCGGGAGACGGGCTCTGTTCAAGATAGGGCACGTAGTGGGCGACCAAAGACGGCCACCAATGAGGAAACTGCAACGGCGGTTGTTGCGTCGTTTGTGAAAAGTCCTACACGAAGTACCCGTCGTGTGTCCCTAGCATGTGCAATAAGCCAATCCTCCGTTGTCCGGATATTGCACGCCAATCAGTGGCATCCTTACAAGCTGCACATGCAACACAAACTGAACGAGGATGACCCTAATCGCCGGTTGGAATTCTGCATGTGGGCTACTGAACAACACGAACTGGATCCTGCGTTTGCCAAGGACATACTGTTCAGCGACGAGGCGTATTTCAGTTTGAACGGGGAGGTTAATCGACATAATTGTCGATACTGGTGTGACGCAAATCCGAACTGGGTTGACCCGAGTCGAGAACATAATCCAGCGAAGGTGATGGTGTGGTGTGGCATATTGGACACCCGCATCATTGGGCCATTTTTCATTTACAACACCTTAACTGCACCACAGTATTTGATGCTGCTGCAGGACCTTGTGTTCCCTGCCACACTGAACGCTGACGGCATTTTCCCATCTTATTTTCAGCACGATGGAGCCCCTCCACACTATGGACTTGGTGTACATGAATGGTTGGATGAACAACTGCCAGGGAAGTGGATTGGTCGCCGTGGTCCCGTGGAGTAGCCGCCCAGATCCCCTGACTTAACGCTCCTTGATTTTTACCTATGGGGACATCTTAAGCAGATAGTGTATGCTGAGACAATTCGTGATTTGAAACACCTGGAGGAACGCATCCAACAAACCTGTGGCCAAATTTCAGGAGACATTGTTCTCCGTGTGCAGTCAGAGTGGTTTCGGTGACTACAGTTATGCATTGCACGGGATGGAAAACATGTAGAACATGTAGGATTCAGTATCAAGGTAATTTCCCACCTTTGAACATTAATAACTTCTAAACTGTACAAGATAGGAAAAAAACAAATTACACCACTAAATTCCTGCGCTCAAGCTAGTGTTATTTGATGTGTCATACACCTCCTTCCCATTAAAAAAATGACTTGAGTCCAAAATGGCAGATTTCAAGATGGCGTCCATGAATGACATACACTCCAAAAGTTGCGGCCCTTCATCAAACTTCTGTTCCCATCATCACTTTTTACTTTTCCCGTCGATTTTCAAACTTATGCAGGTGTCCAAGGACTTTTGACTCACCCTGTATTTTGCATATATAATTTAGTACTAAACAAGCTAGGTTATAAGTAAGCTGTTAAATAAATAATTTTCAGAATGTTTAAGAACAACCAAAATGCAATATATGACGTAAGCTGTGAAGCTGTATTACTTAAAATTTACATAGAAAGCTATTTTATTATTTATTCAAATTAAATCATTATGGTTTTTCAGGTGGCGAGGAGCATTAGGAGAGAAAATAGTTTCTTTCTCAATTGTAACACAAATTACCACTTCATCATTGTAATCAAAACATCCACTACAATAAACATATTCAAATTTGTAAACCTAATTCACCTTTTCTTCATTTTGCTTAAATATGCAGAGTTAGAACTAGTTCGAGAGAGTAATACTCCCGGAAGTAGGAACTAAATACAAGGTTCTGATTGGTTGGCGTTATCCGTTTCTTGCCATGTAGCATACATATACCACAAATCAAATGTTTGCTGCTGTCGGTCCTAAGAGCCGAGCGTGCTTGCGCTAAGGGCTAGTAACGGAGATTGCTTTTGGCGTGGGTTCAAACTGATCCCAAGGAAAGTCTTGCTATTTCTTCAAATTTTCATAACAATTTTCTTTCCATTAAAATAAGATGAAAATAATACTCACAAAAGTGATTTACTTACTTTTGTGCAGATAAGTAGTAGTAGTAGTAGTAGTAGTAGTAGTAACGAGTTAGAAGCCCTGCAGGACTCGTTTTGTTCCACCTTGATCCCCATAATATAAATTTTGTGTCCAACTTAAGACAGCTGGCTAGTGTAGCGCGTAAAATAGCTGGCTAGGGTAGCCCTCGAATAATCGTACTTCCAGGAGTATTACTTTCTCGAGCGGGTTGTGCAGATTTCTTCAAATTCCACTCTACTAATTACTTCTAAATTCCGTGAATATTTCCACTATTCGTTTTCTTAAATAATCTTTCGATAGAAGCGGCAAATTTGGTAAACTATAACAAAATACTTTTTATCAACGAAGCGGCTTAGTTTTAAAAAAAAATTTCCACTTTCATTAACGTGAAATATTTTTCTTCCTTCTTTTAAGAACTGCGAATCTTTTGGATACAGCCTTCTGTCCCAGTTGCATATTACCATTATGTTCGTAGCATCAGAATTCACATGATAACAATTAAATATGGAAAAGATCCAAACAGAAAAGAATACATATGGAAATTGTAAAAATTTAGACAAACAACTAACTAAATAAATCAATAAACGTTATTTGGTACTGTTATGTGCTGCAAGAAGCCTATAATATAGTGGCGCATAAGAAACTAATCCCTGAACCTAGTCTCTAAATCATTCGGGCACTTAACGATGAACGTATTGAGGTTCCTGTGGTAGGTCTTCAGAAGTGACTTCAATGTTGAGAATGAGATTCGGCTTGTTTGCAGCCGTATTTTTATAATTGCTGCTTCAATCTTGTCGTTTCGCTGTTTAAGTTTAATAGAAACAATGCTGACTTCACTAGCACTGACTTGCCACGTACACGGTTACCGTTAGCCAGATAAGCAGACAGAAATAATTCCTTCCATACAATACGGCTCATTCTTGGTTTGGAAGTGACTTTTGGAATGTCATAAGAAATCAACGTTGTATTCTCTTGAGAGTTTAAATAAAAATCATTTTCAACAAGGTTTTTCAATTACCTTTCTCAAAATTCGCCAGTACTTTGGAACCGGAAGTGGTAATTGATTTCTACTACCTTTGGTTGCAGTAGAGGAATAAAACCTGAAATGGAACCTATTCTTGTGGTACTAAATTTATTTTAAAACAGTTTCTGGCGATCTATTACCGTTTTACACTATGACAATCTATCTTAAATTTGGAAACCATGAATTTCCACCACTTCCGGCTTGAATAGAGGGGAAAATATTGGGAAGAAAGTTATTATTGGAGCATTCAATTCAGACAGTCATTTCTTGCTCTCTTTGTGTTCCTGCTGTATGGAGATCAACATTGAACCCGAAAATTGTTAATTTCTACCACTTTCGATTTGAGTAGATATATGTGAATACAGATGAAATCTTTACTTAAGACGCTGAATCAATTTCAGAAACAGATTTTCCCTTTCCATTGCCGTTTTTGTTCTATGCGGATCAACGTTGACAACGAAAATAATCAATTGCTCAATTTCTACCACTTCCGTTTAGAACAGAGAATTAACTGGAAGACGAACCTATTCTTAGGACGCTGAATCGATGTTGTAAACTATTTCCAGATATTTCTTACTATTGTTGCTCTAGGCAGGCAGGTGGACATAGTTCTTCTTTAACATTTCCCATACTTATGGCAGGCTACTTTGGAACTCAAAAAATTGCGAATAATCAAGAAATTAGCAGAATTGAATTAACATGAACACTGGAAAAATTTTGCTAGCCTACGATACAGATTCACTGTACAGTTTTCCTTCCAGCTCACAGAAAAGAATTTGGAAAATACTGCTCCATAAGGTTGTTAAACAATTATCATTCTTAACACCCTCTTAAGAATCTTCCAAGCGTTGGGTCTACACTGAGAAAAATACGTTCTGCGGACAGCGGTATATTCTCCAAATATACGGAATCCTCTTGCTTACTACAGAAATCAGTACGGAGCTTACGTAATCCGTATGCTACATAAGCACTGCCCTTAGATGTTACATCATGCCATTGCAGAATGTCTGATATCTAACAGTCTTCGAGCTCCCTCGTGGCTCAGCGGTTAGTGTACGCGCCTTTGGCGTGGGAGACCCGGGTTCGATTCCCGGCGGGAGCTCATGTGGTTCGGATTCCACGTTAGTCAGTATTTCCACGTCTCATATAGCCTTGCTGCTGAAAGGGACGCTAAACTAAAATCAACTCAACTCTAAGAGTCATTCTTATATTACATAATATACGTATGTTACCTTTGTCAGCTATATGTTATATACGTCCATTTGTATGTGAGATCCTGACTGCCTATATTGTTTCATACGGAAAGTACGTATAGATGGAACACTTTTACAGAAAGTATTATAAAACATGCGTCTTCAGTTATACGTTTGCTGTACGTTAAGTACAAAAATTAGGATTTATACATGTAACATACGATTTTGCGTATACCACATATTTTTTTTATCGGTGTATGGGTGACTTGATACGATCCGCATGCAACTTTCTCCGAACGAAATCCGAAATATTTTGAGTCAACCTGTCCGTAAAGGTTAATAATTAGTAATCGTTATGTTATCTTATTATCTTAAATCCTTGTATGTGTTATATAATTATCTTGTTCAGTTTGATGTAAAATAAAATAAAATTAAAAATTTTCAGTTTAACGTCCCACGATTATGCCTGTTACACTAAGGGAGACGGGTGATTAAGGTAAGTGAATAATGAGGGAAGAATTGGTGGCGTGAGAACGTAAGAGAAACTGGGTATACCGCGAGAAAAGCCATGTCCTCCACAAAATTACCTGGTGGAAGATCGGAATACAAACTCAACACACCAGAGGTAAGCGCTTTACTATTGAACCACTCGATCCCGTTCAATTCGTTGTGGTACAATCGACTGATGTATTTCTTATTTTTGAACAATATTTTAGTTTAGCAGAAATTAAAATTTAAAATTTACTGACGATTTTGAATTATATCTCATTAACTACACTCTGTGTACTGTGGTCTTGCTAGTCCCATTAAAATGGTATTAATGAGAGTATATTTAATTTTCAGATTCACCTTAAGGGAAATTGTATCTTAATCTAATATCAGCTCTACTGTATATCTAAAGAAAATATACATCGAAAACGTTTAAACGTTGTAACGTAACCAACTTTCATATATTAACTCATCCTTCCTAATGGTTGAAAAGCAACAGAGACAGACGTTAAAAAAATAGCAGACGAAAGAACTGAAATTAAATTTACGTTAACGTTTATGAACACTCAGTAAATGAAAAAAATGCCCCCGTTAATAAATTGTTCTTTCGTATATTCATGCTCTTGTAGTGCATGGATTTGCGACAATCCATTGCTGCATGTTGGAAAAAAATATATTTGCCTGAGCGTATGGTTTAATGTAAAGCCAGGGCTGAAATTTTACCCTGGATTAACTCTCGGTCGATGGTTGTTACTAAACCTTAAACCAGCTATTGGTGGAGAGTTACGACTATATTCCATCCTTTGCAGCGTATGCGAACCTACGTCTATTCAATTGCATCCCGACGCGACGTAGCATCAGTATTGGAGCAACGAAGGCAGGAACTGGAGAAAGAATGATGTATATATATATAGTCTTTACTTCCTCCCTTTTGTATCGTCCTCAAAATGGCTGGAAAGTTGAGATTGAATCTTAATTAAGGAGAGGATCCACTTTGGAAGAAATTGGAGCGTTGCAAATTAAACTGTTCATAAGAGTCAATTTTCGCTGGGGTTTTCACGTAGAAATCACTTTTCTATATAATATTAGAACATTTAAGGATGTTGGTTAACAGCTTAGCTTCATCTGATTACATCGTATTATATTTTTTACACCTTTACCAAATAATTGCATAAAACACCATTGAGTGCCTACTGCCTAATCGGAAAATATACAATAATGGCATACATATTTTTTTCTTTTAAGGGAAATGAGTTTTGGAGTCGCAATCATGAGCATGAATAACTTAAATGTTTTGTATATACACCTTCTCTGAAAAACTTGTTACAATAAGAAATATATTAGTGGTAGGTAACGCTGACCTCCAATGTGTGGGGTCCCTGGTTCGATCCCAACACGCACCAAGTGAGCTCTGCGGCGAACAACCATCGTAAGCGTCATTGACCTCCACCTTTGTACACCACCACTCCAGACATCATCATGCATCAAATATATTATTCATTTATTTCTTATAATCGTAGGCTTAATTGGAAACAGTCACTATCTGATTAACTTATTCTGATGTAGTTGATTCATGGTTATGATCTGATTTTCAACTATCAATACAGGGCAAAATCCACTTTCATCCCTACAGCAAGAGTCATCATCTGTATAATATTTTATATAAATCGATTCGTTACCACCGCCATCCTAAGCTTCCCATCTGTATATTTCTCAATTCGAATTTATTTCAAATCGCCTTAAATATTTTGCTCTGATCTGATCTGTTCTGGTCACAAATTTCTATGAACCAAGAATTTAAACACTTAGACTTTAATAGCAAGTTTATAGAATATAAAAACTATATTACAATATATAGATATTACCAACCTTTCAAACTAGCAGAAACATATTGAAAATGCTTCAATACCTTACACGGCAAACATGCAACGATATTCTAGACATCGCTCATTGACAATACGCCTCTTCACTCAAGATCTAAACCCCTACCTACTCATGAGGTAGGTTTCTGGTCTTCACACTCATACTGTTCTCAAATTGTCTATACGAAACTCTTAATTACTAATCATTAATTGTTCACACCCCAAATAATTTGCTTTATAGAAGGCATTTGATAAAATATGGTATTTCACTCTTATTCATAAGATTCCATCTTAAACTTCCAGTTGCATACGTACATCCACATTGTGTTTGTTTTTTCGTCTATAGTTTTTTATCCGATTGCCACGAATAATCAGTTACCATATCTTGTATTGTTCATGTCCGGTACCCCACATTGACGTGAGTCATCGTCATTAGTTTACCTTCTACCTGAGTGATTGTATGCAGCTACCTTACTGCGCAGCACGACTTTCTTGCCTTTGGAAAATCAACATAAAAGATCACGAATTTCTCATTCCAGAAAGTAATCAATTGATTCACCACCTAATGCTGTAACAATATTCACAATCTATGCAACCAAAACTCAAGTCATCATATTCATACCTTCACGCAATCCCCAACGTAAATCCTAAATCTCTTTCTTCTACCGTCAAAGGTTTACGTTACTATAGTATATTCCACCGCAACATTCTTATAGCCTAATTACGTATAGTATTGATCCACCATTTAATTTGAAACATCACCGAAATACTTCAAAACAAAATTCTATAATTTTCTTAGCCTCCTTATACGTTTGATAGGAACATATTGTTTTCAATCCGAATACAATGTTACGTGGGTTAAAAAGTAGCACAAGACTTTCCTGTCTGATTTTCCGCACGATCTTCTTATTAGATATATTTGCAATCTTCAAACCAGAGGTATTCCATGCCACTTCACTCATTCTACTATCCAGTTGCATACTTGACCTAATCTTAATTAAATGTAACTTCTAAATACTAGGAATAAATTTCGTTATTGAAAGTTCACATCATCACTCTGTTCTTGGAAGCAAGCACATCCATTCCATTCATACTGCTGGTTTATTGGTACCATATTATACAGTGGTGTGGTACAGTCCATTCGCCGAATTGCCATTGTTTCAAAAGCTCTGTCATATGCGCTGTTCTAGGCGGTCTCGCATTATAATCTACAGAAATTAAATTGGAGCCGACTGCACCTCTGAAAAGACGTACATGGAGAAGAACAGTGCCACAGTAACATTGACCGGTAACATATATCACAGTCAAAAATTTGAAGGTTGGTAAGCCCATGTAACATTATGTCTCCTATAAAACACCTGATCATGTGCGACCATATTTCTGAGTTCATTGCGTGTTTCCACCTCTTGTATGTCCAAAAATCATTATTCAAACTGAATTTACTCTTATCTAAAAAGAGAACGCGACTCACTTCTTTTCGGTCCGGTCCAGTTCTGATGTTCTTGACGAAACCGCAGATGGTGCCGCTAGTTTGTGGGTGTCACTGAAACAACATAATGGCCATCGGGCAGCGAGATTATCTTATCCAGTCGAAGTGCCACTATGGAGCGTGAAATTGGACGTCTTGCAGTCCTGCTATATTACACCTGCTGTTTAAAGTCGGTTTCTTCTTGTCTGTTGCACAATGTAGCGGTCGTCCGCTGCTGTAATTGAACGCGGTCAACCAGCATGTTTTCTCCGTCAAGCATCCTGTAGTTCGAAACGCTCCCTCCCCATGCACGTAAAACCATGCAGTGGACAATAACAAAAGGGTGTAGCCGGATAAGGCGGTGAAAAGTGCCCTTGCATGAATTTGCTGTGATATTTATACCAAAGCTACCTCATATCCAAAGATAACTTTGGCCAGAAAATCAACTTCAAATTCCTTTGAATTTCGAAGCTATGGTTGAAAATTCGAAATTCAAAGAGTGTTCTTATCTCGGAAACAACTTAAGTTACGAGAATTAATCACAATATGAATATACTTTACTTGAAAGGTCTTACCGAAAACAAGGAATAATGTATTTCAAACTTCAAAATTTCTAGCGATAAGAGCGTCGAAAATATTCGAATTCAAACAATTTTGCTTTATGTTTGAGTGACCACCTTCTATTTTCCACCATAGAAACAGCACCAATATACATATAATATATCTTAACCATGATTTGATACTCGCGGTGGAACCTTGTGTGAAATGAGGAAATCCAACATCGAACACGTCTGGAAGATATGCAACCCGAGTTACACCATAAATGTTTTGGCCTGCACGAATTCTGTCAGAAGTCAAAGATGGTTGAGTTTGAGTTTCTGACTCGTCATAAATGCCTCTACATTACAATATAACACTCATAATCATACCTCTTCGAGAAACCGAGTGAGAGTGGTAATGTCGCTGATATTCGAACTTCATGTAACTACTGTTACGTTTTTGTTTAAACTGCGCACTGGCGATTCGAATAGTTTTAGCGCTGCAATGCTAGGGCTGGAAAGGCAACAGCAAGTGTCGGATATGTGTGTGTTTGTCACGACGTCCTTCATAATAATAATAATAATAATAATAATAATAATAATAATAATAATAATAATAATAATAATAATAATAATAATAATAATTTTACCCTCTAAGTTCAGAGTTTCAGCCTGTTTGCGAAAAGTCTTATCCCAGGGCACCCGCAGGGTCCAAGGTGGGGTCGAACTCAAAGTTTTCAAATGCAAGAGGGTTTAAGTAGCACATCGTTTGAAAGCTGTTGTTAAATGAAAGAAACTGGAACAAGTCTTTACTCTCTACGATAAATCTGTGCACAATGAGAAATGGTCAAAATTTAAACACAAAATTAATTGTAAAGTATATGACCACCTTCAATCCAAGATGACTAGTTAAAACCTATGTCGAAAGTGTAGGCATTCCAAACTGTTGAAGCTAGGAACATCAAATTTGACACGAATGTTGATAAGTAAGCGAAGGTGACGAAAAGATACGGGAAGTTCAAAAATACGACATTTTGAGTTCAAAATGCCGCGCTATGTATCACACGCATGTCCAAATCAAACCACTTTTTACACTTATTGTCAATAGAAAATATCCGAAAAAGTCAAAGACGTATCATTTGTAATCCAATATGGCTGCCATCGTGAAAAATGAGTTTGTATATAAATGCTGACAATTATGTTTCATCTTCATTGATTCGACCCGTTGAAATAAAGAGATCTCTGAGTGACCTGACCGAAGTGCAGAAGTTGTTGCCACCAGGCGGCAGCTCTAACCGCCGCAAAAGACGATTGGAAGCATCATAAAGCGGAGACTACTATGTTTTTCTTATTTATTTGTCATTTCGATTATTTGCCATCTGTCATCGTGAATTCCTCTTTTTTTTTAATTTCAAACAGCTTTCAAACGATGCGCTACGTAACCCCCCTTGTCATTTGAAACTTTTGAGCTGGACCCCATCTGGGACTCTGCGAGGGAACCTGGGGCATTTTTACTCCAGACTGAAAAATCAATGTCAGACTGAAATCAATGTCGGAGGTGTGTACACCATCATGACGGAAAGACTGAACTGCGGCAAAGTGTGCGCGCAATGGGTGTCCCACAATCTTCAACCACAACAGGAAGCATGTCAAATGGCCCACTGTCTTGATCGTCTGCAGCGCTATGCTAGGAAAGTGAATGAGTTTCTGGCACGAATGATGGCTGGAGATGAGTCTTGGTGTCATCACTTCGAACCAACATCGAAACGACAAAGTCTCCAGTGGATGCATCCAGGGTCACCAACACACACAAAAAAAACCCAAGGCCAACCACATAAGTGCAGAAAAGGTTATGCTGGCGTTCTTCTTTGACCAAGACGGCCCCCTTCTGATAGACTTCCTGCAGCAGGGACAACAGTCAATGCCCAGCGTTACGCGCAAATATTGACCAACCTTCACCAAGGGATCAAATTGAAATGACAAGGCAAGTTCACCCGTAGGGTCATATCGCTGCATGACATTACCCTACCTCATAGGGAGAACACAGTCAAGGCAATTGTGCAGAAATTCAAGTGAGAGGTTCTCGGTCACTCTCTATACAGTCCAGACCTCTCTCTCCCTGCGATTATGCCAGTTTTGGTCCCGTTAGTAAGGTTCTGAGGTGCAAACGATTCACCTCGGTGGATGATGCCCAACAGTACATTCGGGACTCTTTTGCAATGCAACCTAGGAAACCTAGGGACTCTTTTGCATTCTACGAGACATTCATTCACCGCTTTGTGTCGCAGTGGGACAAGTGCCTCAATAGCCAGGGTACATATTTCTAACATGCAGGTAAGAGTTTCTGTTCCTCGGTCTCTGGTTCGTTTCTTTTTGAACGCTCGTTATATTTCCAACGACTATGCAATATTTTGTTACTTTATCTATCTTATCCTTAAAATTTACACACCAGTGGATATACTGGAATTCTTCTGTTTCCTTTCAAATCTTCCTTTTATCAATTCCTTTCAGTCATTAACTTTAATTAACTATCGTCTTCTTAAGCCTAAAGGGCATAAATCTAGGACGTAAAATTGAGAGTTGATTTCAATTTTTTCGTATGTACCTATTCACATTTTATTACTATCTATTACATTCACACTTAGCACTTAGAGACCACTTTAAAAGGGTGCCTAGGAAGAAAGTAACCACACTTGCTTTCATTGGAGCCATTCATTTGTTGCTTACTTCCTTCATTCCCATTTCTTCCTTCAAAGAGGGCGTAACCTTCAAAGACGTTTGTATCCATCGAGCTAGAACATCAAACAAAGGAAGTAAAAAAATAACTGTGATGACTTAAAGCATTTTCTTTGTTTTCTTTTTAAAACCTTCTAGTAATTATGATTACATTAAAACTTTTTTGTTAGCTGTATTTAATCATACAAATTAATGTTGATTAGGAAAAGTGAGCAATTTATCACCAATCTTAATAGAATCATATGAAAACTATCTCATCTCAATCTACTGTTTTCTACCTGGTTATTGCAACTCATCCAACCTCCTTCCAAAGGACACATCTGTACATTTCCCACGGCGAATATCGATTCTGGAGGAGGAGGCCTCAAGCAATTGCTCCTTGAAAATCGAAAATCCGGAGCCTCCTGTGTAATCAACCGCAATGAAGACGACAAGCAAAGGGGGAAAAAATAAAAAAAGAGTTCGTCTTTTGTTTTAGTCTTTTAAAATCTTGTTACTAGCGCTGCCTGGTGTTCAAAAAAGCTACTACTTTCTTGTTACAGTAGCAAATCTTTGCTGATTAGATATTTTCAGCGTGAGAAGAAAGAAACGCTCATTTTGCTCTAGAAAAGTTTAAAAAATTGCAAATTTACGACCAAATGTGTAGAACTGTATTTGTACTCGGTAGCGGGAAAACCAAGAGTTAGTAGGACTTTAATTTTCCTATGAGCTCCTCTCGTCTAATTCCAAATCGGGTATATAGCGCAAAGAGTACTTCAATCCATCCCAGTGAATTAGTAATTTCTGTCCAAGATTTTCTCGTTTCCATTACTCTTTGTATTCCATCAATTCAATTATCATCATTCTGTTGTGTCCAATAGTTAGAATATTTATAGAAGGTGGGAGGTGTATTTAAGGGAACACTATAATGTTGATGAGGTAAAATAGTACTCCCTCCCCTACAGTTGGCACATCGTCGATTTAGCATTAGGACCTATGGCGTGGGATATCCGGATTCGATTCACAGCGGGAACTCATGTGCTTTGTATTCCACGTTAAACTGTAGATTTACATCTCATATAGCATCATTGCTGAAAGGGAAGCTAAATTCAAAATAAAACAAAATAAGAAGTTTAGTATTAGAGAAGTCGTGCGTTGCAAACATTGCCTTATCCTCATTGGAGTTTTACTAAGATTCTCAAATAAAACGACTGAATTTAATAATATCTAAAATCTAAAATCTAAAACTGTTACTTCACCTCACTTCAACAAAGTGAAGATAAATTTCAACAGAAAAGAAAGTAAAATAAGAAAATCACTATAGTTTTATAAAGGACATTCCACTCCAAACTCATTATAGTAAACCATTTTCATTTTCTAGTGGTCACCACAAGAGTTACAAAATATTTATCAACTTGTAAGTACCACGTTTCAATCTTTTAGTTAGTATAATATGGCCATTGATAAGAAGGGGGTCAATAGCGGAGAGGCAGTAGCTGCGCCCAAAATTAATGTATTATGAGAGATTTGAAGACGTTAGGCAATAGCGTAAAAGAGATCGTAGTTCAATATTTATACTAAACATTGTGCAAATATTTTTGTAGGTGTACTATTAAGTCTTCGTTTATTGCATACTTCTAATTAGGGCTGGCCAGTGGCGTATTTACGATTTTGTTTCGGGAGGGGCTTTGCTAACTTTCGGGGGGGGGCTTTGCCTGGAAATGTGAAAATTCTGCAAGATATTTCATTTACTTTACTATACTAAGTAAGATTTCGGGGGGGGGCTTAAGCCCGGAAGCCACCCCCCTAAATACGCCACTGGGGCTGGCCCTAGGCAATTTGCCGCTCCGTGCAATGGCATCATCACGGGAAAGTTACTCGCACTCAGAAAGGCCTAAACGCTGCAAAATACAATCTCGTTGTGTCTGTTTTTTGTCTTTAAATAATAATCTATTCTATTAATGGAAGATAAAGCAAACACACCTACAAAGGAAAGATGGTAATCCTTTTTATACAATTCAATAACGAGCTTCAATCTCAATAACGAGCTTCGATCTCAGTTTGCAATACCAGTGCAACTAGCTCTTTTATCTTTATTTCTTGATGTTTCTTCTACATCTGTTATTTTTTTTTTTTTTAAAAAAAAAGACTTTGTTTCCACTTTCAAAGATAAGGAACTTTCCTGTAACAAAGACAAGACTAGTTTTCGTATCACAACTGTGAGTGACGCTTAGCGTAGTCGCTAACGCTCTCGTCTTCGGTGGGAGCGGACCCGGGTTCGATTCCCGGTGGCGGCACTCGGTCGAAAAGTGTAAAAAGCTTTTTACATGCCAGCCATGTTCAGTGAGGTTTTCCTCATTCACACTAGGCAAATGCCGAGGTGGTACCTAATATATAGGTCCCAGGCCGCTTCATTCCTTCCCTTTCCCCGGGTAGTATGCTCGCCAAGAGATGTCATCACTCAAACGTGATGAGCTAACATGGCCTTAGATGCCGAAAGTCCAGAAATATAAATCTTAAATCCTAAATCAAAACAGGGGCCGCGGTGGCTCAGCGGTAGCGATCACCTCTGGTGCTTGGGGTCCCGGGTTCGATCCCAGCCCCCGCCAAGTGAACTTTGTGGTGGGCAAACACCGTGTGCGTGGGTTTCCTCGGGGTTCTCACGTTTCCTCCCACTTTCTTCATTCCACCATTTCATTCATCACTCATCATCACCGTCTCCATTAGCCTAACCGGCATAACCGGCATACGTGGGACGTAAAACTCAAAGATTTCATTTCATTTCCTAAATCAAAACTGAGATAACTAACTAAATGGAACAAGTGTTCGCTACTTTTCGAGAATTGAGTTCTTGTATTTGACAACAACCAAGCAATTCGTGCTGGTATTTGTTTAACTATTTGTTTTAGCACTGTCTATGTGACCTTAAACTAATGCGACCTAAACATGATTTCTGAATGTAGTATTCAAATAAGTCAACTTGGTAAATTTAACTACCATCATCATGAAGTTTGTTTCCAAGAAGAAATATTTACTTTAACTAATAAGGTTATGACAGATTTTGCCACCCCGTGCAAATACAAGTATAGCACATATGGTAGAGCCTGCTTCTAATGCAAAGTACTGCCAACCCTAGTATCACTTTGAACTAAATACTTGCTAATCTAATAATGAGAAAAGAAGAGGAAAGAATTCAGTCCATCAACGACAATATTGAAAATTAAAGGAGAGATAGGGAAATGAAAGAAAAGGGGAGATATGTAAATGGGATTGAGGACACAAGACATATAAAAAGAAATCCAATACAATTAGAACCCAAAAGAATGGCTGGGTATACAGACAATAGCTAAACAATTAAGTGAACTGCAGTTTAGTGCGTAGTTAGAAATACAAATCTGGAAGAACGGGAGAACGGGATTAGAAACGATACAACACTCGTACAGGGTTGGATTCAGCTGACGAAAGAAACTGGAGCATTTTGCTTTTTCGTTCTAGTGCTTTGTATTAGCGTGATCCTTTTCCATTGCTCGAAATCTTTGTCCAACAAGCAGAAAGTGAAATTGAGAGTACCACGGATGAACAGAACAAAATTGAGAAAAAGGAGAAACGCACATGAGGATAGGGTATGGAGAGAAAAAGGAAGGAAAAAGTCATCGACATACGTTACAATCTCTCCTCCTCTTTCCCCTTTCCCCTGTCAACCAAACCTTTTAAGCATTGCCAACCGTGTTTCTCTCGCCCTCCTGTCCTTTTAACGTAATTGCCTAAAATCTTGCCAACTTCCAGTTTCTTTTTAAAGCTGTGCAAGGCACTAGATTTTATCGCAATGCGGATTGACTTGGAAACGAATGGAAGTGATTTCATCTACGTAAGCGGGAATAGGAATACACACCTAGCTGGGTTGCCTGTAACGAAATTCTATTTACTATAAGGTCTTCAAAGAAAAACCTATCAGCAAATCCATTTCCTTCGGCGTCTGTTACCAATGATGAACTCTGACGCGTTGATTGAAGCAAATTCCGTGAAATCTTAGCAGGCGCATGATCTAGGAACGTATAAAGCCTAACAAATTGATTGACTGTACCCTTGATCTGACTGATGAAGAACTTTTACTTTCCTTTAAGATTAGTTTAGGTTTTATTGTGTTTGGAGCAAAAAAATAAAAATAAATTAACAAAACAGAGCACGTGTTTATATCAAAGGTGGTCACTTTGAACTAACTTCAAGCTCATGGAAACTATTCGACTTCACATGAACTCACATTAGCAATTTTATCTTACGCTCATTCAACCTCACGCTCTCACCTTCAATTCGACACTGCCGCCCATAAGATGAGAGTCTAGACGACAAGTACCTTTTTAAACTATTTATAATCCAGACGAGATGGGAAACACGAAAATTTTTGTCTCGGTTTCAAGACAAGAAATTTTTCGGGTCTCGTGGCAGACTAGTTCACTCAAGACTTAGATGTCAATAAATCTTCTGATTCGTTCGCGCAACGTCGACATTTATATTCTTTCAGTTCGTCTATCCATAGCGTGAACTGGCCCAGTGTTATTAGTCGCCACCGCAGCGATTGCTGCAGAAAATTATAAGTGTGTTGTCCAGGAACTTCGTTGCGAAGACATATGCCGACAGTGAACATATTTGGATTAGGTCACGTACATAAACTTATCATATGGGATATATTAGCGAATTAATTTACAAGTAAACAGTAAGCAAACAGTTATCATTAAAATAATCTATGACTGAAATTGCATGGAAACTTTTATATTGCATTCGATTATTCATGAACATAATAAAAATATAAAACATACAAGATCTATAACATGACAATAAAGTAAGTATTACAGTAAGCAACAGGTAAGTAACCAAATTAACTGTCTTCTTATCCTCTGTAGCCTTTAAAATGTTGTATATACAACGTTCGAGAAACACGTGACTGTGACGTTCCATCGGCTGAGATACAACTGCATTTACATGACGCAGGTCCTTGCCATTACACTAATAACGTGCTCAGTCAATTATACACTTTGTGAGTTAAGTGATAAGGAAGTGGAACACAAATTTAAGACAATTAAAAAAAACTGGGAACAATTAAGCAACGAAATCAAAATTTATTGTGTATATAATAGATTTTCAAAAAGTTACATGAAAAGTTATTTTTCATTGAAGAGCCTATATATGGTTAAAAAGAAACGTTATTCAATGTGAGTCAATCCTTTAAGTTTAGATAAATGGAAGCTATTTACATATATTATTTAGTAAGCTATCAAAGCACGAAGATTAGGGATATCTTCAGTCACGACTGCACTTTTATAAATAGTCAGTTGTGTTTGAGATATTATTTTACAGAACGATATAACAAAACCACTACAGGCAGAATTGTAACTTTATGAAGGTTCGTTACGGCTATCGAAAATGAACTTAGATACAGGCATATATTGCCCTATTCTCTTTCGAAAACAATTCCTGAGGAAATCACGAAAACACAATCCTTTTTTCTTGTAGAATGATTTTGACTGTCTTGAATCAATGCGGCTTATTCTATTCGTTATTTTGTCGCATGTGACTAAGTGCCACTGACCTTTTGACTGGAGAGTACGAATTACAAATACTCTTATCTTCGTGCTTATGCTGTTTCTAAGCTCAGAATCAGAAGATTCACTTTCTGATACCTCGAGTCGGGAGACCGAACCTTTCAAGTCACCTACAGTATTTATGAATGTGTCGAAAGCCTTCACAACGTCTGAACATTTTTGAGTGGCTAAATAAGATCCTTTTTTTAAAGGAGCATTGGTTGGAATAAGATGTCTTTCAGTCTATTGAGTCGAGAAAAAATAACATATGATATTCTGAGAGACATTTTTTGTCACCACTGACGGCTCCAGGATGGTTACTATGGTACGGCCGTATCCCTAGTTGTTTCACGGACGCTGGGGCGACATGAGAAAAGCACATAGTATGTTTTTATTATTTATATTTTTATTATTATTAAGTAAAATACTGTTTTGATTATTATGAAAACAGGAGTTTAATACATTATCTACTAGAAAGTCCCCCTAGAGACAACTGTATTACGCAAACTTATCAACGGATCTACGGAAAAGCAGAACATTTTAGAATTGAAATTCAATTGTGAAGGAAAATAGGTTACACACTTATGCAAAAACTAGTTTGGTTTTTCAGTAAATTGTACGTTAGTCACAATATTTGGTTAAAGTATTGTAATAATAGATGATGTGAATTTGTGTATTCTGTATAAACATACAGTGACGTTGTCACGTTTATCATATCCCTTATTTACGAATTCTAAAACCGAAGTGTTTATCTCCAAAATCAATTAAAAATGTCGGCAATATCTTGGCTTGCAATATAAGTGGGAGTCATACCAGAACAAACAGTGATCGGCGAAAGTTTTATATCTTTGTTTTACGTTCTAGTTTTTGGAGGAATAGGTATATGGAGTTGTTAGGAGATACAATAAATTGTGGAGGTACAAGTAAACTACGGAGATAGAAATTGTTAATTAAGATAATACCCAGTTATTATACATCCGATCTGATCCGATTCTATTTCCCACATCCGCACATTTCAATTAATAAAATTAATTATGCTTTCCACTTATATTGATATCAATTATTACCTTTTGACTTCAAATTTACACGTTTTCCTCACTTATATGTATCAATATATGCGTGAATCTAACTAAAGTACATATTTTTCAACTCAGTAAAAAAGTAAAACGTTTAACATATCACACATATAAATGATGCCACCTACGTATGAATAATCGCTTTCGAGTTTTTGAAACCGAGAAACCAGTTTCGAGTTTCAAAACCGAAAAATTGGTTTCGCTTTTTCAAACCGTATCAATTTCGGTTTTCAAAACCGAAATTCAATTTTAAGATATTCAATTTTCAAAAAATCCGAAAACCTAAGATATCATGAAATGTGAACAATATATATGTGTGTAATGTATAAGCTATTACACAACATAAAAACCTAATCTCAACAAACAAAGTTTAGTATGCGAATGTAAGACAACATCGTATTTTTCGAATGAAGGATTTGCGAAAATAATACCTTGTCTTCTAGTCGAGTAAGTACAGTATTTTCTTTTAATAGATATTACTATAAGCTAAACTCCCTTGATATCAGCAGGTATAACCAAAAAAAAGTTCACGTTATTTTAAAATTTAGTATCAGAAAGCTTTGTTGTATTAAATTGTTGACTAGGAAGTTATTGATTCCTTGCTTAAAAGTAAGTCGAACACCACTAGCGAACCACACAGAAGTAAAGTTTCAACTAACTCAAAGTTGATTCACAAAAACCTGATACAATTTGAAAACAATGAACGAACCCTATTGATTAGCTGAGGGCTACTTAACAACATTTTCGAGCCAAACAATAATGAATCTAAATTAAACTCAATTTGTAATGGCCATTTGAGAAACAAATTAAAAAAAAGAGAGAGAAAAAGAAACTGTATAACTGGTAATTACACCGATGTTCCTCTACGCTAGGCTAATGGGTAATCGCTTTTCCTAAATGAAATTAATTGCTTCTCTTTTATCTGCATTGGAAAATATTTTAGCCACCAATTTGGTACATAACAGTTGTTGCCCTTATATATATATATACACACATGAACACACAAACAGAACGATGATGCAAACACAAATGAAAAATAATTTTAAAATGGTGATTATGTTTTAATGATTTTGTTAAAAGAAATAAAATTAGTAGATAAGCATACCAAAATTTCAAAAGATTCTCTTAAATCACGTTGTTAAATTTCACACTAAAGTTTTACCTTCAATCGTTGTGATGATGACAAAACTCATATTTTATTTTTTAAGGATAAATGCTGTTAAGCACATAAAATTGAGTTTAATTTTATGTACCTAACGCTTAGGTATATAAAATTCCGGCTCTTAAACCAACATAACAAGTTCTTACACAACAGGCTATCAGATAGTTTTCACCCTGTCATCTCATAATAAATCATGAATGTACAAACTTATTCTTTTTCAACGATTGGGTTTAATTAATTTAATTGTTTGATTGTATTTTAATTTTCTTTTCTGCATTGAGAAGGAATTTACTGCTTAAAACGGAATTCGAACCACTAATCAGGTTTGTCTCTGGAGAAACGTTTCCACAAGATATCGAATTCGAATCATTGCAGAAAAGATTTTTAATAAAACTGCGTATCTTTCATAAACTATGAAGTAATATAACGTTCAATATTTAATTAGAAGTACTATACAGAGGTTGCCTCCGAACTATATTGATGATTTCGAGACACTTACTCATGAAATTCTCGAGGTGTATTTATTTGAAAAGAGCTTAGGAAACAATTCCTTCCGGATAATGTTTCTGAATTGAACCGTTACAAGATTGGATGAATCATTGTATGGTGTATGATCATCCTGAAGTCTCGCACGCTCTTACATGTCTTCTCATGGGGTGTCATCACAGGTCTATGGTATCGTGAAGACTTCCTGGACCAATATATTCGTCTCTTTCGGGCTATAGTGAGACCTGGTTTCATTCTAATAGATGATAATGAATATCACCAACGAGTAGATTAGTACCAAACACTCACAATATTAGACGATTTGTTTGGTCAGTCGGTCGGCCAGATTTCAACTCATTTGAACATGCGTGGGACACTCTTGATAGGCGAATTGTAGCCGCCACATCATTACAAGATCCAATCTTGAGCTAGGGGAGGCACTGAACAAAAATTGACAATCCATGTCCCACCCGCTTACTGATAACCTCATCCTCAGTATGCAATCGCATTGAGCTGGATGTCTTGCAGTACGGGGAGTTCACACAGTACTGAGTTCCTCCACGTAACTCTTTTTCTCAGAATATTACATTCCTGATTGTCACACGCCTGTGTATTTTTGTTCCTCTTGCCTATTGTGTACCTCTTCTCATGCTGTTTACAGTCTATTACTGCCAGAAATTCCATCTCCTATCAATATATGACTCGTTCTCTGTGTAATACATTTAACAAACCATATTATTCTTAATATTTGGATATGACTGGAACGATTGAATGAAACACCTGTAAAAAGGTGCAACATATCAGATTAATATGGCTTTGAACTACTTCCCTTCCCCCTTGGAAGAGCACTCATACGACGTGAAATAAAGGCATAGAGTCAAATTGTGGCAAGTTGAATATTATACCATTGCGCGTGCTATGTATCACTCAGTTCTGTTAGAGAGCATGCAGACGGAAATCTGACCCGGATTTGTTCCCCAAAACTCACCATAAATGTTCAGTTATGTTTATTTACGTGGATTGAGCGGTGCAGGGTAAGTGTTCAACTTCATCCCAATATTCTTCAAATCATGCCGCAACAAATCACATTACAATCATGAAATATGGCAATTTTCCCGAAAAAAATCATCTGGATAATAGGGTGTATAGTATATGGCCTCCTTAAAATGGCGGCAAAATCATGGACAGTGGCGCAATTTGCAAGCATCACACAGAGCCGGAAGTAATTGCAATTTACTAGTACTTCCGGTTTTCAATACTTATTTCCATAGAACAAAATCTGGGGATACAAAACATTCTGTTATTGACACAGATTCAGCACCCCAAGAACGAGTTTTGTCTATACTTTTACCTATATATTTAAACCCGTATTGTGGAAATATGCGTTAATGCGATTACAATACTGATCGCATAATGGATAACACGGAAATAAGTTAGCGACAAGTAGATTTTTTATATGGATTCAGTACCAAGATTATGATTTTGGACCTTTTATTAAAACCAAAAGTGAAAGATATAAACTACCAGTTCTCTATAGAATAAAAACAGCGAGAGAAAACTAGTTACTTTTTTTCGATATAGATTCAGCGTCCGAAGAATCTTTGATCTTATTCCTCTATAGAAACCAGTAGTTATAGATGTACTACTTCAGGTTTGAATATTGAATTCACATAGCTTGAAAGTCTACCGTAGTTTCACTCTGTGAGACGAAATTCACAATTTTTTAAATGAATCTGCCTAGTTTTCAATTAAAATTATTCTGCAATAGGCCTACTATGTGAATCCATATGTATTTGTTATTTGAAAATCACATGTCTTCCTCGTTTCTTCCTAAAAATCGTAAAATCATCATTTTTCTCTCTCAAACATTTTGCAATTATAGACTCAATAGCTCTTGTCTTTTCGTCTTTTTTCAGTTTACCAAATGATACTCTTTTTAAAAAACGAAATGAAAGAAAAAAGTCATTGTTACCACAATCTTCAATATTAGTTCATTCATATTGCCCAGAAATCTCAGGCGTCAATCTTGTGTCGGAAAAAAATAGTTTAAGCACATTGTTTAATAAATACTGCAATAGAATGCTTCTGAATTCTAATATCTTAGGTGGATCATTCGTGGGCTTATATTTTGAGTCGACTGATCATACAAAACTAGTACAACTGATAATGAAAAATAGACAAAACTTCATACTTCAGAGTAGACAAAACTTCACAAGAAAATTATAACATCTCTCAAACTATATGGAGTTTCAAGAAAGAAAAGAAAAAAGAATTTCTCGTTTGTCTTATTCAAAATCTACTTTTGCAGAAAATGAACAGTTTCTAATGGAGCATATAAAATACTTCCGGGGTTATTAATTTCACCTATTTGCTGTCAACAATGGAACAAGATGCTGTAAGTAGCTGCGCCATTCTGCAGAAATTGAATAGAACTTTCTTGTCATCTCTCGTCGTCCACAAAATTAGAACAAATAAGAGAATCTAAGCGTCCCACGCGACGCGACAGTTCTATATTTGCGCTATTCAACTCACATAGACTGAAGAATCATTACTAGTGCGGGAGTTCCCATAAACCTTAAAACAAATAAAAGCAAAAAAGAAAAAAAAGAACTAAGAGAGAAAAAAGAAGCAACAACCACATTGGATATGACAGTTAAAACATTCATTTATTCTGTGTCGTCAACACTAGCGATGTCTGGTGTTTGGTTAATGAAAACGGTGAAGAAACGAAAGAAAACAAAAGCATAACAAAGAACCGAAATTGTTGTCATACCCAATTCCATTGCTGACAAAGGGAAGAGCTGCAGGAATGTGAGAGAGAGAAAATTTTTTTGTCTATATATTTTTGTATATATCTATGTAACTCTTCCGCATCATAGATAGTTTGTTAACGTTTGATTCCTCCAACAGCCCTATATTACATGTTGACATGAGATACTGGTTGGAAACATTTTGTTTCCAACCAAAACTAAGAAATGGCGCTATAAATATTCGTTTTCTGTGTCGTACAAGAGGTGTCAATTGTGAAGATCAATAATATCCCATCAGGAAGTCGCAGTCGGAAAAAGGGATTGCTGCCGTCGATGGTGGCGGGCCTCCGGAGGCAGCCGGTATCCGTCCGCGACGGTGCGACGATATACTTGTTCAAAGTTGCCGACCTTTTGCCGAGGCGGCAAGCGGTCGAAAATCGTAAAATAAAATGCCCTTTGCCAACTCTTTGCCGACTGTTGCCGACCGTCAGAGCCGGCAAAACAGTCCGGAAGGCCTCTTTCTGACCCTCTGCCGACTCCTTATGCAGGCCTCCTTTCGACGGTGGCACCGACGCATTTAATGCTCATTTCCGGCTGTTTGCCGACTGCGCGGTAAGGCAACTATTCGTCGTGGTCGAAAATCGCGCGGAGAGGCGCTGGTGTTCGGCGCCCGCAATCCGAACGCGGCATCTGGTCGACATGGACAAATTGTCCGACTGTAGGCAACAGAATCCTGACGGGGTAATCAATGTAGACTACTGGCGACAAAAGACGAAACTACTAAAAGTTGATTGATTTGTTCTTATACTGCTGCCATGAATTGGAAAGCATTTACAGAATGTTTAACTAAAGTTCATGCTATTGGTAAAAAGTTACCGCGCTTGGATAAATTTCTAATTGTTCTTCCTTATACATATTTAAGGATGCTGAATCCTGTGAAATTATTTTTAACCATATCTGTGCATGGAATCGCGAAAAAAAATTATCTTACCATATTTATATTTATTTATATCTCAAATTCCGTGTAACGTGGGTTCCTATCACCACGGCATGGCGCGCACTCAGGTTGCGGCTCGAGGAGAAGGCCTCCAGATATAGAGGTTAGCTGCGAATATACTGAATAAGCAGTCGCGCACAGCCGACTAGAAGTGGTCCTCCAGCTTGGGGGTTTGGGTAAGGCTAACAACCTCATCCTTTTAAAAAAGGTACTTGTTCAGAAACATTCACAAAAGTCTCGGACAAGGATTGATAACTTGGCACGACCTCTGCAAGAGAAAATGGACATCAGATTTGGAACATGGAATATTAGAAGTCTTTATAGGGCAGGCCGTAACGAGTGAGTTAGAGAAATACTGGATGGAAAGAGTAGGAGTTCAAAAAGTTAGGTGGGAAGGAAATGGATCTGAGAATTCCGGAAATTTTACGTTCTTTTACGGGAAAGAAAATAAAAATCACCATTTAGGAACATGGTTTTTCGTTCACAAACTAATATTACCATCAATTAAACGGGTTGAATTTGTTACTGACAGACTTTCTTTTATTACCCTTAAGCGACGGTGGTGTGATATTATTATTTAAAATGTACATTCCCCAACTGAAGATAAGGATGACGATATAAAAGACAGTTTTTACGAAGAAATGGAACGGATATTTGACCAACTCCCGCGATACCATATGAAAATTCTATTAGGGGATTTCAATGCGAAGGTAGGACGAGAGGATATTTTCAAACCGATTATAGGGAACGAAAGTCTGCATAAGGAAAGTAATAACAACGGTGTTAGACTCGTGAACTTTGCAACATCCAAAAACCTAATTGTGAAGAGTACAAAATTCCCACATCGCGACGTTCATAAATACACTTGGACATCACCAGACGGAAAAACACCTAATCAAATTGATCACGTTTTAGTAGATAGAAGAAGGCAATCTAGCATAATTGATGTCCGGTCATTTAGAGGGGCTGATTGTGACACGGATCACTACTTGGTAGCAGCGATAATACGAGAGAGATTATCGTTGAATAAAGATAATATTCATTGTCCGAAAACGGAGAGATTCAATTTAAAGAAACTAGAAGAGAGCCAGGTAAGAGAGGAATACCAAATTAAAGTTTCGAATAGATTCTCGGCTTTAGAAGATTCGGAGTGCACTAGTGTTGAGGATAACTGAATTGAAATTAGAGATAGCATTATAATTTCAGCAAAAGAAAACTTGGGACACGCGGAAATACGTAGGAACAAACCATGGTTCGACGAAAAATGCATAAAACCAGCAGAGAAGAGAAAACAGGCAAAATTACGCTGGCTACAAAATCCGAATGAAATTACTACACAAAATTTCGCAGATATCAGGCGGGAAACTTCCAAAACTTTTACAACAAAGAAACGCGACTTTCTGAAAGCAAAAATTAAGAAACTTGAAGATAATAGTAAAAATAAAAATATCCGGGACATGTATAAGGGGATCAGCGAATTTAAGAAAGGCTATCAACCTCGTGCTTATATATTAAAGAAATCTGACGGTACAGTTCTCACTGATACGGATAGCATCTTAAATAGATGGAAATATTTCTTTGACGATTTGTTGAACACGCAACCAAAAACTAGCGTGCGTGGAGAAAGGAGATACACACCGCAGAACCGTATATTCTAGAAATCAACCGAATAGAAGTAGAAACCGCTATAAAGAAATTAAAGAAACACAAATCTCCGGGTGTAGATGAAATTCCGGCTGAGTTAATTTTAGATGGAGGCGAAAAATTGTGGAACAAGATATACACACTCATTCTCTTTATCTGGAACAAGGAAGAATTGCCATAAGAGTGGAAAGAATCAATCATTGTTCCAATTCACAAGAAAGGCCACAAAACTGACTTTAATAATTTTTCGAGGCATTTCTCTTCTGTCAACATCCTATAAAATCCTTTCAAATATTTTATTAGCAAGATTGACCCCATACGCAGATGAAATTATTGAAGATTATCAGTGCGGATTTAGACGAAATCGATCAACTCTCGACCAAATGTTTACCATTCGCCAAATACTCGAAAAAAAGTGGGAATACAATATCCAGGTACATCAACTACTTATTGATTTTAGAAAGGCGTACGACTCGGTTAGGAGAGAAACATTATACAACGTTCTTACAGAACTTGGAATACTGAGAAAGCTAATTAGATTAATTAAGATATGTTTAAATGAATCCCAAAGTAAAGTCCGGGTAAGAAAATTTTTGTCCACGAGCTTTCACGTCGAAAATGGACTGAAACAAGGAGATGCGTTGTCGTCATAATTATTTAACTTCGTTCTGGAATACGCTATAAGGAAAATCAAAGATAGCAACCAGGGCCTACAGTTCAACGGTATTCACCAGGTTGTGGCATATGCTGATGATGTAAATTTAATAGGGGATGATATGAGAACAATAGAAAGAAATGCAAGATCTTATTAAATGCATGCAGGGACATGGGTTTAGAAGTAAATGCAGAGAAAACTAAATACATGGAACTGCGTCGGGACCGTAATACAGCAAATTATAAATGCGTTAAAATATTAAATGATACTTTTGATAAAGTGGATAGTTTCAAATATCTAGGATCAATATTAACAGACGAAAATCATATTCACGAAGAAATTAAATGTCGACTAAAAGCAGGAAATTCGTGTTACTATTCGGTTCAAAATCTCATGTCGTCGCGAATTCTGTCGAGGAATTTGAAGCTTAAAATATACAAAACAATAATCATGCCTGTTGTTCTGTATGGTCGCGAAACATGGTCACTTACTCTGAGGGAAGAACATAGACTGAAAGTATTTGAGAACAAGATAATGAGACGAATATTCGGACCCAGGAGGAACTGGAATGGGAAATGGCGGAAACTTTATAACGAGGAACTACATAATTTATACGGTTTACCCAACATTGTTAGGGTCGTCAAGTCTAGGAGACTTAGGTGGGCGGGTCATGTAGCTAGAATGGAAGAAAGTAGAAACGCTTTCAAAGTCTTGACTGGAAGACCAATCGGAAAATGACCATTAGGAAGACCTAGGCGCAGATGGGAGGACAATATTAAGTTGTATCTCGCAGAGATTGGAATACAAAGTAGAAACTGTATGCAGTTGGCTACGGATAGAAGTCAGTGGAGAGCTTTTATGAACGCGGCCTTGAACCTCCGGGTTTTATAGGCCATAGAGTTAGTTAGTTAGTTTAGTTGGTTACATCTCAAATTTGAGACCATTTCTCTCAGAGTCCCATGGACGGATACGGGTTAAGTTAGTTCAATTGGATACAGTATTTTCAAATTAGAATAAAGGGAACAATTAAAAATTTATCCATGCGTGTTAGTTCAATCAAGTAGATTTATTTGTATAAAAAGAACACTAAGGCTATCGTGTTCCCCCATCATAATCCTATTGCCTACAGCCGAACAATTTGTCCATGCTGACCAGATGCCACGGTCGGATTGCTGGCCCCGGCGCCGGACACCGGCGTCTTTCCGCGCGATTTTCGACCCTGAACAGTGTCGTTCACCAAAAGAAAACAAAGAAAGTTAGAAGGTAAGTTGTTGCTTTAAAATACGAATTAGGGCTTATATTTCCCTCGTATAAAGCTTACTCGAAACAGGAAGCAGACAGTTGGACGACGACTGCAAAAAGACACTGCCAGCAATTTCTTGGAAAACGACGTCGTAGACGTCGGCAAAAGTTTCAATAAGGAAGTCTAGTCTTATACCCGCGATAGTACTTGATTTCTTTAAAATTTTTCCCAAACGTCATTCTACTAAGCTGAGTTCGTAACTGTTCATAGAGATGACGGGATGAGTAAGAGTAAATAGCATAGTAGATTTATTACAGTAGAGTCTCATTATCCCGTACCAGACTCTAATGTTTTCTTTTCCTCCACTTTTCTTTCCTTTATTGTATAACTATTTTGGAACCTCAAGTCCATGGATAGCAATCTTGCGGGATTGGGAGCTCTATCAAGAATTTTGCAAACAACGTGCTAGTACAATTTTTTTTTTATTTTTGGCAAACCCCAGTTAGGATTTTCTTTGTTTTATCGACTTCTACGCTATCTTCCATACGCTAATCTGAACTCTTCTGAGTTTTCTGAGGGATCGAATATTTTTTATATTAGAAATTTCTAAATTAAGAAACCACATCTCCCTTCCGGTAGTTGCGGCGTCTCTAATGGCGTGAACGGATACAGCGTGTAGTGGGATTTAAATAAAGCCCTTGTTTTGTGAAAATCTCATTCTGGGTACGGACTTGTTTTGCACTTGGATATACAACTTAGGCCACACATTTAGTAGGTACATGTTTCGGCATATTAAAATATATTTTTGGCTGTGAAGTCGATGGAATGTCGCATGTTTAAATTCTACCTCTTTTCTTTGTAGTATTTAGTGTTCTATTTTTTCTCCCTTGGCGCGCCTCTGTTCTCTTCTCTAGCTATCTTTCTACTTCTCTTCTCTAAATTTTTTTTTAAATATCTCCTCCCCCGTTTTAACTTGACAATTCTCAACCATTTTGTATACCTTATTTGAACGTAGATATTCAATTGAGATATTGCAGGACATGATTCGTAGAGTTATTCACTTTCATCAGATATCAAGGAACCGTTTCCATCGCAATTCGACATGTTGTTGTCGTGGGCAATCGTACCGTATACGACTTAACTTTGTTTCCGTTTTCCTTTACCATTTCCCGATTGAACTTTACCTTGGTAACATTCATCGTATCCATTCTTGTTTCGCTTTAGTGCCATAGAGATGGTTTTTTTCGTGTTGAAATATGAGCCTATGAGTGTTTGTGAAATTTTGAGGTTTATCATCTGAAAAGCAAACTATAATAAATTTTTAGTATCGAAGTTCAGATTACGTGTCTGTCCTATACTTGGAATGTTCATTATTTTGAAATCATTAAGGATGTAAGTGTTTATAGTATTTTGCGATCATTCAGTTGTCGTATAGTCGAATTTATTTCAATTGTACGTGATGTAGTGTTGCAACATAAAAAATTTTTGAGCGGGGTAATTAATTTGAAATGGTGAGATAATGATTAATTATATGTATATTGAATTATGCATATGTAATGAATGTAAATGTGATATTGAAGAAAGATCGTATAATGTTGAAATATGTTGATAAATGTGAATAAAGAGTCTTATTACCTACCCCGAGAGGTTACGTTGGTTACCATAATTTCATCAAATTCGACAATTATTGTAAAGCGTAAATTCGAAATATACCTCCCTATGTTTAAACCTCATCCTTAGTCTTATAAGGTAATTAACTTGTATGTTTATTTTAACATTCAATATTACTTTACTAATTCCATGTTCCATGTACACAAGGCAGGTTATTGTAACTTGAAATTATCATCAAGTGTGTCCTTAACCTCATGAACCTGGAATTTTCCTATACATTTGTATCTTCATTACCATTCACATACACAAAACCATTGAAACTTGAATGGTGTGCCATCTTAGTGATCGTGGTCTTGGTGCGAAAGTGACTAACAACTTTTGCAATTTCATAGTAATTATCCTTCGACAGTGGTATCAAAGACCTCGATGAATTCAAAAAATTTTAGTTCCTATAACTTGTACGAATATGACTACGGTTGTGCGAGTGTACAAAGCATATAATATGACGATAATTTAGATGTTCAGTTAACTAAATAACAAATGAAGTAATGAAATAAGTGAGTTAGTTAAATTGAAACCAATGAGAGAATTTTTTTTCTTTCGTAATTCACTAATGGATAAACATACGTATATAAATAAGTAATTCTATAAACTGAATGCGTGTTAGTAGTAAATAAATACTATTTTTGTGCATATTCAAATAAAGACGAATTACGTGCATGGACGCCAAGTACTGTAGGTGCCGTAAGTACACGTGAAGTAAAATGTTATCTGAAACGACGAGAAAAGACTCGTTTGAGAGTTTTTTTTTTTTAAACCCTCTTCATATACAAGATATGATTCGATGTTAACAACGTTCAATTCTATTTTATTCATTTAATTTTTTTTCTTTCCTTCCCAATATTAAATTTATATTGAAATAATTTAACATTATATGTATAATGATATAACTATATGTACACTGATTTGCATGTAATTAACATCTTCTTTGAGTTTATTCTTGATAGGTGTAATAAATGTTAACAAACTGCTGTTGTTTCTCCAAAACAGATTTACCTATATCAATACATTGTCCTGTATGCTTGTGTGTGTGTCAATGAATGATAGCTTTAGTTTACAAGTGGTAATCTCTACTGTTGCTTTAGAATAACAACATTTTTTACGTATGTGTATGACTATGACATGTGTACAGTATATTGATTCATGACCGAGGTCATGAAGGATAGCTAATTCTAAATTAATCCAAATCGGCTCTGAAAGTCAAGCCGAAACAATAGATTAAGCTAGGATAGCGATAATCTTTTCAAGAATTTCAAGAACTCCGATTTGTGGTAAACATGTGTATCACTTTGAAGTTGTTTTTCTTTCCTTGGCTAACTCAAACGTGTGTTCGACCTCCACTATGTACAATCAGTTATCGAATGAAAGTTATTTAATACTGAGAAATAACGGATAAACGAGTAAATTAATACTTCTCATCATCTGGGCTGGGTCAGGGTAACTCCAACTTGTGTAGTTACCTGAATCCAGGTCAGAGTAGTATGAGGGAACATGTGTATCATAAGGACAATTCCGAATTGATTCCGTTAATAATAGAATTTGGATGCGAAACACTTTTAATATCTGTTTAAGGTTTCTTACTATATTTCCATAATTATCCAGCATTTCTTCATTTCCATTTCCTTCTTTCTCTTCCTTTTTTATCTTCTGCTGTATTAACCATAGACTATCCAACATCCCTTCTCTGCAGCGTTTTCTTCTGGTCTCCCCCGACCTCCAACATAATATCTTTCTTTAGAAATATTTCCAATCTTGATTCTTTCCTCTAAGCTTATTCGTCTTCTTCTCTTTCTCCCTCTTCTATCTTCCCCTTAACTCCAAATATCTCCTTCTCAGTCTTTCCTACTTTTAAGTAAAACTGAAGAAAAGTCGTGACTGGGAGTTGCCATAGGCACGGTCAATCAATTCAATTATACTTCTTAATATAAATTATCTTTGTTTATTTATTAATTTTACATATCGAAGTTCAAGTTGGCTACAACTAGAATGGTTATGTCACTTCATTTCTCTTCTTTCCCAATCACGACGCTCTCTTTTTACAGAACTCTAATGTACCTCATGAATTGTATTGAACACCACGTTTGGGGATAACTTCCTCCGTCCCCATAGCCAATCCCCCTTTTTCCAGAAAGAAGAAACTGAAAATTTTGAAGATATTGATTGAATTATGTTATATGTTGAAGAGGTCTTGATATTTCTCAAGTACATACAGGTAAACTCGAATATACCTCATGAATTGTATTGAACACAATGTTTGGGGATGACCTCCTCCGTCCCCGTCGCCATCCCTCTTCTCTCCAGGCAGAAGAGACAGAAGATTTAGAAGATATTGGCCGTATAATGTTATTAATGAACAATATATCTTTCGTGTGAGTTCTGTAAAATTACAAATTTAAGAAAAAAATAAGTAAAGTTAATACACCTCTGTAACTTTCATGTAACAACAAAAGTTGTAAAAATAATCCGTATTACTATATTACAATCCAATTTGCAAATTACCAATTTTATTAGAATTTTAAATTGTAATGTAGTTTTCTAAGGGTCAAATAATTAGAAATCTATACTTTAGTATGATTTTCTCCGTGTTCGACTATCAATAGTGATATAGAATTTCAGTTGAGTTCTTATAGCATTGCAAAATTGGTAATACGTTATGGTTAGACACTAGGTGACTTTGGTGCACAATATGAAAATTAAGAATTATGTAATCCGATACCCCTACCATACTAACTAGTCAGTTCTTCTGTGGTTTACGGTCATTATTAAGTTCATTATTGATTTGGATTGACAAGTTTCTATATTTAACGATCGGCAATCGTGTGGACGTTTTTAATTTTAGAAAATGCAGTCGTAATTTTTTCTTTTACTCACTTATCATACTTTTGCGCTAGAATAATAAAGGGCATGGTGAACCAATGGTAAAACGCTCATGTCGGGTCTTAGTGATCTCTGGTTCGATGCAAGACCAGATTTTGTGGTAAACAAAATAATGTCTGTGGGTTTTCCTGTTTTTTTCCCCACTTCTCACTTTCATTAGCCACTTGTTTCCTTTAGCCTAAAGGGCAGGACTTGATTAAGAACTTGAAACGCACTACTCGCTTTTTCACAAACCTTTGCACTCTTCAAAAACAAACCGCGTAACTCAATTTGTATCACTCCGCGCACGAGTATTCAGCGATTGGTGCAGGAGAAAATGTTTCGTCTGTTTCCCGCAATATTTCTGCTTCTGCACGTGCATGTAATCCTTCACTGGTAACCTTCCTGCCTGCATGGCCATCATCAGATATAGCGCGCGCTCTGCGTATTTGTCAGTGGGTGTAGCTGTTTTCCTGTTAAATTTAAATTTTTGTGTAAGATGTCAATCCACATATAGAGATGTGCTTTTAATTGAAACTAACATGTTCTTGGTGTGATTTAAAAATACAATAATTGCTACTTAGGTTGAACAAGTGGAATTTCTTGGGGACTATTTTCTTATGGAAGAATAATAGTCATTTGCCTCATTGCAAGTGTTGCTCACTTCTGGTTATATTTCGTTTTTTTTTTTTTTTTTTCTCGTTTAGTCAGTTTCAGAGAACTGGGATGCAAATGTTCATTATGTTACCCAAAAGAAAAACTGAGCCCTTTTACTAAATTTCTATTTAATATATTATAAATGCATTATACTTCAGATAATTGGAGAGCGTTTCATTGGATATAAAAAGTTGTAGGCCTATTATTTTAAAGATAAGTAAGAAATAAAGATAAAAGCAATTTCACTGATTCGAAGTAGCGTAACGTCTGATGTTAATTCTGTATGTTATAATCAGGGATAAAAGTGGATCTGAAGAGGTAGGGGTACGGTAGGCAAGCGGCATGACGTCACGCCGTCCTCCCGCCTATCCTTGCCCATTTTAATTTCTTAGGAACTGGGGGACGTCGTACATATTTTTCCGAGGTCGGGGATGGCTTACTCCCGCGTTCCCCCACTTTTTCCCTGGTTATAATTCGCATATCGATTAAAAGAAACGATCGGGTTTAACTCAACATACCAAGCGGGGTCCTCTAGGAACCCCAGAGGGCGATATTTGGTGATACTCCTGCAACTATAATAATCAATTTATTCTGGATTTTTATGTGTCCTGCATCCGTTTGGGATATACTATCTATTACATAATTAGATCAACAATGCGTTCGTTAAAAAAAAATACAAAAAATAAAAACACACTTGAAAATAAAAGCTCCATTGTTAAACTTGTATTTCAGATTTACGAACACAAAAGTATAAAATTGTACGAAAAATTGAATATTGCTCAAGTAAACATAATATTTGATGTCAACAATGCTCATTTAACTTAGGTATGCTTTTAGACATCCAAAAAATAATAATTTGAGTTGCAATACTATGTTGAGATATTAAAATAATACTTGGGATCCCCAGAAGACCCCAGCTTGGTAAACAACGTTGACGAGTTAGGCTTGGTACGTTAAGGGTTAAATGAACATTTAAGAGTCGTAAGAATGATTGTCCGTTCTCAGGAGTAACAAAATATCTGGAAAAATCTTCAAGGGATACTAAAATTGTAAATAAACTCTCTCGCTTTTTTTTTTTTTTTTAATAAATGAACAATTACCCACATGTTCTCTTGCCTCTACTTGAGAGTCACGTAGTGATCCGAAACACAGTTTTGAAATTGATGGGGGTAAAAGAGCATATGTTTTAGTACATCTGCTAGTCAAGCTAGTAAATATAGTAAGACAACAAAGACTAGAGAACATAGTAAGATCCAATAGCTCTGATTCTAATTTTCCATGTTATCCCTTGACGCTATTGCAGGCTAAATAAAATTTAGTAGTGATAGATTGAATATTTTGAACCATTAATGCGAACTCCCTGATATACAGAGGACGAAGATTTATGGTCAACCACGATTAGTCATGATTTGCAGTTACAGGGAAAATTTAAGAGATTGTTCAGCCCGGCTTCCAGGCATGGACGTCCGCAGGACTTTTTCAAGGAGGTAAAATACTGATTCCACGGGGGAGAGGGGGCAAAAGACCGACACACAAACTCAGTCGCGAATATACAATATTCTGATACACGAGGGCACATAATACATCAAGTAAAACAACAGTTATTTACGCACGTATGCTTATCAACTACAGTAAATAATCTATAATACCAGATACTATATTATTTAATATGAATATATTAAGTGTTATAACATTTAAGTAAGCAAATTAGTATGTCTTGACATGCACTTCCAAAACCCTTTCAAAACCCAGGGAGGCAACATCCCCTTGGCCTCTTCCCCACTGCGGGTAGCCATGCTTCCTAGTGTTCTGTGTCTATATTTATATGCTGCTTCAAAGATTCAGGAGAGAGAAAATGCATCTTGGTAATCTATCAGAAGTCCATGCCATTTCATTCTCAATCTCCCGCTCTTCGGTTTGTTCCTTAATTTGTTAGCTCGAGGTTTTCTATAAACTTTTTAGTCTGTTAGTTGGCAACATTTACACACTGCCGTATGCGTTGTTTACAAGAGCTGCAAAGCTTCGTGAAAAAACGAATAAGTACTTAAAAGATTTTGATGCTCCCATGTATATGTAATTCAAAATTTAAACAATATTAAACCATAAAATAAAATTTTATCAAAATTAAAGAAAACACACAGAAAGATGGAAAATAACTTTTATAGCTATTTGTATTTTCCCGCTTCATTTATATTTGAAAATTTTTCTCGTATTTTTTTAATGGAAATATTTTGATCAGATCTTCATTCCTTACTATTATCAATCGTTGTATCTATTATTGTTAATTTATTATTATTATTATTATTATTATTATTATTATTATTATTATTATTATTATTATTATTATTATTATTATTATTATTATTATTATTAGAGGTAAAGATGTTATGTTTTCGGAGAACTATGTGTGTATATTCTTTTGTTTCACCGACTCTGTACACAAGATATACAAATTTCACTGACTACCTATGAAGTTTCTCCGCCTTTTATTTAGGCTATGTAAGGGAATTTTCCCTTCGATTTCCTGACCCTTTAGTGCAGGTCTACACTCTCTGAGAACTCTTGTTGTTATTGAATATCTATCTATCTATCTATCTATCTATCTATCTATCTATCTATAGCTTCAACCGGTCGATTCGTCCCCGAGTAGTAGATAAAAAAGGAATATATTTTCGTCAACTTTTCTCATGTCCTAGCTTAACAAATTGTTTTCCTTGAAGACAAAGAAAATGTTTCTGTAAGATGTATGGAAAACCGTGAGTTTGTTGGTGAAATGTATCTCAATCTTCCATTGACCTTTTTTCCGCAAAATACTAATTAATTAGTTAACTAATTTGAATGTTTTGTTGCGGAAAGTTCATTTTAGGGTGTTATTATTGTACTAAGAATTATCTACTATAGTATCTATTCACAAATAAAAAAGTTGACTTTTTTTCAGAAGTGAAGTCTATGTTGGTTTGTATACCTTACATGGGCTTCTCGCACTAAGTCAAAAATGATAAAAATCAACTTTAAAAATTTACTGCGGGCAAACTATTTGTTATTTTTTAACCGGATTTGAAGAATATGCTAGGGTTTTACACAAAGAATCTTAGAAAAAAATTGCGCTCCATTCCGTTAATAATAACGTAAGATAATTTTAAAAATATATATACTTTTCAAAAAATCAAGGTCGCTGAGTCCCCTAAAATGAGAAAAAAGCTTATATTTTTAAAACTGTTGTCTTTAGTGCATCTAGGTTTGAATATGCTGGCTATCTGAACTTGCTTTTAATATCACTAAAGTTTGTTTTATTATCTACATCGAAAATTAATTAATTAAAAATGATGTTTTCTTATTTTTGAAACCGGTCGCCTCTTGACTTTGAAGTGTTTCCAATTGCTGGATATTACCCCACATGTTATCAACCAATCAAATAATTCTATTTGGTTGTGCGACGGAAGAGCGTTTAACAACTTCTAAATTTCTATATGGCAATTTTGAAATTGTGTTTAAAAATAGTAACTACTCACAGAGCTACCAACATTTTAAGAATATATTCTTGTAACACTAGCGAATGAAAATCCTTGGCGGGATACTGATTTTGCATAAGGAGAGACGATACAGTTCAAGGTCATAGAAGTAGAGGGCGCAATTGTGCAAAGACAATGAAGAAGCGAAATGGGATTCGAATCTTACGGTAGCTCCATACAGGGGAGGGGTTGTCTAGCATACATAATGTTCGCGTGCGGGAGAGAGAGAGGAAGGGAGTGAGTGAGTGTGTGTGTGCGTGTGAGAGAAAGAGAACCATGTTGTCAGTGAAATGAATCAATTCAACCGTTCGCGCTTCATTGAGTACAAAATAGTTTTCTTTGTAAACACCTTTCTTGGAAGTTGTTTCAATGTGTTGATTATTTTTCATTAAAAGCGCATTTTTAAAGGATAATATAAGCATTTGTTACTAAAGGTATATTTCTGTTTATCTTCTGCTCTGTAACATACGCACCAGTATAGCCAGCAATTTTTTTCCTGTGGGAGCAGGACTTCTTTTAGAAGGGGTGAACATTTTACACTAAAAGCAAACCAAGTTTGTTTCGTATTTATTATTTATTCTCTACTTTATTAAAATATGGGTCCTGAGACTAAAAAAATAGACTATAGATATGCAAGTTTATAAGGAAACAAAAATTGTTCATCGTAGTCCACTTATTCGACTTGCATTAAAATAGACACTAAGAACGAGGAAATATTAGAGGGAAATTCAGTAATAAAATCGCTAGTGAGTGCATTCAGTTAGTCAAATAAGAGTAACAAATTGGGAGAAGTAGCGGCTTTTGAGGGAAGTCACATCGGTAAAAATTTAAATTTTATTATTACCAGACTTGTAACTAAAATTTTACAAACGCATAAAACCAGGGATTTATTTGTAGTCGGGGAAGCATGGGAATTTCCCCCCTTCTAAGTTTGACTTCGCTGTCTCTAGATTTAATTCAGCCTTCCCAGCCTGGGAAGATATTTTCCCCCTTTCTAAGGCGAGCTGTGTTGGTCTTGTTTATAGAATTGCTTCCCGAGGAAAAATTCTTTCAACTGGCATCACTACTTATCATTCTTAATCTGAGTAGCACAGTAATAAAAAATAAAAAATAAAAAAAAAGGTTTTCAGTAATCAGTGAGCAGTCATAGCTGTTGTGAATCGGTATCTTTTTCGTTGACAAGCACGTTAAAAAGAACAAAAGGAAATTGATATTAGACTATATTTTAACAAAAGAAAAGCTCCTGATGATGAGGCAACTAATTCCAGCACACAAAGTAAGAGGCTTTGAAGATAGTGCAACAACCGAAATCACATTAGAGATATCTCATCAGAAAAAATGAAAATGATTCGGGACCTAGTGTTAATAATGGTAAGGTTATTTCTAGCCCCAGTGGCTTGTTCTCTTCAATATTGATCAAAAACAATTTGCAAGCTGGAAAATTAAACGACGTGGCTAGGTGTTGAACAAAATACTAATGACATTGGTGTTGTGTGTATTATATGTGCTTGCGTTCGTAAACTCGGTATTGATACAGTGCGTGAGTTTTCTCGGGGTTCTTCTGTTTCCTTCCACTTTCTTCATTCCACCATTTCGTTCATTTTTCATCATCACCGTCTCCTTTAGCCGAACCGGCATAAACGTGGGACGTAAAACTTGAAGATTTAATTTTATTTCGGTATTCATACAGAAAGAAGAAGAAATGTACAAAGTGTATGGTGCAACGATATTATTGCAAAAGCATCAAAGAAACGTTTTTATAAAATTTTTGACCACGAAAAGTCTATTGCACACAAAAAATGTTCATATGTCAATATGTGAACAAAGAGATAGGGAAGAAATATAGGTTTCAATGGCAAATGCAGAAGACAGGTGGAAAATTGTGAATGAAATTCGTGTTAAAAAAACAGCTACGATATTTATGACTGCCTACGTTATTGCCCAAAATCGTCTGTCGTTTACGATGCTCCCACATCTTATTAAATTACAAGAAATAAATTTAATGGACCTCGGACAAATTCTTTACTGCTATGTTACATGTGCAAATATTATTGACTTTTAGCTACAGAAATGAAGGCAAACTGGCCGAATACCTTGCGCGTTCCGTTGAACCCTTCGAGCTAATGGTGGATGAATCCTCTACTGTGTCTCATAAACCAGTTCTCATTGTGTATATCCGTACTGTAGTTAATCACGTATGTATCTATATAATTTTAGGATTATTTGAGTTATAGGCAATATAGGCAGAGAAGTTTGTGATTCCGTGATTATGTGAACCCGTATGAATCTTTCCAAAACGATATTACGGGAAAGACTTATGGCAGTTTGTCTGAGAGCGCCAGTAACATGCAAGGCGGAATAAATGATGCTGTCTCTTTACTGCAGCGAGAATTAGACACCAATTTACTCGTGTTTTACTCAGGAGCGTCATTTCAGATTTCCCTTGATATAAGTAAAATTTTGCGTTTTTCACTGATCTTCTACTATTCTATTAATAAAATCTATATAAACCTCAAACTCAGGGGGGGCAATCGCCCCTAAATGACGCCCCTGGTTTTACTACATGAGTCAGAAGATGGGACTGGTTGTTCACAACGCTGTTAATACGGTTTCAGATATGGTTCATTTTCAAAACTTTGTAGAACGATTACACGGTGTTTACTCAATATCTCCGTAGAACACGAGAAATCGAATTAATATCAGGAGAACTAAGTATTCGCTTCTATAATACGTATTACTAAAGTTTTTGGTGTACGTGGTGAGGCTGTTCATTTCGTTCAGTAGAAGCATTGTGGAAGTCCTAACCTGCGCTAGTGGAACACTTTCGAGAAGCTTCTACAAATTTGCAGAGAAGTTTTGAGCAGCGTACAATATTTTTGGGCCTACAAAATTTCACTAAGTGGAATTTTGTTTATGAAATGTCCATGATCCGAGATGTGCTGGAACCTCTAGATGTCCTTAGCCTGTTTCTACAAGAAAGGTCAGCATCTCTTGTACTGTACAGGTAATAAGCAAAATTGAAACAACTGTACGTGTACTGGAAGCGTTGCAAGAAAAGGATGGCATGTTCATGGAAGAATTACAACGTCAGTTTGAAGAAACTGGTCAGTTTTGTGGAGTCCCACTTGCAAAACCCTTAGACAGGTCTCTTGAGAAGTACCAGCAAAACAGATTGCAATTCTGTCAGGGTCTAGCAGATAACATAGGTCTTGCTTTCCTAACGAAACGTTCAGTGGGGTCGAGGTTTTGCTACAATCAGTGGCGTATTTAGGGGGTGGCTTATGGGGTTAAGCCCCCCCGAAATCTTACTTAGTATAGTAAAGTAAATTAGATATCTTGCAGAATTTTCACATTTCCAGACAAAGCCCCCCCCGAAAGTTCGCAAAGCCCCTCCCGAAACAAAATCGTAAATACGCCACTGGCTACAATCCAAGTGGTCAGAAGAATTGTCTGCAAGAATGTTATATGGCGACAAAGAAGTAATGGAAATTAAATTAAATTAAAATAAAATAAAATAAAATTTTCATGCAGCTACCGACAAATAAACTGGAAAAAAGACGGCGTCCGATTTAAACCAATCTCCTATTGCTTCACTATTCTAAAGTGAGGTACGGTGTGACTACTATTAATTCTACTGGTACTAAAACTTATTTATGGTATGAAGAATGAAATTTAGCACCGTTTTTCCCCTTCTATTTAATAAAATTAGATTCAAGTGTATGTGCACTTATCACTGTTATGCAAAAAGTAAACTCTTAACTTTTGTAGTATTTATTGTTTGGGCAATGAATTTCGTCTTCAAATACCTAATAAGAATGGACTAATGAATTACTTGTCATAACAAAACAGTTTTACGTAGGAGTGTGACACTTGTTATGACAAGTTATGCAGGTTTCAATGTAAGTATAGGGCTTTTGCTGGATGCTGCACACTTGTCCTCAGCAGTAGGATGAAAAGTAGCAAGGCTAGTAACGAATTTGATCTCATCTACCTAACCAAATTTTATCTAACGTCCCTACCAATATTTATCATAAAATTGTTTTTTTAATGAAAAAAATTATGAACTTGGAAACTGGCTATGAAACTAGTACCATAATTTCAAAATATATAGGTTTAATAACGTTGTCCCAACCTGACTTTATAGTTGTTCTGTTATACGGAACACAATCGTTCATAAATATTCCCCCCTTCTACAAAATCCACAAATAAATCACTGCATAAAACACATATTAACTTCAAATCTGTATTTCTTTTCAACAAATGTAAATACCAATGAAATTATAATATCAAAAATTGCACTTTTACCAATTAAAGTATCTACATTAGCACATTTCACTTTTGCTTTACTGAGATATCTATTTAATACTAACTATTGAAACCAAATAGTTACTTCTTAAACACTGTTTTGTCTATATATATAGACCTATAAAATTGAAAGTGACAATTTTCGTAACTTAATAACTTTTGAACCACCCGACCAATCTCAATTAATTTTCATCATAAATAATGTTGAGCCTGGGATCTTTTCACTTTGAAGGTGCAACTTGGAGCAGGGAATGGGTATATATATATATATATATATATATATATATATATATATATATATATATATATATATATATATATATATGTGTGTGTGTGTGTGTGTGTGTGTGTGTGTGTGTAGTGGTGCTATTCTAATTTCCGGTTTTCTCTCTCTCTCTCATATATATATATATAGTATAAGGATATATATAACTCTCTTAGGAAACAAACTATACAAGGTAGACAAAACGAAAATATCTTTTGGATACCGTAAGTGACATGTACAGACCTACACAGCATCCTAATACAATGTAGTGTGACGAAATTAGGTTAGGTAGCACTGCGAATATCTTGGAGGCGGATTAGCCAAGATAGATGGTTCTCAAAAAATGTTGGGAAGATCTTAATCGAGCAATGGACCAACAATTTATTATTGATAATGATACGTATGCGTTTCATATATAAATTACCCTCACCACTACACTCATGTGATCCCAGTTCTCATTCTTGATATCTGAGCTTTTGAGATTAAGAAATAAACGGTTATACCTTGTTTTGAGAGATCATATGTTTAACCCTGTAGATGTAAGAATTTCTAGAAACAAAGATGCTTAAACTAAAATTTTCTGTTCCTGGATATAACTGAGTGAAAATTACTTCATGTTTGGTTCTAACAAACGGTTCTGCAAACTCGAAATATTTTAACAACCTGTTCTGGCGAACCGGCTGAATAGCACCACTATATATATATATATATATAAATGATCGTAAATTACCGACATTAATGTCCAATCCATAGTTTTCGGGGTCACGTAGATGAACAGTGACACTTCCGATGCCGTTTAAATCCAAAAGCATCCCCCATTAGTACTCCTAAGGGGAGACGGTAACATGTAAAACTAATTGAAATTGACAGATACTAGTGTCGAATTCCTAGCTTTTGGGATCCCTAAGTTGATTGGTGACAGTTTTATTGCCCTTTATATCCGAATTGAAACGTTGAGTTGATTTTGAGTTTTACGTCCTGTTCAGCAGCGAGGCTATATGAGACGAGGACCTACTGATTGACGTGGAATCAGAACCGGGGAACGGACATAATGGCAGGAGGACAAAATGGCAGGGGACATAATGGCAGGAAATAATGGCAGGCGGACAAAATGGCAGAGGACGAAATGGCAGGCGGACGAAATGGCAGGGGACAAAATGGCAGGCGGACGAAATGGCAGAGGACGAAATGGCAGGAGGACAGAATGGCAGGAAGTTAATTTGAATTGTCGGGTTTTAAACTATTTGGTTTCTTACTTGGTAAATGAAGATTTCAACATAAATTTTCGATTTATTCATTATGTTCCAACACACGAGAATCAATGCTTTGGAGACTTTTAATTACTGTGTTTATGTGAAGTAAAAAATCATGCCAAATAACTAGTGAGTAAAGGAAAGGAAAGTTATGCAGCTTGTTTGCTATATGCAGAGCATCGACGGCGACCATTCTATCTGTTCTATTGCCATTACTTATTTGAAATAAGGCATCATAAACTTTCCCTGTTTGATACGAGGGACTCGTATCTGAATGGAGTCGGAGCATCAATTCGGCTCTCGCATCTTGTGGTGCTCAATGGTTTTAAAGTGAGACTGCTAATATATTCCTTTAGTATGGCCCAATGTTGAACCGATGCAGAAAAAAAAATCTAACTTTTTTAGCTATACAAAATGGAACGGCGTATTGAAATGTTGTGGCTGCATCATTAACGACAAGGTTTAGTGAATGACTATTGCAAAGAACATAGAAGACTCGGGAATTTATTTCTAAAATTCTCTTCTGAATATCTGAATGTTTGCTTTTCATATTGGAAACATTGTCACATCCTTGGCCCCTTATGTCTTCGATAGCAATGTTAATTTCCTTTATATGTTTAATTATTACTTCTGTCAGTCCTAGACTAGTGGTGTCTGTTACCGCTACGAAACCAAGAAAGTGATCTCAAATTTTTACAGGGCATTCTCCATTACTGTATGTAATTTGTACATGAACGATTATTGTCATTTGCTCGGTACCAGAAATATCTGGCGTACAGTCTAGTATTATACTATAATATTTTGCAACTCTCAACAAAGACAGTATTTTACTTTTTATTTGTTCACTATGAATCTGAATGATTCCAGTTTGGACATCTTTTCCTAAGTAATGGTGATATTTATTTGGTCCTCCCATGGATCTCAAGTGGGAGTGTACCTTTTGCATACTTCGAGTGGAGCGTTAGAACATTGTTGAATAGAAAAAACATAAAATATACCTTGATAATCTTATTCACCCTAGCTGAAAATCTTATATACGTCGCTGCAAGGAAAATATTGAACGATACCTGTTTGATAATTGAAAATGAGGAAAAATGCTCCGAATTTCCTGAGTGAGTATTTTCTTAATGTGAGTGAAGTAAGTTCAATTATATTCTCAGATGAACACAGTTTTATTTTTCCATGTGGGCCCATTACGAAGCATTATATTTTGATGGTATTCTTTTCCTTTTCAATTTTTGCCGCCCATTAGACTTGCCGCCCTGGGCGGTGGCACGGCTCGAACCCCCTCGCGCCGGCCCTGCTGCTAATAATATTTCAATTCTAATTGACAGTCATCTACAAACACCTTACTATTGCAAGCTTTCTATTCATACCAGCAATGTCTTAATGGAAGAAATTAGTTTTAGTCGTTTTCTTTGTTATTGTATTATTTAAGATCTTTTCGGGTATTACTAGAAGGAAGCAACTTTTATCTTTATTTCTCACTGTGATCTGTATTAAAAATTATGTTTGTAATCATAAAAGATCTAGTGGAAAAAAGTGAAATAGATATGAGGACAATAAAAGTGTATTTGTTTAAATAGTTAACTTCTCATTCTGTGTGTGTGTGTGTTTTTTTCTCACTCTCGCATTGGTTCAAGCAGGCCAATCAAAAAGTAAGCAACAAAAATAAATTTCCTGAAATAAAATTTTAGGGTTTAGTTTACCTGAATGGGAGACATGTTATCATACATTTCAATCTTCAATAAGAGAGCAAAAAGTCTTCCCTGTGCTCATCCAACCGAGAAATGTCTTTGGAAGAAATCAGATAAGGAATTTTGCAGGTGTCCACTCAGCCGTGGACCCAACACCTCTCGTTATCTTTAGATCAGAGTTTTCCTAAGTGATTCCTTGTCACGCATTAAAAATAACAGGAAATCACTAACTAGTTCGTTTTTAAAATACTGGTTCCATCTCGCAGGTTATATTCCTTCTTTAATTTTCTTAATACTGATCATTGGGAATAGTTTATACAAGTATACAAATGTATTTCCGTTCAAGTTAGACTTTTATGTTCTGCTTCTTAGTCCGATTGAAAGTTTAACTTCTCTTTTCCGCACTGACGATATATGTATGTGAGACGGGACCATTAGTGGGATCCGAACCACTACTCAGGTTTGCATTTTCCTGGTTAACAATTTTAGACATCCAAACTATACTATGCATAAATATCAAAAGTCGTATAAAAAGTTTATGTCCGTCCGTCTGTCCTTTCAACGTTGATCGGCATTGGAACAAAAACGATAATATATAGCAGTGATCGAAACGACAATACGTATATACTAGTAGCTCCCGGGGACATTTTCAGTAGATCGCGTTAACGCTCTGGTTGCTAACCTTGATTTTATTTATTTATTTTTCCTGTTTTGACTTGCAATATGGAGAGTATCTCCTGTAAGTTCTACAGTTGTCATATGTATATAAATGTAAATTATAATTACAACTTATTACACCATTTGAAGTACTAAATTATAAGAAACATCACATGTTAAATTTGTTACATCATATTCATACATCGTTATCATTTGCAAAGTCCTGAACTGGATAATATTCTTCCTTCACTGAGCTGACGCAACAAAGGTAAGAGGCTTTTTTTTTTTTTTAAAAAAAAAAAAAAGAAAAGTCGGTAGTTCTTTTGGTTATAGCTCACAGTAGGATTTAAAAACGGTAGGTCAGAAGCTTCATATCCTTGGCGACCACTGATATATACCGACAAGCTTTGTTTTTTATTTAAAGAATTGATTTAGGTTTTCAAGAAAATATGTCATCTTTGCTTTTAACATTCCACTAAAACAAAAAATGGTTGAAGTTTACTAGTACTTCTGGTTTCAATATTGATTTTCATAGAGCAACGACGGTAAGAGATATCGAGAATCGTTTTCCTGTAATCGATTAAGCATACCAGAAATATGTTCCATCTACTCCGTTAACTCTATTCAAATCTGAAGTGGTTAAAATCAACAATTTCTGATTTCGACGTTGATAGCCATAGAATAAAAACCGTAATAAATAGGACGTGCGTTTTTGGAAATCGATTCGACGTGCGTTTCAAGGAATCGTACGATTTGCACTTGTAGCAATCTTAAAAACCGGAAGTAGTTATTTTTTCTAGTTCTTCCGGTTTTAATTCGATCACCAAAGATTAGAAGCGGTAAAATATAATGAGTAATGCCTCTCTAATACAAGGTCCTGATTTGAAGAGGGTACAGGAGCAATTGTTTTCCGTTAAGTTTGAGAAACACTTTTTTTTTAAGGAAAATAAATTGTATATTAATATATTAACAAAGAAAGTACAACTCTTGTTTGTGGACATTCTTGACTTCCTGACAAAATCTGAAATGACTCTATTGTTCTCACATGGATTCAATGTTCCGAGATTAAGTTTTATCTGTATTGAAACCAGAAGTGGATGAAATATACTTTTCTGATTTCAGTGTTGATCATCATACTGAAAATCATGGATAGCAAGAAACAGGTTTTCATATATATATATATATATATATATATATATATATATATGAATTGAGGGCCACCAGAATAGTTTTTATCTCCGACTTTACTTCTACTCGTATATTGCAGGGGGCGCGGTGGCTCAGTGATAGAGCGTTCACCTCCGGTACTTGGGGTTCCTGGTTCGATCCCAGCTCGCGCTGTGCGAACTTTGTGGTGGGCAAACACCGTGCTCGTGGGTTTTTCGGGGTTCTCTAGTTTCCTCCCACTTTCTTCATTTCACTCATCATGTCAAGTATGTGTATCAATTTCGACTAGTATTGTTCTGTTCTGACAGTGACAAATATCTTCAGCCGAACCAGGAACCCCAAGTACCGGAGGTGAACGCTCTATCACTGAGCCACCGCGCCCCCTGCAATATACGAGTAGAAGTAAAGTCGGAGATAAAAACTATTCTGGTGGCCCTCAATTCATACATATATATATGAAAACCTGTTTCTTGCTATCCATGATTTTCAGTATGATGTTCAACGCTGAATTCAGAAAAGTATATTTCATCCACTTCTGGTTTCAATGCAGATAATACTTAATCTCGGAACATTGAATCCATGTGAGAACAATAGAGTCATTTCAGATTTTGTCAGGAAGTCAAGAATGTCCACAAACAAGAGTTGTACTTTCTTTGTTAATATATTAATACTAGCAGCGTTCACCCCGCTTCGCTGCGGTCACCCCGGAACGCAATAAACTTTGTTACTTAGATAATTTTTACTTTTTCGCTTTCAAATTGCAGTAAATGTTAAAATTATAGCGCCTGTCATTTATGTTAACCCGCCGAGTCACATGGTCATGCGGGTTGCATATAAATACGTTTATTTTTACCTATGATGAACTAATAACAAAGGATTTGTACGTATGGACACTTGAATGGTCAATTATCTCAAGACACTGGTAATTAAAAATTAAAGTGATATGATAAAAACCATCTAGGGTCCAAATCATAATAACCCCCCAAAAATGAAAGAAATTGGTTCAGCCGTATTAGCGTGATGAGTTCACAAAGGATTTGTGCGTTCTCTTTTATATATATAGATACAATTTATTTTCCTTAAAAAAAAAGTGTTTCTCAAACTTAACGGAAAACAATTGCTCCTGTACCCTCTTCAAATCAGGACCTTGTATTAGAGAGGCATTACTCATTATATTTTACCGCTTCTAATCTTTGGTGATCGAATTAAAACCGGAAGAACTAGAAAAAATAACTACTTCCGGTTTTTAAGATTGCTACAAGTGCAAATCGTACGATTCCTTGAAACGCACGTCGAATCGATTTCCAAAAACGCACGTCCTATTTATTACGGTTTTTATTCTATGGCTATCAACGTCGAAATCAGAAATTGTTGATTTTAACCACTTCAGATTTGAATAGAGTTAACGGAGTAGATGGAACATATTTCTGGTATGCTTAATCGATTACAGGAAAACGATTCTCGATATCTCTTACCGTCGTTGCTCTATGAAAATCAATATTGAAACCAGAAGTACTAGTAAACTTCAACCATTTTTTGTTTTAGTGGAATGTTAAAAGCAAAGATGACATATTTTCTTGAAAACCTAAATCAATTCTTTAAATAAAAAACAAAGCTTGTCGGTATATATCAGTGGTCGCCAAGGATATGAAGCTTCTGACCTACCGTTTTTAAATCCTACTGTGAGCTATAACCAAAAGAACTACCGACTTTTCTTTTTTTTTTTTTTAAAAAAAAAAAAGCCTCTTACCTTTGTTGCGTCAGCTCAGTGAAGGAAGAATATTATCCAGTTCAGGACTTTGCAAATGATAACGATGTATGAATATGATGTAACAAATTTAACATGTGATGTTTCTTATAATTTAGTACTTCAAATGGTGTAATAAGTTGTAATTATAATTTACATTTATATACATATGACAACTGTAGAACTTACAGGAGATACTCTCCATATTGCAAGTCAAAACAGGAAAAATAAATAAATAAAATCAAGGTTAGCAACCAGAGCGTTAACGCGATCTACTGAAAATGTCCCCGGGAGCTACTAGTATATACGTATTGTCGTTTCGATCACTGCTATATATTATCGTTTTTGTTCCAATGCCGATCAACGTTGAAAGGACAGACGGACGGACATAAACTTTTTATACGACTTTTGATATTTATGCATAGTATAGTTTGGATGTCTAAAATTGTTAACCAGGAAAATGCAAACCTGAGTAGTGGTTCGGATCCCACTAATGGTCCCGTCTCACATACATATATCGTCAGTGCGGAAAAGAGAAGTTAAACTTTCAATCGGACTAAGAAGCAGAACATGAAAGTCTAACTTGAACGGAAATACATTTGTATACTTGTATAAACTATTCCCAATGATCAGTATTAAGAAAATTAAAGAAGGAATATAACCTGCGAGATGGAACCAGTATTTTAAAAACGAACTAGTTAGTGATTTCCTGTTATTTTTAATGCGTGACAAGGAATCACTTAGGAAAACTCTGATCTAAAGATAACGAGAGGTGTTGGGTCCACGGCTGAGTGGACACCTGCAAAATTCCTTATCTGATTTCTTCCAAAGACATTTCTCGGTTGGATGAGCACAGGGAAGACTTTTTGCATTCTTATTGAAGATTGAAATGTATGATAACATGTCTCCCATTCAGGTAAACTAAACCCAAATTTTAATTGCCTCCAAGTCCCTTTCACTTTTTTTTTGGACTAACTTCTTTGTTTACAAAATAAATATTGATCTTCACCGAAAATGGGAAATTTGGAAAATAAATACGGTAACTTGTTTCTGATTGGCTAAAAGGAAGCCAATTAAAAATTAATCATTTCAGAAGAAAATAGGGAAAGGATTTTTGGTTTCCCCCCAGTTTGATAGCGGTTAGTGTGGGTGACTGTTATTAGTGACTGTTAGTGTATCATGGAGGTATTAGTGTCTAACAAAGGAGGTGAAAAGATTTTTTATCTCGGATATTCTTACACGAGACAATTAGTATTGAAGAATAGTATACGATGGAGGTGTGCTGATAGAGGCAAGTATAAGTGTCGAGCTATATTAATAACAGATTTGGATAAAACTTATCCAAATTCTGCTTGTGAACACTCGCATCCACCGGACAAGGATGCTGTGAAAATAGCAAGGTGTCGAAAAGATATGAAAGAAAGAGCTAAAATTTGTGGAAGTGCGCCTTCGCAAATATATTCTGAAGTTGTACATAATGAAGAAATAAATGTGCGTGCAAGACTGCCGTCAGAAGATACATGTAAACGTACAATGAGAAGACAACGTTGTATCAATCCTCCTGAGCCCAGAGACCTCACGGAATTACACCTACAAGGTAAGTTTGATCAATCTATTTATTAAAAGCTATTACAATTGTCTTCTGAAAACGTGCCGGTCTCATGCCGGATGGTTTGGGTGTGTTTCCCGGGTGGATTTTATCCTGGGAATTTTGTCTTAAATTCACAAAAAGATATAAAAGATGTGATGGGGTGATATACAAAAAATCGAAAATGACTGATATTATTGTCCAATCCATAGTTTTCGGGGTCGCTGAGATGAGCAGTGACACATCTAATGCTGTTTAAATCCAAATTAAGCGCCGCGACCTGCGGGCGGGGGGAGGGTATATATATATATATATATATATATATATATATATATATATATATATATATATATATATATATATATATATATATATATATATATATACAAACACTAGCGGATCCAGAAGGATCATTTGGGAGAGGCGGTTCGCTTTCTCGAAGATGAGCGTAGCTTCAAGGTGACCAGAATTTTAATTTGCAAGAATGGGACTCATATGAATCCGGGGCTGGAGGGGGTTGGGTGTAAAAAAGATTCCCAGATTCCACTTTGGGAGCCGAACTTTTTTTTTTTTTTTTTTTTTTTTGTAATGGAAGTATTTTTTTCTGTAGATTTTAATTAAATACATACTTTCGTTTCGGAGGCGTGGTGGGTGGTGTCATGATTCACTTCACACACAGTCACCGCAACATATGCGATGCACTATCTGGCACAGTACTTCCACAAAAGAAAATACTGTATTGACGATAACATTCATTTTAACGAAAGAGTGTACAATTTGCTCTAATCATTTATATTTTGAGTAACAATTGCGGGACAGCAGTTAGAAAAAATAATCTATCTCTATATTTGTGTGGGGTCCACGAAACATAGTATAATTATAGTTATGCTTACAACAACAATAAAATTACCTAGGTATATTATATTAGCCTTCGTCTAGGTGGGGCTTCGCCCCCAGATCCCCAATCTGCTCGGCATACGGCCTTGCACAATATAGCAAATAATCCTACGTGGTACTGTGGCACAATATTTCGCGTTCTTCCTTCTGTCTTTCATATAGAATTGGATTGAGCTAAAACTGTCACGAAATTCAAACACCTCGTAAGGCATTTTAATGAACCTTTTTCCCTTTTCTTCTACGTTAAGTGAAAAAAAAACGTTCAAATACATGTTGAATTATTTTAAATAAAAAATCAAACTACCAACTTTCATGTTTCTAACCGCAAGAGATCCCGAGATATGGGCATCTTAAAATAATAATAATAATAATAATAATAATAATAATAATAATAATAATAATAATAATAATAATAATAATAATAATACCACGCCTTTTCTTTCCTTCTAGGTAAAATATCAAAAACGCTGGGATACGTATTGGATTATTTTAAGTCGAAAGCCCATATACGAAATTTCATTTTTCTAACCTTCAAAGATTCTTAGATATTGATATCTTACTATAATATTTGCAATCGCCGACACTTTTTCTTTCCATCTGTTTTTTCTCCGTTTTACTATAATATTAAAAAAAAAAACGTTGAAACGCGTGTCAAATTATTTAAAATGAGGAATCCAAATGCCAAATTTCAAGTCTCTAGTCTTAACGGATTTGAAGAGATGACCATCTTATTAAAATAATTTCCACCCCATTCTCCCTTCCTTTCTTCGAATTCCCCCCTCCAAAAAAATCCTTCCTTAGTGATACTCTGCGTAACAAATCTTATCTACTGTCCTAATATCAAGTTTCTGACTTAAGTGGTTTGACCTGTGCAAAGTTACTCACTCAGGATATCGTCTTTTATGTATGAATTACAATAACAGCTTGTAGCTTTTCTTATTTCTCAAGAAAGATGAAATTCCATTTGGAGTCACAATAAATCCCTGGTCCCTTCTTAATGTTTCCGTGTTGAATCCCAAAAGTCACGGCTCTCTTTGTTGATCTAGTAGCTAGCGAACGTACCTATGATCTTTGATGCATGAGGTTCTGTGGTTTAATTCCCGGTGAGTGAGCATTGAACGCACTACAGTGGCTCAGATCCAACTTTAAATTCTAGTTCTCGTTCTGTTTAGCATCGCTTTTGACAAACGACTTAAATACATATTAATCAATCAACCAACCGAAAAGTCTCCTCTTAGATTCAGAGACCTTTTCTATATTTCTCTTTATTAAAGGTAAAGATAATTGAGGTTATAATCCGGATTTCCGAAATCCATTTCATATCCTTTTTCTAGGACACAATAACACATTTTTAGTACAGAGTAAGCCGTCTTACCCTCCTTCCTACAGCTGTTCGTCCAACGAATGAATCATATTCTCGCTACTTTGGGGCTTATGGTGACCGCCCCAAGGAACTAGCGAGAGAAGTATTCGCAATTCAAATATGTCTGTATTAAAACTATTAAGTACCGCACATTTTGATTAGATTCTGCTATGCTTGTCACACAGATTGTATCGGTCGGGAAAAAGACCATATTAGTATTTCCCAATGATAAATGCTGAAAGTTCAAAAAAACCTTTGGAGGGGGCGTTCGCCCCCTCCGCCCTCCCCGTGGATCCACCAGTGTATACAAATGATCGAAAATGAGTGATATTAGTGTTGAATCCATAGTTTTTGGGGTCGCTGAATAAAAAAGTAACACTTCCGATGCCATTTAAATCCAAATTTAGCCCCCATTAGTACTCCTAAAGGGGGAGGGTGACATATAAAAGTAATTGAAAATTATACTAATGTCGAATTCATAGTTTTTGGGGTCCGTAAGTTCATTGGCGACAGTTTTGGTGCCCTTTATACACAAAATGAAACGTATTCTCCCCGTGTGAAGAACGGGTTTTCTGTTGGTGTTTAATAATAAAGAACGGAAATTTCACAAGTTAAATTCTTTAAAATATTTGTCGCTGCTCAAATTTACGCACTTGTGCAGTGTATGTGTGTATATGTAAATAAGATCCTCTCTCTTTTTGAGTTGTTCAAACAATATACAAATAATAAAGAGGGATTTTTTTTAAAAAAATCAGAAATCAGAAAACTAAAAAGTAAAATTAAAACCTGTTGCTTTAAGTATTTTCCTGCTAGCGAAATACGTTGCATACGAGGGTCACTACGAAAGTTTTGAGATACGCATTGTTGTGACACAGTATTTGAATTTCAACAATTGCGTTCGGTAGTGGTATCCAGAGCGAAGAAGCGAAGCAAGTTTCAACTTCGGCTCTTCATGATCATCTTCGGCTCAGGAAAGGTTTCATCTCGTTGGGTGCCTCACACTTTGACTGAACAGCAGAAGCGCATGCGTGTGGAATGGTGTGAAGAAATGCTTGTAAGATTTGATGGAGGCAATTCTCGACGCGTCTCTGACATTGCTACTGGTGATGAGATTTGGATCTATCAATTTGACCCTGAAAATAAACGCCAGTCTACAGTTTGGAACTTTCCAGACAAAAATCCACCCACGAAAGTGAAGCGATTGCGAAGTGTGGGAAAGAAGATGGTCGCAACTTTCTTCTCCAAATCTGACTATGTTGCAACTGTTCCACTTGAAGCACAAAGGACTGTTACTGCTCAGTGGTACACCACTGTTTGCCTAACAAAAGTGTTCCAGAAGCTTCGGGAACGGCGTCCAAGAACGGGTTTGCGTGGGATCCTGACAGCGCGTCCGTACACACGGCCAACATCACAATTCAGTTTTTAGAATCTACGGAGATCAAACTTATGACTCATCCGCCGTATAGCCCTGACCTGGCGCCGTGTGAGTTTTTCTGTTCCCCAGGATCAAAGATTGCATGCGTGGGAAGAGATTTTGCAGCCCTGAAGAAGCTGTAGTGACGTACGAGAAAGAACTTTCAACACTTGAAGAAAAAGACTGTCAACACTGCTTCCAAAAGTGTTTTCGAGGATGCAAAAGTGTGTACAGTTTAAGTGAATAATTTGAGAAAATGTTTTGCCAATATTTGATATATATATTTGATTTTGGAATACCGGTATTAACTGAAATGATTCTGACCCTGTTATTTTAACACTTCCCTGACACAAAACGGTAACTTTGTAAGACATAAAACTAGTTTTTTACCCTAAATTTACGTCGTTTTTTTCAGACCTTTACAACACTAAACAAGTCATAAATCTGAAAATAAATATCTTCTTTTCAGGTGAATGGACGTCCAGTGGCGGAGCAGAAAGTGAAAGATTCCTGTTGTATGATAATGGTGATGCACAGCCTGAAAGTAGAATATTAATTTTTGCAACGGATAAATGTTTGAAGATTCTTTCGGAGGCAACTACTTGGTTTATGGATGGGAACTTTTCCGTTGCTCCTCGCATGTTTTCCCAGTTGTACGTTATCAGGATTCCTTTAGGGGAGACTGCACTGTCAGTTGTGTACGCTCTGTTACAACGGAAGACACAAAGAGCCTACGAGGAACTTTTTGAGGTACGTAGTTTTCGAGGCATAAACATTTTTTGTCCTGAAGTATTATTATTATTATTTTTATTATTATTAGTAGTAGTAGTCACGGGCGTCTCTGGCGGGGGGTCGAGGGGGACGCGTCCCCCATATTTTGAAGTACAAAATATTCAACATTTTAATTTGATTTATTTACTAACAACAGATTAACATATAAATAATAATTATTATATTTATTTGGAATATAATATTCAGGTTGTGAAACGATTATAACAGGATTCTTAATATGCCTCAAGGGGTCCGTGAAGGTAAAGGTAACAAATTGAATCGAATATGATAAACAGGTTGGGCTAGGTAGTACCATTTAAATCACTTTCTTTGATGCCCCCGCCCAAATTTTACATGCGAGAGACGCCAGTGGTAGTAGTAGTAGTGTACCTGCGCCGAATTTACGACTTCCCGAACGCGTTCTGTTGTTATGCGTTCGGGACCAATGCTCTGTTATTATAATTACATAAATATAAGAGTTCTGGGAAAGATGTTTTAAATTATGTCTTTTAGAGATTCACTTTGCTGTCATATCAGAATTCGGCATTAGTTTATTTTGAGATCAAATAAAATCAATCAATAGTATTTTTTTTTTTTTTAAGGTTCTGAAGAGCAAATGTGAAGATCTGGGATACACTTGTCAACCTGTAACTATTGTATGTGACTTCGAAGCAGCTGTCCATAATGCCTTGAAGAATAAGCTTGGTGATGAAATTTCAGTGCAGGGCTGTTTCTTTCATCTCCGGCAGGCAGTATACAGGAAAATACAGGAACTAGGACTGTCCAGGCTATATAAAGAAAGTGACGAATTCGCTTTATACTGTAGCCAAATAAGTGGTCTAGCGTTTCTTCCAGTTAATGATGTGTCACAAGGTATGAACTTGTTAAGAACTATAGCACCTGATGAAGCTTTAGAGCTTCTTGATTATTTTGATTCTGTGTATGTGACAGGCACTTACCGAAGGGTAGGGGTAAACAATGATGTCGTGAGGGTTAAGAGAGTGCCACCAAGATTTCCGCCGGAAGTTTGGAATGTGCATGAGGCAACTCTATCTAACAATCCTCGTACAAATAATTTATGTGAGGGGTGGAATCATAAGTTTTCCCATTTGGTTGGACACAATCACCCAACGGTATGGAAACTCATACAATGTCTACAGAAAGAGAATTCCACCGTTCATTCTACCATTTCCCAGTGCGAAAGAGGACAATACCCCGTCAAAAAAACTAAAAAAGTTTATGTTGATCTGCAGCATAGATTAAGGAACCTATGTGTGGATTATGACATAAACAAAAGATCTCTTGAGGAATTCTTGCGGGGAATTGCTCACAATTTGAAATTAACAACAATGTAACTAGTCGTTCTTATTACTGCAAATTGTTTTTGCAGTCTTTTTTACAGTATATTTTGTTATATAAAATTAACGGTGTAAATAATTAGCCATTCTTTTCTTATGTATTAGTATTGTAATGACGAAGATATGTATTAGTATTGAAGAATAAATAGTTAACATTCTTTCAGTTATCCAAATAAGATTAATTTTTCATCATAAACCCTTTCCATGAAACAGAAAGTAAGCCATGTAACAAGGTTGATTTTGGATGTATGTATACCGACAAGAGAACTAGATTCACTTTGAACAAATTATTTTTATATTGTTTGTTTTCAATCTACAGTATATTTTCCAGCGAACGAGTGCGGTCGGTCGGTTTGGAACTAAAATGCAAGCAGCAGTGTTTCTAACCGGATTCCTTGTAATTAACCTATCACAGTTCTTTTTGTCTTATTCGTAATGAACCACTTCACGCATATGCTCAAGTGAAGACAAACAGTTTCAAAAGTTATTGAAGTTATTTGCAAAACATTTTAAGTAACAAGCAAAAAACAAAAAAAAAAAAAAAAAAAAAAAGGAAAATACTTAATCCTCCATATTAACTTGCGAATAAACTAATCTCGTATTGTACAAAGGATCAGATACTTTCTGTAGCAAAAAAAAAAACGAATTAAAATTGGTCGATTCGACTCGTTCCGAAGTTTTTGACGAGAGGATATGTAGGATGTGTACTCATTATTTTCTGCTGACTGTCTCTAGTATTTTTAAGTCTATAAAATATGCATAGGGGTAAACTCAAGGGAAGCTCGGGGCAAAAATCATCGGAGGAAACAAATTGTAGAGTACTCACAAGAAACACTAGAACTTTCGGTAGACATAGGATCTCCCGTTTTCAAAATATAGAATATGATTAATTGGGGAGCAGGAAAATTCGGTGTACGGAAAACTCGGTGTGGGGAATGTTAGGTGTAAAGAAAGATTCGTTGTAGTAGGCCGTAGGATTTATTAAAAACTCAACTTTGAGGATAAATGAGCGTATTTGTTTGAAGTTCAAATTTTGTGTAGAAGTACTTTTACTGTCTACTATCATTTTTACTGCTTACTGTTTACTTTATATTGCTTTATATTGAATTGTGTTCTTGAAATTATTGGAATTCTAGATTTCGAGGGATTTTAACATTTTATGGCTCTTACATGACGAGAAATTTGTTTTTCGAAGTCCGTTCGTGTGATTTAGCGGAGCGACTATCGCTACCAATCGACATTTAATTTAAACTTAAGTTCTTATGCTGTTTTGGAGGATGCCTCCTAGAGTTTTCTACTTCCAAAAAATGTAGGTTACTGGATGGGTAAAGTTGAAAATTGTTGATTTTTCAAAAATGTTCTGACGATTTTATGTCTATTTTATAAATAAATATTTAAATCTAAATTCTTCAAAAATGACATTGTTTGTTTATGTTACTCAAAGGTGTAAAAATAAATGCCTCAACTAAAGTATCTACGGCTGATTGGAGGAGAAGTCAATAAGGAGTCAATAGGGTTGCAGTACTTGCTTACCTTAACTTAAGACAAACAAACTAAAGTGTCTGACTGGAGGAGAAGTCAACTATTTGTACAACTATTATCTGATAAAACCATCCTGCTTTATATTGCCCTTTCCACTAAGACTTTTTTGATCAATATATTTTTGCATCTTACATATGCATATACAGAGTAAATTCATCCGGGGTAATATAGAACAGACCTCAAGAAAAGCAGCAAATATTCGCCATTGTACGTTACAGTTTGAATGAGATATTGGATATTTGAAGCGAAATTGAAGAATACAAATTAAGTGTTAGTGGTAACATACATAAATCACATGTTGAATAGAGATTTTTTGGGTGACTTAGAGTCGGTAACAACATCTTCCACAACATCCGCCAGCGAGGTCCGATCCTTCCCTGTCTTCCTCAGAAGCGATCCTGTTTCCTGCAATTTATTCACTAACAACCATATTATGTTTCTGTCTGGGGCAGAACGTGAGGCAAAGTGGTGCTTTTAGTTGTTCCTATAACTATTCTCTGAACTTATAGTTGTAATTGTTTTATTTCTGACAAAAAGTATCAGATCCATTGTGTGATGAAAAGTAGTTCATAGTAATACCCCGCAAAAGACATGAAACAGATATTGGATTCAATGCAATAATAATAATAATAATAATAATAATAATAATAATAATAATAATAATAATAATAATAATAATAATAATAAACTTGCTCTTCTTGAAATAGGTAATAACATTTTATTCGTTACATTTTATGATTTTCGTTTTCACAATGTGAAGTGTCGTAAATTATCGTAAGTGGTAATATTCAATATGTATTACACCGAATCTACCTTACATCTGAATTTCCCCACACCGTATTTTCTGTACACCGAATTTTCCTACACCGAGTTTTCTTACACCGAATTTTCCTACACCGAAATTTCCTACACCGAATTTTCCTAGACCCGATTAATTGTAGGCCCTATATATGTCATATGCAATTTGATAAGGTAATAGTATGAACACAAGAAAGAGCATTTATCAACGTTTAAACATACGCAAGTCATTACACAATTTACTTCATTAATAAATATGATTTAAGTGTCGTTATATCAATCTTTCGTGGACTCGTCGTAACCTGGAAGAATTCTGATAAATTCTACATGAAACTAAGACGGAAATCAGGACACATTTTGTACATTAATTTACAAAAAGAGACGAGACTTTTACAAACATTTACGACACGAGACGACAAAACCTGAATTCTCATCTCGTCTCTAGGGCAACGCTATGAGCAAGCAAGTTAGAAATCAAATATGCACCATCATGATTCCTTTAAGCTGCACTAAGCTGTAAATATACCGAATATCGCATTGGGGATGAAAGGGGAGCGATTAAAGTGGAATGCCTGATAATTTAAGGTCTCTCATAACTCCAGTGAAATTCAGGAAAAAATTTCTGAATTACGAAGAAAAGAAAACATACAAAATACATTATCAGGGTAACTCTTACGGCCATTACGTTATTATAAGATTAATGCTACTTCTGAAACTGATTTGATTGAATATGTATTTGGATAACGAAACTACTTTCATAAGTTTTTCAAAGTATCAAGTTTGAGAAGGACGAAGTTTGTCTTCCACTGTTGTTATCTCGTTGCTCATAGATACCAGTGATGAAATAATTGGTCGAAAATCACGCGGCCGCTTCTTGCATCAATTCATGAAGAAAATTGGTTCCAATATTAGGTACCTAAGTTCAGTATTAACAGAAAAAAAAAAACTAGCCTCTTGCAACCATGCGTAGCACATTTTAATACTTACACTTGAAATAAAAATATGACTGGATAAAGACGATTGCCTTTGTCTTTGAATTTCATATGTGAATAACAATATAGGGCTTTTCAGATAGAGGAGGGGAGGGGCAGGTTTTATTAAACAAGATCATACACCTGATATGTTTTAACTATAGGCAACTTGTACTTGCAGGCTTAACTCAGTCTTCTGAAGTCAAACGACAAATACCATTAAGATGTTCAAGAGAATAACGTATCAGCATTATTACATACTACAGACACAAAGATACCACTAGGCTCTCAAGTTTCAAAATTATATTGTGTGTGAAAGCAGTTAGTAGATTTAATTCTTTGTCACATGGTAGCTACACCCTGAGTGAAATTCAGAGGGGGTCCACGAGAAAATTCTTTCGTCATAAATAAAAGTTGTACTACTTAGAATTATTATAAAACCAAGATATCAATTGGAAGATGGTTAAAAAGAAATAAATTTAAGAAAAAAGTTAAGACATGGATAACTGATATTTACCCTCGTTTACGCTCTTGGTTCAATTTAGCTGTATTTATATGCTTTGGACATTTGAGGTAGAAATGAGTAAATCGAGAACCGTAACCTACTAACAAACACAATAGGTAAAACTTAAAAATGCGAGCCCTAGGTGTTATAATTTTTGACAAATTAACTTCCTGCCATTCTGTCCTCCTGCCATTTCGTCCGCTGCCATTTCGTCCTCCTGCCATTTTGTCCGCTGCCATTTCGTCCTCCTGCCATTTCGTCCGCTGCCATTTTGTCCTCCTGCCTTTATTTCCTGCCATTATGTCCCCTGCCATTTTGTCCTCCTGCCATTATGTCCTAAATTCATCAGAACCTCATGAGCTTCCACCGGGAATCGAACCCGAGTCTCCCACGCCAAGGGCGCATACGCTTAGCCACGAAGGAGATCCGAATTGAAACGCATTCTCCCTATGCGAAGAACGGGTATTCTGCTAGTCATAACCGAAAAAAAGAAGAAAAAGATTCGTGAAACTAAATTTTATACAGATTAGCAACTACTCTTTTGGAAAACAACATAAAATAATCAACCTTCTTTTTACCTTTCTGCCTTCTTTTGTTTGATAATTTCCACCTTCAACAATAAGCTAAAAGAAGAAAGCTTTGTTCGGCTTCCAACATGGAACAACACTCCAACATGGAAAGTAGCAACATTATCTTTATTTGAAAAAAAAAAAAAGTCAGGGCTACATTTAGAAGAAGCTCAACACACTTATCTAATCGTAAGTGCAACACTGCCCCTATGCTCTATATAAGGCAGGCCGCGGTGGCTCAGCTGCAAAGCGCTCACTTCTGATGCGAAGGGTCTATGGTACGACCTAAGTTCTATCAAATAGAATTTGTGGTGGATAAACGCTTTGTATGTGGGTTTTCCCGTTTTCTTCTACGTTCTGCATACCACTTCGTTCATTATCATTGTCACCGCCGTCATAGCCTTGAAGGAAATCATGAAACTCGAAAATATAGAAGAGGAAAAAAATTGCTATTGGACTGCCTGTGATCTCAGCTGGTTGTGAAAGGAGCTTTTCTGTTATGACACTCACAAAACATGAATGGTACATTTTCGAAATTGATTCTGCTTAACACTTAGTCACATTGTTAAGCACAATTGAGACCTCAATGGGTATTTGCAGAAAGGGGAGGGGCTATCCTATCCGGGAGGAAATGTAGCCTCGGGCGCTGATTGCAAGAGGCGTCTAACGAGCAAGAAGGAAAAAGTGTTGGAAATGAGTAAACATTCCCAAAACAGTATTAGCGGTCTGTTAAAGCCATATTATTGTCAGTTTGCAAAGAAATAGGTTTGTTAAAAGTTTTCTTCTAAGCTCCGCTCGCAATCCAAACCTCAGGTTTTCACTTATTGGGTCTTATGAATAAAGTGGAGCAAGGTGAGCATGCTCCAGTATTTGTGGAGTTTACTCCTTTTGGTATGAATAAAGAGGAGCAAAGAGAGCATGCTCACGGAGAGGTTACTCAGTGCTGGAGCATGGTCTGAAAACTATCGAGCATGCTCACATTTCATATGAATAAAAACGAGTTCGTGCTCGCACTTCGGAGTACTGTCTCCAAAAATCTGGAGTCACCTCATTAGCTGACTCAAGCCGTGCAGTGAAGGTGTGTTTTGAAAATAGCTGCATTCATGAATTTACAACGACGTAAAATATACAAGGAGCGCAGAAACACGTGGGAAGTGGACTATAAAACTCTGATCGCTTTGATCAAGAAAACGTGGAGTGGTTAAGTGATTATTTCCTAGGTGCAACAAATGAAACTCGAGGCGGGGCACTTACTAACGAACAGAGAATGCGATTTTTTTTATATATATTTGAGTGATCCAGGGTTTCAAAGTGGGGTAGGGGAGGATATAGGTGTGGATCAGAGTACGGTGTCCGTGACATTTGCAAATGTTCTAGACAAAATAATCGAAAAGGCTCCCCTGTGGATAAAGTTCCCAACAACTGTTGCTGAACAGCAGGCAGAAATGAATAAGTGGCGCCAAAAATGCAATTTTCCCTTTGCCATCGGGGTCATCGATTGCACACATATGGAAATTAAACGACCTCATGTATACGCGGAGGAGTAAATAAATCGTAAAGGACGTTTCACCTTGAATGTTCAAGTCACTTGTAATTGTAACGAGGAATTCACGAGCGTTGATGCTTCCTGGCCAGGTTCGGTGCACGACTCCCGAATATGGATGAATTCAGCTGTTCGTGTGGTCATGACAGAAAACAGGTCAGGAGCCTTGCTTCTGGGCGATTCTGGATATGCCATTGCTCCTTAGTTATAATAGAAAGATGCTTCGGTCAAGTCAAGCAGCTATTCCCTATACTGGAAAATAAAATACGATTGGCGACCAACAAAGTGCCTTCGGTGATTCTAGCCTCTTTTGTCCTTCATAATGTGGCTATATATCTGAAAGACGGCGAGTTTTACAATGTTGAGAGAGCGTTTGAAGACGATGACGACATGGAAGAGGATAACGAGGGTATCCCGCGCGTGAGAAAACGTGGGCAACAAAGGAGAAATGAAATTGCCAGGATATTGCCAGGAGCAACCTCTATGAGCATGCTCGGCTTCTGCAAGAGTAAGCTCTCAAAAATATTGATAGTTTTTATTCATACGAATTTTTTAGAGTTTGCTCACGAATAGAGCATGCTCATCTCAAGTGAGCAGAGTCTAGGCTCCATTTTATTCATACCACCCATTATTTGTCAGTAATAGTTAAGAAAGTCATTATATACCTAAGAAGGACCGTACCGTAGGGGAAGCGAGCGGGGCGACGGCCCCGGGCGCCGAAGTAAGGGGGGCGAATAATCCGGGAGAAAAAACGAAAAAAGATACGAAAAATTGTTTGGAATATATGTATGGGAGCGCCGTTGCCCCGGGCGCTGATTTTCCACGGCACGGCCCTGTACCTAAGTATGATTCCTTAATGATTATGTGATATACAAGCTGCCGAGTAATGATTTATACTGTATGCAGGAGCTTTTTCAAAATTGGAAACTATGAAAGTCTCAAATACGTGTTAGGCCTTTTAATGATGATGAGTTTGGTTCGTTAATCACACTTTTTTACCCAATCGGATTAATCACGGCAGTCAGAAGGAAAGTATGAAAAATAAGGCGGGTGAAGAAACACACACAACCTGCTATTTACGAAGGAATGTTAAAAATGAAGGTAAAGAAGGGAAATAAAAACATTTTTTAACCTGAAGCAGTTGTAGAATAGGGGCTTAAGGGATCAGAACTTAACCCAACGAATTTCGTCTTTTTCAAAGACAGATCACTACCAGTATTTGCTTTCGGTCCATTAACATATTAATTAATTTATTGGGATCATTTCTCCATCAACTACGTGTATCGCCAGGTAATATATATATCAAGGGCTCGGGGCAACAAGTGGACAAGCCACACTTTTGTGAAAATCCTTTTATTAGTTTAAATGGTGTGTTGTAAGTATATCTACATTTTTTAAAAATATATTTCGTCAGATTCCGACACGATAGTGCTGCCATCGTGTCGGAATCTGACGAAATATATTTTTAAAAAATGTAGATATACTTACAACACACCATTTAAACTAATAAAAGGATTTTCACAAAAGTGTGGCTTGTCCACTTGTTGCCTCGAGCCCTATATATATATATATATATATATATATATATATATATATATATATATATATATATATATATATATATATATATATATATATATATATATATATATGGGATAGACAAAAAATCTAAAAACACTTAAACAGGACACGTAAGTTTGGCCCTCCACTGTACAACACGTATTGATAGTTTTTTGTTTTCAATGTGACAAGTGGACATTCCTCTTCCATCAGCAGTAACCAGTTCACCTGTGAAAGTCGTGGTGTGAAAGTGGTGCAGTAAAATGGGCGACCTGACAGACTTCCAAAGAGGCAAGATCCTTGGTGCCCGTCTGGTTGGAGCTTTAGTGGCAACAGTGGCGAACATTGTGGGGTTATCGAAAGGCACTGCGTCCAATGTCACGAGGGCATACACAATGGGCAAACGACGTCTGCAAAGCACAACGGTGGTCGAAAAACAATCCTGTCAGATAGGGACCAAAGGGCATTAAAACGGATTGTAGCAGCTAAAAAGAAGACTACTGCAATAAAAATTACGTCTGAACTCAATTCCGGCCTACAGAACTCGGTTTCATCAAAAACAGTGCGACGGGAACTTCATAAAATGAAAATTCATGGCAGGGCCCCTGGTCAAAGCAGTAAATGCAAAGAGGCGTATCCAGTGGTGCAAGGACCACAAGGCGTGGACTCGTGATAAGTGGAAACACGTAATATGGCCCTATGAATCGACTTTCACCTTGTTTTCAACAACCGGTCATGTTTACGTATGGAGAACACCGTCGCAGACCTATGATACAGACTGTCTGCTCACAACTGCAAAGCATGGGGGTAGTTCTGTTACAGTATGGGCAGTAATATCGTAGTTTTCTGCAGGTCCCGTCATAACCTTGCATGGAATGATGAATGCTAAAGTGTATGAGACCATTTTGGAGGACCAGGTTCTCACATGGCTCAAATATTGTTCCCTGGTGATAGCATCTAGCTAAATGATTTGGCACCCTATCACACTGCAAAAACTGTGAAATCATGGTTTGAGGAGCATGACCAGGAGCTATCACACCTCCCCTGGTTCCCACAATCACCAGATCTGACATCATTGAGCCATTGTGGTCTGAGTTACAAAGGCGTGTTCGGTCTCATTACCCTCCACCAGCATCCCTTAAAGAACTGGAGCGTGTTTTGGAGGAACAATGGCACAAAATTCTACACATCACATTTCAGGAGATGTATACGTCCATTCCACGTCGGATCCAAGCTGTCTTGGACGCAAAAGGAGGTCCCACACGATACTAGATATGATTTTCAGTTTTGCAAGCGTTTTAGATTTTTTTGTCAAACCCCTATATATATATATATATATATATATATATATATATATATATATATATATATATATATATATATATATATATATATATATATATTGTGTTAGTATATTTTTTAATATGTTAATTAATAATAAGTAACCTTAAATCCAGGACTTTCACTTATTAAGAAATTAAGTAATTACTGCAATTTCAAACATATGCAGTAGCCAAAGTGTATTTTGGATTTAAAATACAAACATTAAATATATTATTCAGCTCCATTTATCAATTTTGAGAAATTCACAAAGAAGACTCCTGAATTTCCGTTACGTTTCAATATATATATAGTCATAAAATAATTTAAATTTAAAATGCTATTTATGTGGTCACATACAGAATAAAATTACAATTTGTAAATTTCTATCACTGTTCTCCAAATGGATTTAAAGAAGTTTTGTCAAATTTAACAACAACTCTTAGTTATGAAAGAATACATAATGATCGCTTTTCGCTGTTGCAATGATCTGTCCAAGCAGCTTGGGAGGACCGCGTTGGCTCAGTGTTCCGCTGGTCTAGTGGCTAGCACGTGTGCCTTTGGTGCAGGGGTCTCGTGTTCGATTCCCAGTGGGAGATCCTTTGTGATTTTAACTGTTCTCGATGTTTCTGTGTTCGTGTCCCTGTCGTTCTAGGTAATTAGAAAGAAGTCAAGTTAACAAGTAAAGCAAGAAAAATTAAGTAATAAGTAGTTCGTTATAGTACTGTTAAAAAAAGTGGCAGAGCGCTCACCTCTGGTGCACGGGGACCCGGGTTCAATTCCACCTCCCGCCAAGTGAATCTTTTGGTAGGCGAACACCGTGTGCGTTGATTTTCTCGTTTTTTTTTTCGTTTCCTACCTCTTCCTTCATTCCGTACATTATGCACTTTTTCGTTTTAGCCATTATATCCTATTCCAATCTTTAAATATAGTATAATTTGCATATATATCGAAAATATCATCATACTCTCTTGTTAGAGGTAACTAAACCCGTGAATCTAAGTTAAAAAGAAAAAAGTAAAGAGAAAGTTATTGGAGGAAACTGAAAAGCATAAACACGAAGCACAGTGAGGTTTTTTATGAGTAAGAACATAGCATACGACTAGAATAAAATAAAGTAATATTTGTAATAATTAATATTTCCAAACCGATTTTAACAATGGCATATATCATTTTAAACAAATTTGTGATAGGATCGATTTTGATTGATCAATTGCACGAGAGTATAGAGTTGAAAACTATAGAAACTGCTCATAGTTGCTCATTTTTAAAAATGGGTCCAGTCAGTAGCTTGGTAAAAGATCTTGGGCCTTATGCAGAGTCGTTGTGAAGCGTGATTAGTGCCTTACTAAGGAGTTCGACTAATATGTTTTCTGCAGTACTCAGGCCTTTAGTATGACGCCAATCATACGTCAAAACGACTCTTCATATTGCCTCTTACGTTCATACCATACGCGAGTGTTGTCAAACTATATGTGAATAGGAGGAAATACAGTGCCACCATGCAGAAAGGTGCGTGAAGCATTAATTGATATGGTAATGACTTTTTTTTTTGTTGTTGTTTACAGTTGGAAACAAATGAACATGAAAGAAGGAATATAGAGCTACTATGAGCAGACAAAGATCTTGATTAACGCTTGAACATCTGAACTGAGTCCCAATTCATCCTTTTCCTGCATGGTCTGAGGGGGGGGGGGGGGAGACGCGTGGCCATCAGGAAAGTGTTCGACCCCTCTGACGTCGTGACTGTGATGGGTATAGGCGGAAGAAATCGACTTTTTGCAATAATTAAAATGAAATTTGGAAACTCACAGCGATAAAAAAAAAGAAAAGTTGTTACGCGTGATTTTTAGTTTGGTTTAGAAAATTTTCTTCAGGATACACTGGTTAAACACAAAGTTATGGATAAGGTATAAGGCTCAATCTTGTGCATTTATTTTGTGTGGTACGTACGGATTTAAAGATCAATTAAATTTCAGCCGAAGTCAGCAGATTGGATGCATGATGGGAATCGTCCTCCCAAAATCTTCTTTAAGCAACATTATACACTGACTTTGATAGGCCTATTGGGCTTTTTTTTGTTGCTACTACTATTTTTTCCTAGATTCCAGTACGTAATACGAGTATAGTTGTTAGTCAGTATGTCTGAGTTACCTATCTGAAGCAGGGTCATCGTTTGAGGAAAACAGGAGAGCAATTGTTCCTCTGAGTTTGAGAAATACATATTAATCAATTGTATAATAATACACTAATAAAAAAAATACATTTTTATGTGAGTGAATAATCTTGCCCCCATTTAGCAAAATTTGCTGGTGTCTAAGGCAGAGTTTAGGCCACTTATTATTCTAAACTAGTTAGGTATTAGTAGGGTGGTCAATTTCATTCCCCTGTGGTTCCAAATGGAAAATTACAAACTGGCATTTATATGCTGGATTAGAGAAACTGGTTGAGAATTAGGATTAAAATTGAATTGAATTCTTAGTTTAGCGCCCCTTTCAGCAGCGAGGCTATATGAAACGTGGTTCTACAACTTAATGTGGAGGGGGGCGCGGTGTCACAGTGGTAGAGCGTTCACCTCCGGTGCTTGGATTCCCTGGTTCGATCCCAGCTCGACGAACACCGCGCTCGTGGGTTTTCTCGGGGTTCTCCCGTTTCCTCTCACTTTCTTCATTCCACCATTTCACTCATTTCTCATAATCATCGTCTCCTTTAGCCTAACCGGCATGACCGTGGGACGTAAAACTTAGATTTCATTTAATTTCATTTCAACTTAATGTGGAATCCGAACCACATGAGTTCCTGCCGGCAGTCGAAGCCGTATCTTCCACGCCACAGGCGTCCGGTGACAGTCGTAATAGCACTCAAATCCAAGTTTAGGCAAGAACGAACATGGCAGCTGCTCTTCGCCATTTCTATATTGCACTTATTATTATATATTGCTTTATTTATTTATTTCATTGATTTCTTTACCTTTAAATATGGTATATTGTATAAATCTTATCTTCTAACGGGTATTTCAGTTAGTATAAAATAATTCATCAAGTAGATACCTTGCTTCAGGAAATTGTACTGAAACTGAACTAAGCATTCTTAAGTTTAAAAAACAAAAATGTGGTACGTGAAGGTATTATTTTTCCTGGTAAAGTTGACTTTCATATATTCTCATTCCGTCCCTCTGAGGAAGTTTAAAGGCCTGGAGTAGTGTATTTTTGTCTATTTTCCGCCGGAGGCTACGTGATTCATTTCTAACCATGGTCACACTCACCAAAGAACAATATTATTATTATTGTACGAATTTATAACTTCTTAATTACTATATAACTCATATATGATATATAATTCAGAACAGTAGGGGAATTGTTCTATTTATTGAATTGTAACTAGCTTCCTGTATATTTGATTTATTACAGGCCTATATAAGTACTAATCACAATAGGCGTTTTTGGTATTTTGTTTAAACAAATGCATTGACTGTGTTCTATGTGCATAAATGATTTAAATAAGCCTAAACTTAGAAATTTCTACCTAACAGAGGAAGAAAATTTTAAATTAATTTATTTAAATAAAAACTGAATTTGTCGTAGAAGATTGTTCAGAAGATTATTGTAGTCAATAGTTACGGGTTACCATCGAGGCCGAAACTTAGAATCCAGTCACAATAGCTATCGCCTATATTGACGGCATGATACTTTGTCTTATTTTTGAAAATATAATTCAAATTTTCTAGTGATAACACACTAAATATTCATTATCTCAGTGAATAATGAAATACAAATGTTCTCCACACTATACGTGATAGATTTTATACTAAAGTAAAATAAAATACAATGATTTTCCATATCCTGCGTTTTTCCATTTTGTCATTTTCATTTAATAATTGACACTTCCCCTTTGAAAACAAAAATATACTAGTTTCTTTTCCATTCTTTTCAGGAAGTGCATGATGTAGACAGACCCTTAAACACACCTTTTAATGCACTGAAACATCAGCAGAGTTGATAATTCAGAATGTTAATTTTTGAGAACCACGTTTTCCTTAGTAACCCCTTATGGGGCGTTTACACTTAGTCGATTTGCGTTCGATTCAGTTGAATTGACGTCACTTTCAACTTAATCGACCGTGTAAACGGGCATTCAACTTAATCGCTTGTTGATCGAAAGCGACTAATCCACTGGCAACTGAATTAAAAGACGTTCTATTTTCTGTGGTTGAAATAATTGAACACATCCATCGATCTGATTCGGCCTAGTTGCTTCGATTTAGTGGCAAATGCAGCGAGTCGATTTAGTCGTGCGACTAAATCGACCAAGTGTAAACGCCCCATTACGGAGACCTCATCCGATTAGTTATAAGTGTAAATAAAAAAATTCTTTTTTCTGCTCCATGGTTTCCAAGCTACTCCAACTAAACAAACTGAAAATTAATGATAGAACATCCATACGTATGAATTATTTACATGTCAATTTACATGTTTTGCAAAAAAAAAAAAAAAAAAAAAAAAACTTTGGTTACATCTAGCGACACTGCGTGGTTCCTAGTGTACTTCAATCGTTGCTTCCTAGTTTAAAAATATATGCATGAACAAGGCTTCTTTATGGTATAACCATTATTTGTGTACCGCTTCAGATTCAAAAGTTCTACTATCCCAAACTCCAGGTTGCATTGTATATTGGACACCCTCTATTTATATTATGCGAGTAAGGTAGAGCTAGGAAAAAATGCAAAGCTGAGTTGATCAGTTAGAGTTTCTTTTTTTCCTCTTAAATCTTAAGCTTTACACAACACGAAGCCACATTGAACATATGATGCGAACAAATATATACGTTCCGATTCAAAATGGGATAAAGGAAAAAAAAACTTTTGTTTTCTTTCTAGTTTAATGACCCACGATTATGCATCGAGGCTATGGGAGACGGTGATGATAAGACGAACGGGTCTAGGAAAATTTGGTGTAAGAAAACTCGGTGTAGAAAAATTCGGTTACAGAAAATTCGGTGTACGGAAAACTCGATGTGGGGTAATTTAGGTGTAAGGTAGATTCGGTGTAAAACATATTAAATATTTCCACTTACGATAGCTTACGACACTTCATATTGTGAAAACGAAAACAATAAAATGTAACGAATAAAATGTTACCTATTTCAAGAAAAGCAAATTTATTTATTTATTTTATTTTATTTTATTTTATTTCATTTTATTTTATTTTTATTTATGTTTTTTATATTTTTTTTTGCCTTGAGTCCAATACCTCTTGCATGTCTTTTGCGGGGTGTTACTATAAATTACTTTTCATCACACAATAAAGCTGTCACTTTTTGTCACAATTAAAACAATTACAGCTATAGGTATAAGTTCAGAGAATAGTTATAGAAACAACTAAAGACACCTTTCATATAGTACATCATAGACCATATACGGGGTGTTTTTTTTAAACTCACGAATTTCATTTGGGTCTAGAATTTCTAACTGAAGTACGATTTTCATGCGGTTTTTGGCAAATGATCAAGGAATGATGGGAGATTTATGGAATTGTGTTTACTGGTTTAAATTAATTAGGGATAATATCGGCCACGCCTCTAGAAAAACAGCAAATATTCGGCAGTGTACCTTATAATTGGAATTAGATGAGATGCGGTGTGGAGATTTGAGTTTCTTCGTTAGATGACAACCTAGCGAAGGTCAATAAGAAACAGGAAACTGGCCGTTGTATTGAGAATTATGCTGTGCTACTGTATCAAGACAGTTACAATAATGTACTCTTTGGAGCAACGTGATTTTATCGTTAAAAGTTTTTGGAGAACGAAATCTGTTGTTGCTACGCAAAGGGCATTTACAGGCACTTTTGCCTCACGTTCTGCCCCAGACAGGAACATAATATGGTCGTTAGTGAATAAATTGCAAGAAACAGGACCGCTTCTGAGTGAGACAGGGAAGCATCGGACCCCCCTGGCGGGTGTTGTGGAAGATGTCAGTTACCGACCCTTTAAGTCGCTCAAGAAATCTCTCTGTCGTTTGTAGTGAGAAACCGGCTATAGCTATTCAACATGTGATTTATGTGTATTACCACTAACACTTGTATTCTAGCATTTAACTTGTATTCTAACACGTAATTTGTATTCTTCAATTTCGCTTCAAATATTCAATATCTCATTCGAACTATAAGGTATACTGGCGAATATTTGTTGTTTTTCTTGCGTGCTGCTCGATATTACACCGGATGAATTTAAACCAGTAAACATAGTCCCATAAATCTCCCATCCTTCTTTGATCATTTGTAACAAACCGAATGAAAATCGGACTTCAGTTAGAAATTCTAGAGCCAAATGAAATCCGTGAGTATTAAAAGAATCACTCTGTATATACCGTACATATGTAAGATGCAAAAATATATTGATCAAAAAATGTCTTAGTGGAACGGGAAATATAAAGCAGGATGGATTTATCAGATAATAGTTGTACAAATAGTTGACTTCTCCTCCAATCAGACACTTCAGTTTGTTTGCCTTAAGTTAAGGCAAACAAATACTGCAACCCTATTGACTCCTTATTGACTTCTCCTCCAATCAGGCGTAGATACTTTAGTTGAGGCATTTATTTTTACACATTTCAGTAACACAAATAAACTATGTCGTTTTTGAAGAATTTAAATTTAAATATTTATTTATAAAATAGACATAAAATCATTAGAACATTTTTTGAAAAAACTCGTCGAAATGTAGAATTCAAATTATTTCAGGAACACAATTTTTTAAATTTCTTATAAAAGTAAAAGTATGTTCTACACAAAGTTTGAATTTAAAACTAATACGCTCCTTTATCTTCAAACTTAAGTTTCTAATGGATTCTACGGTCTACTACAACAAATCTTTCATTCCACCTAGCATTTCCCACACCGAATTTTCCGTACACCAAATTTTCCGTGCACCGAATTTTCTTACACCAAGTTTTCCTACACCGAATTTTGCTACACCGAGATTTCCTACACCGAATTTTCCTGCTCCCAAGACGAACGATATTGGTGCTGTCTTGAAAGTAGGAGGAAACGGGAGAAGTAGACCCACGCAGACGGTATTTATCCACCACAAAACCCACTTGGTGGGAACTCTAATGGAAAGCGAGATCTCACTGTTCAGAGGCGAGCGATCTACCACTGAGCTACCGTGGCCGCGAATGCCATTTCTTTTGGGATTCTCCTGAACATAAGCAGAACCATAGTCTGTCATTTTCTTACATATGAGCTCCCTCATGGCTGTATGGTTAACATACGCGTCTTTGGCACGGGATAGCCGGGTTCGATTAATGGTGGGATTTCGTCTTGTTCGGATGCATGTTAATCTGTAGACCCACGTCTCATATAACCTTGCTGCTGAACACAACGCTAAAACCCAATTCAAACTCAACTAATATTCTCATTTATAAATGTGAGACTCGTAGTTATTTATTTTTTAAAAAAAAGTACACTATATTCTCTAAGAAGAAATGACGCATAAGATAAAAAAAAAAAACAATTAAATAATATGTATTAACTGGGATGTTATTGTGGTTAACTGATAAAAATTTTGCTTTGTTGTGAGATCTCACAAAATTTAGATTTCATCTCAATATGTAGAATTATGTATCATATGGTTTCCTATGGGTTTTAGGCTAGACGCTGACATCCAACTATCTATTGCGCAAAAGCTTATAGCATCGGGTACCACTACTTTATAAATTATATTGCAATAATGTGTAAATACTGTATTAACTTGATTAAATTTGAGAGTCGCGATTTTAAACAAATTGAAAATTCCGCAACTGTGAGCAAACGGTTTGTTTAGTTTCTTTGCTAAATTCAAACTTTCTTTCTTAGATTTATTATTTGTATATGCAACAATCTTGCAAGTGTGTGCAGCTCCCAAGTTTGTGTGGTGTTCGCCTCTGTTAACGAAACATAATACGACAGAGTCGTTCTTCAAAATTCTACAATATTGTTAGTTTTCAATGAGAAAAAAAGCTTCTCCAACGATGAGATACCAAATGATAAATCTAAATGAGATGGACAAAATGGTATGCTGGAGTGTAAAAGCTCACATATAATTTTCGAGAAAATAAAAGAAAAAAAATATTAAGAATTAGTTCGTATAAAAATCATGCTACTTATTGAGATGAAAGTAATAGATACTGAAATATGTCTTTTCAATCTCTTCATTATGACATAAGCAAGATGACAGTACGTAGTATGGTACAGAGATGGTGTGAATCAATGAAAACTTGACTCACGACCCACTGACTCACCACCCATCGTGATCCATGAACCACTGACCCACTGTGACCCACTCTGAACCACTACCCACCATGACTACTCCGAGCCGCCACCCACCATGAACCACTGGGACTCACTTCGACCCACCAAAACCCATCATCATCTACTCTGCCCAATGATTCACGCCTTCTTCTCTACTGACTAAAGAGTTTACACTTGTAATAAAACAAGTTTGTGAAATTATCAGTAATCGACGTTTGAACTTCTGCGGTGAATCGCGCAAGAACCGCTCTGTTACAAAAACGGTGGATCTGACCTTTACGATATAAAATGGTAAAGTGTTTGTCATGGGCCAAATTACGATAAACTTCAATTTAATCATCATATATAGAAGTATTTTCTTGTTGAATTACAGATACTTTTCAGTGGAAAACTGAATGAAATTTGAGTCTCCAATCAAGGTATAGTAGACCAACGTAAAGGAGTAAAAATGATGTAGTTTTCCATATAATTAAGCACACCGTACAAACCTTAATTTCCATTAACTAAGCTTACAATATAAATTTTGTCTATTTTTTTCTCACAATTTTATGGCTTAATTGCCTTGTGCTCTGAACGCTCCATATAATAAACATACGAGTCAACAATTATTATAGTAGAAAGCAATGGATATATAATGCGAAGCACTGTGTTTCTTGTTTCTCGATTAAAAATTATTTCTCAATTTGTTTTTCAACTAATATCGATCATTTTTGCTTACTTTTAAAATCAACCCACTACCAGTTTCCCATATATAGAAATAGATTTTAAAAAAATGTTAGAACACGTTCTGTTTATTTTTAATAAAAACGTTAATATCCTGACTTTCAGCTCCGTCAGTTGAACAACTTGTGAGATACACATTTTTTTGCAAAAATTCGGACCCCCACTTCCCCCTTTGTATAAGTATTATAATGAAATTGATATAACACTTCAGTTGAAACTGGGGCCTAACTATATTCATTTTATTTAATTTTGCCATTTGGTCGTGTTCATCACGTGCAGATAGTTACAGTCAATTTTATGTAATAATTCATATAGTACAGCTGATTCAAAAATATATTTTTCCAGTAGTTAGCACCTCTAAAAACCCACAGGCTGTATCTGGAAAGCCAGGTTGTAACTCCTGTTGCTATTATTACAATTATTACCTGTACCTGAAGTTTTCTTTTCACTTAAATATACATGTATACACTCCTCTTAGGTAAGTAAACAGAAACAAATGGAAAAGGAAGGAAAATGGAGGCCTTGAAAGTAAAACATACGTAGAAATTCACCAGTGTTCACTGCTGTCTATAGGGATGCGCACGAGTCGAGACGAGTCTCGAGTATCGACTCGAATTCGAGTCGAGATTCGAGTTGAGACACACTTTGTAAAATTCGAGACGAGTCGAGACAGACGTATTTCTCGACTCGAATTTTCGAGTCGAGACTGTTCGCAAAAATCTCGACTCGACTCGAATGTCTCGAAAATCTTTCTATAATTTTTAATATTATTTTGAAGATGGTACTTACTCAGAAATAGTCTTGAAACTAATTCAAGTGAGCACCCATGCATAGACGTAACTTAGGAGGGCAAGGGGCAACTGCCCCCCGCATTTCTGAAGTTTATTAGGATAGTCATCCAGTGTTATCTATGAACTGAGCTGAAGCGAATACAACACCATTTTGCTTAATTTTATGTTTTTGTTTCACAGTATTAAGGTCTTGAGGCGACTAACCAGGCCAAGAGAAAGGAGGGGCAAGGAAGTGAAAAGATAGCGACTCTGGCCTGGCAAAAGGTACCAGGTAGAACTTCAGTTACTCAGTCAGGATGGCCGGTCGGAACAGAGTTCGTGGCCATGCTCCACCTTTAAAATGCTGCTCGTTAGGCATACACACTGCCCAGGGCTTAAAGTGGTTTCAGTGAATAGCCACCTCACCAGAATGCTTATCCACAGTTATTTGCGAGAACGCAGTCAACAATGAAAGTAAATAATCCCTGATCTATGTTCCAGATCTGGTTTGATAGATCATATTACTAGTCGTTTCATAGACGGAACCAAAATATTAGTTAAAAATTAATGCACAGTTTATACAGTGACTGTTGTTGCACACGAACTAAATTCTGACAACAGGCTGATTTGCCAGAACTTTGTGCCGAGCGTTCCGGCTCACTTTAAGCCTTGACACTGCCTCTCTACTACTAGCTTGGTAATTGTCACTCACTTTCGATGCATGTGTTCTGAATTGATTCACACCTCACTTTATTGCTTTTTTCGTTTATAGACATTACATGTTCCTTTACGACGGTAATAATAATTTATAAACTGTATTGTCATGATTTCTTTATTTTTCTGTTATATCATAAATGCTTGTAATTTGAATAAATATAGGACTTATTCAGAACATTTTTTTGGGGGTTGAGGATCACAGAGGCAGTGTAAAATTGTGATTGAATATATATTTAAAAAAAATTCTCATGTTCAGAGATGTTCATATACCTTCTCTCTTACTGATTCTGGCGGTTTCCTAGGCAATGGACAGTTATTAAAAAATTTGTCTTACGATATCTATACTGATATTATTATAAAATGTTCGACTGTAAACTGTCTTTAAGTCTGAAAAATGTTCTAGAATAACAACGGGAATGGAACTCTGATTTTAATCATATCGGGTAATGTCTTGTAATAAATAAATGTTTTGCCACATCCATCTTAATAAAGGTTAGTGAACTTGCGTTGATAGTCAAAGAACAGGTCGGTCTGTTGTCTGGGATACAGGGTGAGTTTTATAAGGATAAGCAGAGACATACAGAACTCGGCTCTTTGTCGGAAATCTTGTGGTCCTAAATACAAAATATATTTTAATCCTTTCCCTGTATCACAAAAATAGCAACATCTATTGTTGTAAAGTGGAAAGGGGGAATTGTAAGGTTAAAACAAGGAGTTTTTTTTTTTTACTAATAGCCACCCTGGCACCCAAACCAAAAATAATACACTTAATTTATTCTGAAGTTTGTGTTTGCAGTGAGCAAGAGCCCCCCAAAGCTCATATGGGCCCCCATGTATTTTTTGAATATGTATATTTATATGCATTTTGTATTATTATATGTATCTTTTATGAATATACAAACCCACGTCTGAATCCCCCCCAAAGTTACAGAGAAATCGGCGCCCTTGGCAGTGAGCAGTTCGTTTGAAGGTTTTTTTTTTCTGTATATATAGCCTTCACGTGTATCGGTGTATAGTGGTTTCATTTTTTATATTTTATCTAGGGTATTTGAAGATTTCTCAAGTTTCACAGTAAGTTGTTGTGACTAATATGCAGTGCTCAAAAAAAAAAAAAAAAAAAAAAAAACTTTGTTGGAATATTTTAATAAGAAGCCGAAACTTAGCAATATTGACAGTATCAGCGGAGATAATGAAATAGTGACTAAACAATCTACTTCTTGCGTTTCAGAAGATAAGAATTCAAGTGCTAGTGTGAAAACAGTGTCAGAAGATGAAGTCTCAGAAGATAAGAATTCAAATGCCGGTATTACTGTAGAAACAGTGTCACAAGATGAAGTTTGAGTAAAGTTGCATTTCTTACATTCTCATCGGTATCTTCGTGCTCTACCTAATGACTCTCCAGCACTTTGTGGCACATTTTGTATCTTATTTTATCTTTAACCAGAACAGAATTCCTGTTCTACCTAACCTTCACAAAATGTATATTTTGACTCTGGAAAAATGTAATAGTAATTATTTTCTCTACCATTGCAGTTGCTTCCAGAGCCTCTTAATTTTCATCTACTATTTCAGCATCCCTGAAATTAAATTAATTATCGTAGATCGCCATTAGTTCACTACGAGTATATTTATGTCGTGAATACTGACCAACTACAACTTCACCGATGTTCCTTCGCTATATAAAGGGATTCAGAGGTTGTACATAATGGTAGTTTCCTGTATATATATATATAAAAATATATGGAAAGAAATTACAAATATAACTAAAGTGTTGTATATGAAAAAAGTGAGTTAGATATAACAATGCAGTTTTATTTTTTTAACTTTAAACTTAACTTTCGTACTACCTATAATATTCCCTCTTAAAATATTTTTATATGTTAACAGAATTATTTAAATTTACTTCTAACATCAGTTTAGAAATGTTGGACCGTAAGTGCTACACCACTTAAGCACAGACACATTTAAGAAAATGCTAATAGTTAATGGGGGGGGATGTAGTAAGTTAACTAAAACAGTGCAAATATAGGATATCCGGTCATTTCTCTTCACACAAGATAATATACTATGAGTACCTATGTTTTCATTAGTTTTCTCCTGTCAAATTAAATAACAAGAATCCTTTTTTTTCTTCTAATAAAATGCAATAATAATATTTCATAGGTTCAAAGGTCTCAGAAGTTTTGGAGGGCACCTGATTCTTCTAGTTGCGAACGTGCAACTAACTAACCAGTAATGTAGTTGGAGACATATCCCTGCACCAGTGGTGCTGATATTTATTAAATTTGTTGGTCCCGGTAATGTGTGTGTGTTAAATTGTCATATATCCAAACACATACACTTAGATGCTGGGGATCCCAAGCAAACTTGGGACGCCCATGACCCCCCAGGACTTTTTTTTTTTTTTTTTTTTTTTTTTAGATTTTCAAACTGTGCTGTCCATAAGTGTGGAAAAGTGTGAACGTTCGTGTCCGTCCGTCCGTCTATCAACATATACCAGAGCGAAAACTTTAAGATACGCAAGCGATTATTTTTCAGTTAATTTAGCGTCGCAAGAATGGATTCTATCTCCTCTGTTAACTCTCTATTCACCACGGAAGCTTCTCAGATAAACCATTTTCAGTTTCAACATTAGTACCATGTGTACACAAACAACAAACGTGTTTCTGAAATCGATTCAATGTCTCAAGAGAATACATCATCACTACCTGCAACAGTCTTCTAATACCAGAAATGGTTGAAATTTACTAGTATTTCAGGTTTCAATATTGATTTTCATAACACAAAAATGATGACTCAAGAAAGTTTTTTTTTTTTTCGGTCTACTCATTGTTCGACGAATAGACTCCATTTCTTTCTTTAACCCTCTATTCAAATCGGAAGTGGTAGAAGTCAACCATTTCCGCCATAGAAAGCTACGTTCATAGCCATAGAAGAAAAATGGTAATAGATAGCGACAAGTGTTTTCTGTCAATCGATCCAGCGTCCCAATAGAATATATCATCACCATACTCAGCAATTTTACCAAAACCGTAAGTGGTTGAAATTTACTAGTACTTCTGGTTTCAAAAGTTGGTTTCGTTGATTAAAAATGGTGTTTTATTTCGACTTTCATCTACTTGTTCAACCTGGAAATGGTAAAAATCTACGATTTTTTGGTTATAATACTGATCACATAATTGATAAAATGGAAATAGATAACGATAACCTTTTTTTTTTTTTTTTTTTGTATATGGGATACAATCCTGAACAATATGTTTCACCTCTGATTTTATTCCTCTTTTTCAGAACTGATATCAATTAGCAATTACAGTTTCAATATTAATCTTCGTAAAACAAAAACAATAAGAACTATCGAGTAATGACTCTTTGTAATTTATTCAGTGTCCGAGGAACAGAATCAATCTTTGATCTTATTCCTCTGTTGCAACCAGTTGTTAGAGATGCATACTTCAAGGTTGAGTACTGAATTCCAGTTTGGAAGTCTATCCTAGTGTTTCACACTGAAACGAAACTCACTTATTATTATTATTATTATTATTATTATTATTATTATTATTATTATTATTATTATTATTATTATTATTATTATTATTAGTAGTAGTAGTAGTAGTAGTAGTAGTAGTAGTAGTAGTAGTAGTAGTATTAGTATTAAATTTTATACGTTGGAACTGGAACTATCTCCTTGTGTGTCGGGAAATATTAATTTATACTTACATCACATCACCTCAAAATGGACTAGAACGGCATTTCCCATACATTTTTAAAATCAGGACTATTTTCACTATTTAGAATGTTTTGTGGACCACAATACCGGTACTCTTTACACTTTGAAAAACTAATTTATCATCAACATTTGACCATGTCTGCATACATTAATAACAATATACAGTACGTTCATTTTTACATAATAATAATAATAATAATAATAATAATAATAATAATAATAATAATAATAATAATAATAATTTTCGAATATCAATTAAGGTTCCCTTATTTTATTTTTGTATAAATAAATACATATTCCTTTCATTTAATAATTCAACCGTGTGCGTAGGTTTTCTCGGGGTTCTCCCCTTTCCTACCACATTCTTTATGCCACAATTTCATTTATTTCTCATCATAAGAATTTCCTTTAGTCTAGCCGGCATAATCCTGGGACGTAAAACTTAAATATTTCATTTCATCTATATATTAATAGCGGTGTCTGTGAACAAAAAACTTTAGTTCCAAATTGAAAGTGGCTATGATTGTGACTCTTAATTACTTAAACCACCCGAATGATCTCGATCAAATTTTGACATAGACGCAGTTCTGGCTTGGGAGTGTTTTTAACTATTCACTTTGACGTTAGAGCTTAGGGGAGGGGGAGAAGGAGGAATTATACAAAAATAAATAAAACTTAATAATACTTGAATCGAACGACCAATCTCGATCAAATTTTCAACATAGATGGCGTTCGTGCCTGGGATAGATTTTACCATTTCACTTTGATGGAACAAAGTTGGCAATAGGGAGGAGGGGGAGATATACAAAAGTCAATAAACACAAAAATAAAAGTGCTCAGGTTTGTGAGTTAATAACTCTTGAACCACCCGATCGATCTCAATCAAATTTTCAGTATAGGTGAAGTTCGAACCTGGGACGTTTTTATTATTTCATTTTGATGGTAGAACTTAGGGGAGGGGAGGGGAGGGAAGGAGGGCAAATATATGAAAATGAATAAAACTTAATAACACTTGAATCACCCGGCCGATCTCGATCGCACTTTTAACATAGATAAGGTCTGTACCTGGAATGTTTTCATCATTTTACTTTGACGGCACAATGTAGAGGAGGTTAAGGGGGACATATACGTAAGAAAAAAATAAAATAGAATAGAAGAAATATAAAGTAAGTGTTTTTGTGACTTCATCACGCTTAAACCACCGAACCGATCTCACTCTAATTATCAACATAGATGAGGTTCGGACCTGAGGTGGTTTTCATCATATCCCTTTGACGATAGAACTTAGGGTAGGAGGAGAGGAGAGGAGAGATATAGAAAAATAAATAAGACTTAGTAACTCTTGAACCGACCACCCGACCGATCTCGGTCAAATTTTCAACATACATGACATTCGGGACTAGGATAATTTTTATCATGCCATTCCCCCCAACATGAGAAGGGGAGAGGGTTATATAAAAATCACCGAAAATGACCAATATCAAAGAACTCTTTATTAATAGTAACGATGGAACATAATACTATTTTCTTAATTTAACCCAGCGAAATTGGGGTGCGTCTTGGATTCGAGGACGTCTTAAATTCGAGTAATTATCGAGAAATTCTTAATTAAAGATGTTATTAACGTGTTTTTGAAGCTACTTTGCTAGCCATAAATATTTTAAATTTTCTATTATATTCAATCATTCAGACAACAATGGTGTCCTGCGTGCGGGTTTGTCACTTTTGTAATTGAAAACGAAGAAGAATATCTTAGTCACAAAGTTTATAAAATGTCAGTCCTGGAGGAGAAAGTAAATTATGGTTGCGTATGTAATTTTCAAATTATGTTTGAGATTCTTAGCTGTAGTGCCTGATTTTCATATCTGATTTGTTTCAATTTTATCTTCTATCTCTTTTTTGGACCAATGTTCATTTCTAAGAGCACCAGAAGGGTAGATCTCGAGTATCACTTTTGATTCGCGGACTACAGTTTGCAACACACTGGGCTTGAGTATATGCCTATTTACGGAAGGCAAGGGAACTAAAAGATTTGGTACTTAATATTGAAGATAGTTGTATGTCCTGTGTATGTTGTATATCGTTTCCATGTTCAGCTTGAAAAAATATATAAATGATTCTTGATGTAGTGCACTATAATTGATTTATATATTCGGAAGACACGGGTGAGATCTTGGATTTAATACATACATTTCGCGGATTGCCCAGAGGGAGGTTCTTTTGTTTCAAACTCCTTTAAAGATCTGTTTAGTGTGTGTGTGTGGTGGCGGGGAAAATATTTTGAGGTGACTTGACTTTGAGTTTAACGTCCCGTTCAGCAGCGAGGCTATATGAGACGTGGACCTACTGATTAACGTGGAATCCGAAACACATGAGCTCCCGTCGGGAATCGAACCCGGGCCACTCACGCCAAAGGCGCGTACGCTAACCGCTTAGCCACGGAGGAGCTCGGGAAGATATTTTATTGTTGTTACACAAAGAATATAAACTAGAATCGAATGAGCCATAAATAAACGAATGATAGGAATTCGGAATACCATGATGTTGTACTTGGAGTCTAAACATGAATGAGGAGAGGGATAATGTGTCAAAAAGAATTTAACTATATTTTATAAAATAGATTATTAGTGTTATTAGATTTATGGCATATCCCTCATATAATATTTCGGAATACACCAGAGATAGTGGTATTATAACTCCTACGTATAGTCGAATTTTATATTTAAACGATATGTACGTAAACATTTTTGTTACCATATCAGTCACTCAATTACTTGTGTTACTAGCATATTATTGAAAACCATTAGAGTATTGTTCATGTAATACTCGTGCAACGAAAATTTTAAAGAAAGGGGGCACGGTGTCTCAGTAGTAAGGTGCTTACCTCTGAAGCATCTAGTCCTGACTCGATCCCCGGCCACGTAAGTTTGTGGTGGACATTATTTTCATGGATTTTTTCGGGGTACTCTCTTTTCATCTAACATTCTCATTCAATTAATTCCTCCATTATCATTAACTTGTCTAAATCATCGACTGCCTTAGTCTACGGTCATAATCGTGGGACGTTAAACTGAAAGATTTTATTTTTTAAATTTTTACTTTAAAGATAGAATTAGTTTAAATAACTGCCTTAATAGTGCGAGATCATTGCACATGTTTCAAATTTGAAATATTAACTGTTGAAATGAATATCCTTTTCTCTTCTCTTTCTCCTTTCTTTGTTATTGATATACCCAAAATAAAATCCTGATCTCGAAAATAGGATATAATTTGAAAATTTTAATCAATATGTTATTGCTAGTGTGTAGAACAGTATACACATCTATAAAGTATTGAACAGTGAATTCTGTGCTTAAAAATCTTAAGTCAACAATTTCCATACAAAAGTTAGTTGGTAAGCCTGATTGGGATGAAGAGACCTCGAAGCTTCAAAACGACCTGTTTGGATATCCATTTGGGGAGGAAGAGACCTTTTTTTGGGGACGAAGAGACCTTATGGGGACAAAGTGACCGCTTGTGCTTTCTGGAGAAAATTGCAAGAGGTCGATACGTCCCAAAATGGGGACCAAGAAACCTGTTCAAGATATCTATCTATCTATCTATCTATCTATCTATCTATCTATATCTATCTATCTATCTATCTATATATATATATATATATATATATATATATATATATATATATATATATATATATATATATATATCGTATATATAAGTAGTATGTATAGTATATGTATGTGCATTTTTCTTGTCAAGTCAGGAAACAAGCTTCACTACACTCTTTTATCTCTCTCTCTCTCTCTCTGCTGCAACAAAGAAAACTGAAGTGATGTGCCGAATGATTCCATAAATTGAAAATGTATATATAAATAATGTTAAAAAACGAACAACACATTTGGTGAATTTCTTTCAATACGGTGTTAAGAAATGGCTTCATTCATCCAATTGCCATAGTCTTTCCCCTTGAAGAAAGTAATAAATAAATGATTTTTAAGTTAGTGAATGATCTTATACATTGAAGGGGTCTTGGTAGCAACGTTGATGATACATGAAGCCATATCTACCTAATGAATTGTGTTCAATGCAATGTTTGAGGACGGCCACCTCCATCCCCACAGCCAACCATCGCCTCAAGAGAAAGAAGAAAAAGAACATTTTGAAGGCATTGGCCGAATGATATATTCGAAAGGTCTTGATAGTCATTTTTAATACATGAAATCCAATTTCATGAATTGTGTTGAACGTCGTGTTTGGGACGGCCTCCGCCGTCCCCATAGTCATTCCCCACCTCTCCAGAAAGACGAAACAGAAGATTTTGAAGAAATCGGCCGAATTATGTTATACGTTGAACAGGTCTTGATAGTCTCCAAGATAGTACATGAACTCCAATATATTTCATGAATTGTGTCTGGGGATGCCCTCCTCCGCCCCTATAGCCATCCTTCTCATCCCCAGAAAGAAGAAACAAGATTTTGAAGAGATGGCCAAATAATGTTATACGTTGAAGAGGTCTTGATAGTCTCCTTCTTAGTACCTGGACTGCGAACTCCTATATATCTTATGAATTGTGTTTGGGGATCCCCTCCTCCGCCCCATAGCCATCCCCCTCCTCTCCAGAAAGAAGAAACGAAAGATTATGAAGAAATTGGCCGAATTATGTTATACGTTATATTATGCCTTGATAGTCACCTGGGTAGTACACGAATTAAAATGTATCTCATGAAATGTGTTGAACGTCGTGTTTAGTGGCGGCCTGCTCCGTCTCCATAGCCATTCCTCTCCTCTCCAGAAAGAAGAAACATAAGATTTTGAAGAGATTGGCCAAATTATGTTATATGTTGAAGAGGTCTTGATAGTCTCCTTCTTAGTACCTGAACTCCGAACTCCTACAATATCTCATGAATTGTGTTTGGGTATGCCCTCCTCTGCTCCATAGCCATCCTCCTTCTCTCCAGAAAGAAGAAACAAAAGATTTTGACGAGATTGGCCGAATTATGTTATACGTTGAAAAGGCCTTCATAGTCACCTGAGTAGTACAGGAATTCCAATGAATCTCATGAATTGTATTGAACGTCGTGTTTAGTGACGGCCTCCACCGTCTCCATAGCCATTCCTCTCCTCTCCAGAAAGAAGAAACAGAAGATTTTGAAGAGATTGGTCGCATTATGTTATACGTTGAAAAGGTCTTGATAGTCACCTGTAGTACATGAATTCCAATGTATCTCATGAATTGTTTTGAACGTCGTGTTTTGGGACGGCCTCTACCATCCCCATAGCCATCCCCTTCCTCCAGAAAGAAGAAACAAGATTTTGAAGAGGTTTGGTGAATTATATTATACGTTGAAGAGATCTTGATAGTCTCCTTCTTACTACATGTACTCCGAACTCCAATATATATCATGAATTGTGTTTGGGGACGACCTCCTCTGCCCCTATTGCGTTTCTCTTCTCTACAAAAAGAAGAAACAAGATTTTGAAGAGGTTTGGTGAATTATATTATACGTTGAAGAGATCTTGATAGTCTCCTTCTTACTACATGTACTCCGAACTCCAATATATATCATGAATTGTGTTTGGGGACGACCTCCTCTGCCCCTATTGCGTTTCTCTTCTCTCCAAAAAGAAGAAACAGGAAATTTTGAAGACATTGGCCAAATGATGTTATTAATGAAGAATTTATCTTTCGTGTGAGTCCTATACAATTATATATTTAAGAAAAGACTACACAAAGTTAGTAAATTTTTGGACTTTCGTGTAACAACAAAGGCATAAAAATAATTCGTATTACTATATTATCATAAAATTTCTAAATTGCAAACTTCATTACGATTTTAAATAATTATATACTTTTCTAAAGGCCGGATGAATAGAAATCTTAGCATGATTTTCCGCGTATTCTACTATCGGTAGTTATATTGAATTTTAGTTGAGTTCTAATACCAAACGACGAAATTGGTGATACATTACAATTAGGCAGTAGGTGACTTTGGTGCACAATACTAAAAACAAGATAGTGCACAATACCAAAAACAAGAATAATGTAATCTGTTAAGCTTCCCATACTAAATGGTAAATTTTCTGCGGCTTTCAGTTCATCGTCGCCTGGGGGACTATTGCCCTTTGACGTCACCACAGGAAAATAATAATGGTTAGTCAAGACTTATTGTCAGCTTATTGTAAATTGTAAATTAAAAGAATTCAGCTAGTTGTAAATTATGGTGTTAAATCTTGGCCAGTAACTCTTTCCACCTTCGACTTTTGCTTTACTTTATTGCAACTTTTGGTATTTGTTTAGTTCCGCGCAATTCAGTTTAATTATTTTTTTAAATTCAGTTTACGTGTTGATTTTACTCGTTCAACGATCTGTTCTTTGCTCATGTGTTTCAGTCATTCTATGTAGCACTTCTTTGGAAAGCCAACTATACAGTTTTACAAGATGCCGAAATGTCAAGCTTGGAAGAATTGCAGTAATTGCAATTCTTTCCACCTTAGTTGTTTTTGGTAAGTTTCCTGCTTCGTACAAGAGAATGCGTAGTCATGTTCTCTTGGAGTGAGGACATGTGTACTTGGCGACCATCAGGACAAAGAGGGTAAGGTGATTTGGTGGTTTGGAGTATTCCATACGGTGACTTTTGGCAATACTTGGAAATATCGTCTGACGCTTCTATCTGACGTCACACACGAGTCGAGAACAAAGTTGTTGAACACAGTATTCTGGGGACTGTTCGATATTGGATTTTGTATCGACAAGTTAGTGTGTTAGGTGATGTACATGTAATACACCATCAATGGATTTGGAAGATTTCGTCTTTGGTGGGATTGTATAATAAATTTAACACAATTCAAGAGAGGTCATGTGCAAACCATATGCAAACTGGATGATCAATGACAGTAGATGTGTATTGACAAACACTGAATTATCTGTGACGTATCATCCAAAATTGGCGGAGAGGAATTCTACGCTCAGGAATTCTGTTTCATAGCAACACCCCTGACACACACACACACACACACATCCACACATCTGCTCGGGTGTCCCGACAAAACGTACCAGCGACAAAACGTACCACTTGAATTTTCGCGACAAAACGTACCACTTTTGACGACCTGTCATAAATGACAATCTGTCATGGATTAATTAAAGCATTTCTGATATTTATTCTACGACAAAACGTACCACTTATATAAATTACAACCTGTCTTGGACTATTTAAAACATTTCGGATATTTAATCCGCGACAAAACGTACCATTGCAAGCTTTTTTTTTTTTCAGCGTGTTCACAGATTATTCTCCAGATCGAACAAACTTCTCTTAAAGGTTCTGAACGTGACAAACGTAACATTAAACACATTTATCAGCGAGTAAGAGAACACGAGTCTTCCAAAATACATTAGACCAATGTGGGTGCTTACGTATGTAACAAAAGAGAACATAATGTTAAGAAACTACTTCCTCATGAACAGGTAAAACAACGGCAGTATAAGATTGAGAAGAACAGACAGGTAATGTATTGAGTTGTCAAAGTGCAGAAACTCATTGGTAAAAGAGGGCTCATTTACAGAGGAAGTGTAGCAGCCTATAAACTGAAAGAGACAGCTACAGATCATGGAAACTTTTTGCATATTATTCCTTTCTTAAGCAAATTTGATCTTCCGCTTAAAAGTAATTTAGATAAGGTCACCGAGAAGAGTCATATACGAGGAAGTAAGCAGGATAGTGGTCGCATAACTTTTACTAAACACGATGAATTTTGTTTTGAATGCTATCAATACACTTATCAGAGAAGATATTTCGAAAGAAGTCTCTCAAGCTTCAATATTTTCTGTCCTATTAGACACTACTCAAGATATAGTAGTTTCAGGCCAGTGCTCTGTTGTTTTACGGTATGTTGTTAAAATGGTTGTTAAACAAAGTATTGCTGTCATTGTAAAATGCATATCTACCACAGGCCAGTGTCCTTGCGGTTTACTGCTGGAAATTCTGCAGGAAGTTGAACCTTGATATTAAGAAGTGTATTGGAAATTCAACCGATGGCTCAAGTAACACGCAAGGACAATATTCGGATTTTTTCAATTCACCTATGATCAGTTACACGTGTGATTCAGTTGATTTTGAGTTTAACGGCCCTTTTAGCAGCGAGGCTATATGAGACGGGACATACTGATTTACGGGAAATCCGAAGCACATGAGCTCCCGCCAGGAATCGAACCCAGGTCTCCCACGACAAAGGCGCATACGCTAACCGCTTAACCACTAAGAAACTCAATTATACGTGTGGTGTTACGCTCATATACTCAATCATGTCATATGCGATCTGACAAAAAATTGCATTGATTCTGTGGCATTGTTCTGCTGAATGAATGTACGATATTTATGCGTGAGTCTTATCAGCGAATGGACATTTGGACGATCAAATGTTAACAAAGGCATCTTACAGTTATTGCGGAAACAAGATGGTAGAAAACACACTGTTTTTCAGAAAAAAGTTTGGTCATTTTTCGAACCCAGAAAGTGCTTTGTATATAGAGTTGACCATAATAATTAAGAAAATTGCTTCTACAGAAAATATCAAACCAAAAGCTAGGTGTAAAGCGAAAGGATATATAAAATATATTCTCAAGTTCAAAACAACTCGGACAGCACAAATGTTCCTTAAGATATTTCAAGTGACGACCTCTCTGTCAAACTATCTCCAAATAGAGGGTGCTGCTAGTGTAGTCCTATCGGATGCTGCAGACTACTCTGTTCCAAATGAAAGAGTAGAGAGATGATTTTGAATCCGTTAAGAATGCAGCATTAAGCTTTGCGGAATGGGCCAATAACCAATTTGAAGACTTAGAACGTGATTTCTTTCTTTTTTTTTTTCTATTGACCTGTCGACAATTCGCCTTCAGAGATGGACAAAGATTTTCCTGTGAATATGAATATGAAGCTGCTTCTATCCAATGACCAGGTACTGCATCGAAGCATTCAACACAATATTGGACATGGTAGTTTCGAGTATTTCTTCAAGATTCAAGAAGCAATGTACTTTATGGATTATTTGGACCCTAGACACCTCAACCAAGTAACAGAACTTCCAGACGTGCCTTTCGATAAACTTACATATTTTCTGAAAAACTTCAGTAAAGAAGTTTCCAAGGATAATATAAATGTATTCTCTTGGACTTTTGAAGGACGTGGATATCCTTGAAAGTCAGTCTTGATGACGAGCACAACCGAGAAAAAATGACTGTCCTGATGGTGCAAGTGATCCAGAATTAGGATAAAATACATTTGTTTACAAGGAAAGCGAATGGAAAACGTGTTTCAAAATTGTCCAATGTGCTGCTTTTTAATTTTGCAGAATTGTAAATTTTGCAGTAATACTTATCCAGGTTTCCAGCATACAAATTTTTATTGACTATGCCCGTAACTCAGGTAACATGTAAAAGAAATTTTTCAAAACTTAAATAAACTGAAATACTTTTAAAATAGATTAACGAGTACCATGTCTGAAAAACACTTGAAAACATTTATGTTGATGTCTATTGAAAAAGATTTATAAAAAAATATTTCGAATGCAAAAGTGATAGATACAGTAGCATCAAAAACTAGTACACTAAAACATCTGCTAATTTTGTAATATAGTATACGTTCTCCTTGAGCTTCATATAACATTTTGAACAATTCAGAATAATATACTGATGAAAGAATATCAGATTTTAATTGTCAATTGTTAATACTATTGACTTACTGTAGAAAGAAAACTGCAATTGATTTGTGACATTGAGATTCTGGTGTCCCTTGTGGGAGAAAGCGCCCGCGCCCCTCTAATAATGTCTATCCGTCTCTGGTCCAAAGCCTGGATAAAGTGTGATGGAAATCAGCAAATATTCAAATATTGCATATGCAAGATTCTTGCTGGTCTTGGTCTGGCGAGAATCTTGCAGGTGTGGTCTTGGTGTTGGGAGAATCTTGCAGGCATGGTCTTGGTCTTGCATCCCTTAGTCTTTCTTAGTTTTGGTCTTACATCGGTACTTTTCTCACCACCAATCTGTTCAACTTTAAACCTTATTTTGGCCGATATATATATATACTTATATACCGTCCTATCAAGTGGTACGTTTTGTCGCCTGACATTATTTGATGGCTGATTGGAAGACTGTTTGCAAGTAGCCCTCCAGGCAAGTGGTACGTTTTGTCGCTTGTCATTATTTAAAGTGTTTTAAGAAAACCCTTCACAAGCAGCCCTCAGGGTAAGTGGTACGTTTTGTCGGTGATACGTTTTGTCGCTAGTACGTTTTGTCGCGTATTCATCTGCTCGTACTGTTGAGATAATTCAAACATTTAGATGGGAACTACTCAGTCATCGTCCTTACAATCTCAACCGTACCCTCCAGCGGTTTTCTCCTTTTTCTTCACGTGATAAAGTGGCTTGCATTGAAGCCTTTGAATGACTGTAAAGTGCTCAAGACATCAGTTCTGGACTGGCTGCATTCTCAGGTGTCAGATTTTAACACAGAATGTATACGGGAGCTTGTGCCACGATACCAGAAATATCTGAACATTCATAGTGACTACGTTGAAAAACAACCCAGCTATGTACTTGTATATTAATCAGAATAAATTTCGTCTATCATTTTCTTGCTTATATTTATTTATTTATATCTGAACGCGCTTTGTATTTACGATATTTGTCTTTTGGAACAACAGTCTAAAGCTCACTACGGAAGTCTCAGCTATGATAAGACCAGGATAATGAGATACAATCGCAAACAACTACCATGCCTCACAGAACTGCAAGTGTATATTTCTTAGAGCCTGTTGAAAAGAAATTAACTGGTATAATAAAATTGCTCATCCTTCATTATTTTAGTAAATCTTTATTACAAGTAGACACTAAATTTTCTTAACATTTCATCTCAAATGAACGTTTAATAGGTTTTTTAGATGCATTTCCCCCCTAATTCTTGTTTTAAATAACGATTACCGATTTTCTTCTAGAAAATTTGGTATGTTTAAATAATAAAAAAAAATGATTACACATAACTTAGGAACCAAAGGTCTGCAGACAAAAGTGTTCTATATGGCAACTAAGCAAATCATGCTCTATCTACATATGTCACGTTTGATCAAGATTAGATGACTTCTGTAGATCGACTACGATATACTCTGTCATTACACTTTAAAAAAGGAATCAGTGTTTCAACGTGATTTGCACACCACATTCAAGTGCAGCAATTTTGGGACATAAAAGTAAAGGAAGCAATAGCCATATCACGTGAAAGGAACAGTCTCAATGAAGACAATGGGTTTTAACTCAGTCTTGTCTTTCGGCCCTTTTCAGAAACAAGTAACAGGCTTTCAATACAGCCAATTCTCTTACTAGGGAAGTACATGAAGTGGCACGCGGGGATCTGCATGTGTTATATATCGTTGGAAAGGTCACACCGAGTATACCTCACATGTGAAATATCTCGCTTAAATGGGGCCTGTAGGGGACGTGGCGACCATTTGAAAATCAGAACAAGGTACGCTCCGAAACACCAGAAAACATTGACAAAATAGGAAGCTCTGATGTAATTGTTTTGAGTCGCGGTATATATAGGTTTGAAAGGTAGCTGAATACGAATCTAACATCAAATGTTATAAATCAAAATGGCGGATCCAATATAGCGGACACAAATTACAAAAAAAAAGAAGAAGAAGAAGAAGAAGCTATGGATCTAAAATTGGGTATATAGAGACACTTGACGTCGCTATGTATGAATCGGATACCGAAAAGTGTAAAATTCAAAATGGCGGATCCAATATGGCGGACAAAATGCAAAACACTGTTATGGAACTGAAATTAGGTAGATGTCGCTGAGTACGAATTGAATATAAAAAGTGCAAAATAGAATATGACGGATCCAATGTGGAGGACGAAAAATGAAAAAAAAATGTACAGAACGGACATATGTTATTCTTAGACATATAGTAGAAAAATACCTATAGTACATAAGGGGGCAAATAGGGGCAGATGATATTTTACAATAAACAGGGGGCGGGTTTTGCTATACAATCATGCCGAAATTAAGGCACAGAATGCAGAGCAGGTTTTGTAGCGCATATGAAAGTTTTATGATACGAACAGATTGCAATCATAGACAATAATTATTTTACTACCAACTCCCTGCCCCGCCTCCGATAAGATACGCGGGGATAGGCATGTGTTATATATCGTTGAAAAGCTCACATCGACTATACTTTACATCTGTAATATCTTACAAGAATGGTTCCTGTAGGGTACGTTGCGACTATTGGCAGATACCATCTGAAGATTCGAACAGTGACAGTGAAAAGTGTGTGTTTAAAATATCGTTATGCTTCCATAACTGTCTTTCCGGTTTCACATTATGCCGTGTACACTTGTAAGAAATATGCATGACAAATGTCCACTCTCCGTAGTAAGGATGGTACTAACATCGAGAGTAGTTTCGATCTTGTCTTGGTCTTGTCTCTAGTTCGAGACCGTGATGTGCTTTTCTAAATCGGTTCGTCTCGATACATATACGTCCATTCTGTAGTTTTGCACATTTTGTCCGCCATATTGTATGCGTCATATTGCATTTTGCACTTTTAGCATTAGATCCGTACCCCGCGACCACGAAAATCTTTATCTATAAGTACTTGTTTTCAGTTCTATAGCAGTGTTTTGCATTTTGTCAGCCATATTGGATCCGCCATTTTGAATTTTATATTTTTTGGTATCCGATTTATTCATAGCGACGTCGAATATATCTACATATCCAATTTTAGATCCATACCTTGTATTTTTGTAATTTGTGTCGGCCATGTTGGATCCGCCATTTTGATTTGTAAACATTTTATGTTAGATTCGTATTCAGCTACCTTTCAAATCTATATACACCGCGTCTCAAAACAATTACATCATAGCTTCCTATTTTATCCATGGTTTCGGAGCGTACCTTGTTCTGATTTTCAAATGGTCGCCACGTCCCCTACAGGCCCCATTCAAGCGAGATATTATACATGTGAAGCATACTCGGTGTGACCTTTCCAACTATATATAACACTTGCAGATCCCTGCGTACCACTTCATGTACTTCCCTAGTTAGACATAATAACAGCCAATCAGGAGCCAGCATTTTCCTCAATCAATCACAGACTCCCATTCATAGTTCTGTCTCTAAATAGTTGCCATATATATATATATATATATATATATATATATATATATATATATAAGTAACCAAGAAAGTTCTGTCGCTTTTTCACCCACCACAATCGATAAGTTACCTAAGACATACCGGGAAGATTAAAGATAGTCCCCATCAGCATCGACGACCTTCTGCCAACGTTCTGGAAGGCAATGACTCAATCGCGCTAGAATTTGGTGGGTCGTGAAGCAAAGAAGGTATCAAGTGCATGTTGCACGTCTACTATTGACCTAAACTAGCGTCCTCTAAGGTGATTGTCCAGGGAATGGAATAGGTGATAACATTGTGTAACACGAAATCTGCCCTTTTCTTATGTATTTTTGTACGAGAAAATCGAATCTGTAATTACTTTTTGTGTATCACATACCAATTTTGTGAAAAATTGAAAAGTTTGAAACTGTGTACTTTGAAATAGCTACTTTTACAGGTGATAATGAAATATGATTAATGATTTGTTTGGTAATTGAAATTTAGCGTACTTTTTCAGCATCAAGGATATATGAGACGTGGTCCTACAGTTTAGGGTGGAATCCGAGCAATTGTGTCGTTCATTGTTCTCCTACCGGGAATCGAACCCGAGATCCCATGCACCGAAGGCTCGCGTGCTACCCACTAGACCAACCGGGAAGGCAAAAATGTCCTTAATATAAAAATTGTTGTATATGTAGAATACCTTAGAACAAATTATCATTGAAAAATCATCCAAGCGGCAATTTTTCTTCTTTACAGAAAGAATATGCTGTTTAAAAAGGGTTCTCCTTATCCCCCAATTTTCTCCTACTGCATATGTCTTTTTCTGTGTTATAATAAGGAGCACCAGTTTCTCGTATTTCTCCTCACTCTTTCTTCATTTCAGGTAGTAGCCCATTAATATCTAATAATAATAAACGAGTTCAGATTTGTGTTGCGTACATTTGGTGCAATATGTTCTAGCATTTGAATAAGTTTTGGTTCGATTATATTGTTATTTGCTGAGTGGTGTTTCGTTAAGTGTGGTCGGATTTGCCGCATTGTATATTTTTGTGGTAGTGTGTGTTGTGGATCTGGGTATCAAGAAAATATTGAATAAATGTACACCTTTAGTTAAAAAGGCTTATGAACTGTACTTTAGCTGCAGGGTTGGAGACTAGGTTAAGTCTTGGGTTCCGCACGTATGTTGCAGTACGTGTTACAGGAATTTGAGAACCTGGCTACAAGGAAAACGTATTTCTATGAAATTTGCTGTTCCTATATATGATTTGGCGCTAACAAATAGATCATGTAATGTCTGTTACGTTTGCTTGCCAAATGTAAAGGACTTTTCCTCTAAACTGCAGACTCAGTACTCTAATTTAAAATCAGCTATTCGACCCGTTCCCCATAGTGAAGATCTTCCAGTACCTAAAGCTCCAGGATATTACACTATTGATTCAGAAGATGATACCTCAGACGTTCCAAGCAACGGAGAAAGTGTAGACTTTAACCCATCTGCATCCTAGTCAACTTCACCGTACTTGATCATACAAGAAGAGCTTAACCATCTTATACGAGACTTAAATCTTCCTAGAAGAAAAGCGGAAGAGCTGAACTATAGGCTTCAAGGGTGGAATCTCTTAGCTCAAGATATTAAAAGCAGTTTGTTTATAAAACGACAGTCATTTTGAGGACTAGTTTGTTGAAAACGAAGGCATTGTTTATTGCAAAGATGTAGATGGTTTATTTCAGTCTTTGGGACATGAATATAAACTCACTGAGTAGCACTTATTGATAGCTCGAAACTAAGTTTGAAGACAGTGCTTCTCCATATTGGAAATGTTAATCCATCTGTTGCTGTAAGATACGCGGCTCATACAAAGAACATATGAAGTTATGGGTATAATATTGTACTTCATTATTAAAAATTAAAATGGCATGTATGGGGGGACTTGAAAGTTATTGGTATTCTCACAGGAATGCAACAAGGATATCCAACTATTGTTTTTTTTTTTTTTTTTATCTGAGTGGGACACCGCGACCAAGTAAACCACTACGTCCTTAAATGCTGGTCTCAAAGATAGAATTTCATTCCTTGCTCCAGAAACATCTCGTAAACCAATTGTGAACCTCAAGATGTATTTTTCCTACCATTACATATCAAACTTGTATTGATGACGATTTTTGTTAAAGCACTAGATAGAGAAGGTAATGCTTTCACGCACCTTACGGAGAAATCCCCGAGCTTAAGGATCAGTATTTGTTGGTCTACAGATTAAAACAGTCATGCAGGATGAAGACTTTGGAACTAAACTCTGAAATTGAGAAATTAGCTTGGCTGTTATTTAAACTGGTATGTTGAGGATTTCTTGGAAATGTAAAAGCTGAAAATTATGAAGGTATTATTGGTGACATGATGCGGAGTTTTCAACTCATGGGATGCAACAAATAATTAAAATCACACTTTCTGCACTCACATCGTGACTTTTTTCTTCAAAACTTCGGCGTAGTAAGTGATGAACACGGAGAACGGTTTCATCAGGACATTGTCACATTTGAAAAGCGTTACAGTGGAAAATGGGCTGAAAGCATCTTGCTGAATATTGCTGGTCTGTAGACAGAGAGATTCCACCAAAAGATGTCTACAAGCGTAAGAGACCAAAGAGTGTATTTTAAAGGATAAGTCAACAAAATTTAATGTTAGTCAACAAAATACGCCTTCCCAGCCTACATTTGATAGTAAATATACGTAAATATGTACATTTCGTATAATGTGTTGTGATCTGCCCAACAAAAACGTGACGTGATGGAACATTTTGGTTTCCACCAATGAATTCAGCACCTGTCATTTAGTTAAAATGACATAATTTCATTTGAAGGACAGAAAAAAGTTTTAAATTTGTTACACAGTGTAATCGGACGGTGCAATTTCCAGGGAGTATGACGAATGCAATAGAGTTTTCCATCCAAGGCATAGAATGGTATCTCGGGTCAAACCAGCCACGAGGGCTTAGCATTGTCTTGTAACAGCATTGTCTGCGATTGATAAGTGCTGACTCCAGAGTTTTTAGTTTCTTGAACACGGCTCAACTGCTGACAGTACACTGTTTCATTGATGCTCTGATTAGCTGGTAGCAGTTCCCGATGCAGCGAGCAGTCCACCAAACACACAGGAGGACCTTCTGGTGCAGTGCTAGTTTCGGTTGTTTTGGATGCTAACCAATGATGACGGCGGCGTGGAGTTCGTACAGAACCCACTTCTCACCACATGGCAACATCCCGTCCAGAAATGGCTCCTTCCTCAGACAAGACAGCAAAGAAACACAGGTGCCTGCTCGCGTTTCCTTCTTGCCCGGAATCAAATCATGTGGCACCCATCGACCCAACTTGCAATGCTTCCCAAGTTATTTGAGGTGGTGCCGAATGCTTTCTCCACTCAGACTATGTCTGACCACTGTTTGCCTTAATTGCTGCAAGAAGATCTTCATTTTGTAAATTTGTTAGTCTTGCAGCACTTGGTGTCTTCGAGTGTTTCGTCACCGTTCTTAAAATTGATAAATCACCGCTGTACTACTCTCGTAGTCACGACACCCTCACCAAAGGCCTGACATATCTTCCGCCCCGCAGCAGCGGCGTTTGACCCCAATTTAAACTCGTACAGCATACACGCCCTTATGACACTTTATGGAGGTCCCATGTTCACTCTGTCGTTATTCTAGTTCACGGTGTAACTGAACTGCCACAACCAGGTAGTATGTTTTATATACCCCCAACAACAACTAACTTTCACCTTATCTCCATTCACATTCAACTCACAGTGTGAAGGCCAATTGAGCATAGACTTCCACAAAAAGTGACAAAACTTTCTTGGTTACCTTTACATATCTATCGATCTATACATACATACATAATACATACAAACATACATACACACACACACACACACATATATATATATATATATATATATATATATATATATATATATATATATATATATATATATAGGGTGTAACATAAATGCAAGTCCAAAACTGGCGAGGTGATTGCAGACATCCAAACAAGTAAAAATGTTCCTATAAACATGGATCCAATGCCGCTTCGTTTCTGAGATACAGGGTATTCAAATGTCGAGTGCCTCTAACGTCTCACTATGGGAAAGTAAATGGAAATGTTCAATATTACAGGAATAATACAATCGAATGGAATTTTGTCTGTTTAAATACATTTACATTAACATAGAGAATTAAACTAATCAATATTTGAGGTTATTGGGTTGTCAGTGTTGCCAACCTGGTACAAAGTATTATGCTTTCAAATGGCACTAGACGTCAACACGTTAGCATATGATTGCTGACATCAAAACGTTCCTTCCGCTTCGTTTTAGAAAGACAAGGCGTCCAAGTGTGAAGTCAATTAACGGCTCACAATAGTAAACAACGTTTCATAGATCACAACTATTACATATCTCCCAAGATAAGTAAGTGACAAAGGTATTCGATGAAGGCCACAGCGTTCGTTTATACCACACATAAACTTGGGAAGTTAGTGCTGCATGTTGAGAAACGTTTTGATATCAGCAATCATATGTTAATGTTTTGACGTCTAGTGCTATTTGAAAACATAACACTTTGTACCAGGTTGGTACCGTAACACTGACAACCCAATAACCTCAAATGTTGATTAGTTTCATTCTCTATCTTAGTGTAAATGTATTTGAACAGTCGTAATTCCATTTTATTGTATTATTCCTGTAATATTGAACATTTCCATTCACTTTCCCATAGTAAGCCATTAGAGGCCTCGACATTTGAACACCCTGTATCTCGGAAACAAAGCGACATGGTACCCATGTTTATTTTTTCTTGTTTGGATGTCCGCAATCATCTCGTCACTTTTGACATGCATTTATGTTACACCATATATATATATATATATATATATATATATATATATATATATATATATATATATATATATATATATATATATATATATGTGTGTGTGTGTGTGATGTGTGTGTGTGATGTGTGTGTGTGTGTGTGTGTGTGTGTGTGTGTTTGCTGCGTAAGAGGTGTTATAAAACCATAAATCGTAATCATTTGACAAAAATTGGGACTGAAAATTTTCTGCTTGTGTAAAATCTTAAAAAAAGAAAAAAAAAGGTTATTAAGCTCTTTATAGCTACTGCTGGTGAAGTGTTGACTGTTTTAAATCACTGCATAAATTGTTCCCCACAAAGTATTTTAAAAAGGTTTTTAAGTTCAAACGTTTAGAACCTCGGGCGTCTCTGGCGGGGGCACGAGGGGGACGCGTCCCCCTTAATATTTTGAAATACAAAATATTCAATACTTTATTTTAATTTACTTTATTTACTAACGACAGAATAACATTATATTTATTTGTAATATGCTATTCCGGCCGTGAAACGATTATAACAGAGCTCTTTATGTACCTCAGGGGGTCCGTGAAGGTAAGCAGAAAGGTAACAAGTGGAATCGAAGATAATAAAAAGGTTGGGCTAGGTAGTACCATTTAAATCACTTTCTTTGATGCCCCCCAATTTTACATGCCAGAGACGCCAGTGTTTAGAACAATTTGGACTTAACACGTTTTAAAAAACAAACACAGATATATATATACATATAGATATCCAGTCTCTTCATCACAATCTCTGAAGATTAATGCAATGTCTCCATTCGAAACGACAGATGACAGTATCTTCATCTGGCTGATAGCCTGAGAACCCTTTCGAAAATCACGTCACTAGAGAAAAAATAAATTCTTTCTTCATGGTTTGGGCCTTTTTTTTAAGAAACGATTTTTGGTTATTGTTTACTATGTCCAAAAATTTCACCAGAATGCCTCCTAACAGTGGTTGAAAAATGTTCAAACGCTAATTTATTTTTGCAGTGTTTGATTGATTATTTTTTTTTACAAAAATTCAATGAAGGATGAAAGTAGAAATCCTCTGGGAACTCAGGATCTGGTATTCCGTTCACTAGTATCCGAATTATTAGACTATGCTATGTATAAGCATGGGAGGACTTATAGAAAGAAATTTTTTCAGTTTAACGTCTTACGATTATACCCTGTAGGCTAAGGGAGAAGAATGGTTAAGGCAAGTGAATGTTGATGGAAGAATTGGTGGAATGAGAATGTGGGAAAAATGGAAGTACCCGAGAAAACCCATGGAAACAATGTCCACCACAAACTTACTTGGCCGGGGATCCAACCAAGAACTCCACCCACCCGAGGTAAGCTGTGTAACACTGAGCCATCGTCTCTCCCTATGTAAGTCTTACAGAACAGCTATGCGGTTTGTTGACAGGTAAAAGACCAGAAAGATAGATAATAGCATATATATATATATATATATATATATATATATATATATATATATATATATATATATATATATATATATATATATATATAGAGAGAGAGAGAGAGAGAGAGAGAGAGAGAGAGAGAAATTAGATAAGTGCGGACCGGATGGATCTCCTCCGTGAGACCTAAAACTATATTATTTTAAAAAGTTACAGTTTTCTAGGTGTGGATCGAGAAACCCCTATGGATAGGGCCGGATTAAAGGGGGCTATAGCCCCGGTCCTTCAGGTTGACAGGGGCCTCCACTTTGATCAAAATCTCAACTGGCTATCTAAGAAGAATCATGAAGATACAATCATCATCATAAAATAAAATATGCCCAAAATTATGAAACATATTCCCTTAACTTTCCTGTTGTACTTTCACAGAAATGTATTAGATGAAGTCAGCACGGGCTACATACTTTTTCTAGCCCCGAACCTCCAGATGGAAGAATCCAGCCCTGCGTAGATCCTGCTATAGACAATGATAAATGTCATAGGGACTTGAAAGGCTGAATCCATATCTACAAACCATTTCTCACTGTCTTCCATCATTTTTGGTGTTTGGCTATTAATATTGAAGCTGGAGATGCCATATTTTTGGTTGAAATACAGGAGCAAGCACGGAGAAGTAGGGCCTAATCTATTTTTGGGAGAGTGTATCCATATTTAAAGAAATGTTTCTCGGTACATCTTGTCGCTTTTGCTCTAATACCTGTCCAGAGACAGCCAGACTCCGTGCTTATCAAAGGATCCAATATATTCCAATCAAAAATTTTCTTGTACGCCTTATATTTGGAGAACTACATATAGTGTAGCCTAACCCAAACTATCACTTAGCTCAGTATGATGTGCTTATTCCGTAGAAAATACGAAAACTCGATTTAGGGGCCGTTCCAAACTTTCGTAGCCCCTGATCCAAAAACTAATTATTAGCCAAAATCACAATCTTTTGATTTTTATTATCATTCCTAAAATCCTTGACCAAGATCGCAATCTTTTTATCATTATTTATCATTCCTAAACTTTTAGTTAGGATAAGTGTATGTGTATAAGTTTGTTCTGCATGTTCCACGTTATGGTGAACAACATCGTGTCCGTGAGTTTCCACTTAGTTCTCCCGTTTTATCATAATTGTGGGACAACTTTCATCTCCTTATTCCACGAAGTAACTAAACCAGGGCGCAAAATTTCAAAGTCAGACGCACTGGCCAATCCAAAACTGATGGTCGCCAGTATATCTTACGTACAAATTATGAGAAGTCCCCACCCCATACCTTTGGTTTGACAAAGAAAGAGATTACATCAAAACAAAATTTCAAGACAGATAATTAGATTCAGGATAATCAGGAGTTGATTCATATTCAGTGTTTTTTCTCTCTCAGTGACAAACTATTTTAGTGAGAAACAGAAACTGCGCAACCCTGTGAGTTTAGACAGACACCATTCCCACTGAACACTGGTCACCAGTTCTAAATTTTTAGTCGACAATGAAGACCTGGCGACCGGAAATTTTGCACCCTGAACTAAACAGTTTGATAAAATTTGACAGATGACATAGCAATAGATCCTAAACGACATATTATTAAAACATAAGTTTCTGTGTAAAATTTAATTAGTTTGTTGGAGTTTGACGAATGTAATACCTTGTATTGCATGATTTTTTCTTCTAATATAATCTGTCTGTACAACAAAACAGATAATGAATAGAAAAATCAGAAGTATGTGCAGGAAGGAAACATTAACTTATGTCATCTAGCATCTACACAAGTTATCATGGGAGCTTTGTATATGCACGCTCTTAAAAATTAAAAATAAATAAATAAATAAATAAAAGAAATAAATTTATCTTTCCTCTCCGTCCAAATGTTTGTACTTGTTATGGGCTTGTGCAGTAATGATTCATTTAACTAGTTTTAAAATATTCATTTATTTTCTGTGCGTACATGGAAGTTGGAAAAGAATATACTGTACATAACCAGCTGATACTTCTTATGTTATAACAAGATCTACTTTAAGTAGCTCCATTACACCCAAAAGAGTAATATATAACTGGCGACATTATATGAAAGCAAACAATACGAAAAATATTCTGACCAAATGAATATAAGAAAATCACAGTGTATAACAAATATTTTCTGAAGAACAAAAAAGTTCTTTCTACAGAATTACCTTCTCACACGCAATTCTAAAGGAGTAGAAACACCCTACATCAAGATACCTTTTGATACTAAGAGATTAGAACAATTGTGTCGTATTGCGTGCAGCACGTGGTGTGGTTAAATGCGCTCTATGTGTTTATTTGAGAATGAAATAAGGTTATCAGATTTTTGTTTGAACCACAGGACAACTTCCAATATACTAACACGTGTAAAAGATCTGCACTACTTAGGCCATCTCAACACATGGGCCCAATGGTCACTAGCAAAGTGATCCCAAGAGCAGAATTACATGCACTACATGTATTTAATCGTAAGGACCCCGGTACACTGGTTTGTCCATGGGCTCATAATGCTGTAAAGACGGCACTGTACGTACTTAGGTTTTGCTTAAAAATATATACTGTATATATGATCAGGATTAACGTACCTAGTTAAAGATAGTCCAGGAACTTGCTTTGTCATGAGTAAAGATATCAAAACTTGGTAAGAGACGAAAGTTATTGGACATGTAATTGGTTAATTTTTTGGTTTGATATCTTAAGTTTGACTGCGAAGAAAAATTGCTCCCGTTCGACAAGTACATTTCATGGCTTCTAACCTGGTCATAGATGACAAGGGCCAGAAACCATGAAAGTTGCCACCAGAGGGCAATACTATATTTCATTACGTACAATGGTTCTCAAACTTTCCGATAACGCGGATCCTCTGTTTATTCGGAAAGTGATATGCAGACCCCCTTGCAATCCTATCTGAAATTTCACATGATATTAAAAATATACTAATTAGAATTACCACTGACAAGAAAAGGGTCAAGAAAAACAATGCAATATGTGATTTATTCCAAAGATGAATCATTGTTTCCTACTGAACGAAATTTCAATTGAAAATACTGTAACTTTCAAGACGAAAAATCAATTTATTAAAAGGAAATTCACTTGATAAACAACGTTCTCAAATATGGAGTCACTAATGTGAGGAATGAAATTCTTTGTTTTTCCATAATTGCATTGAAATCTGGAATAATTTTTGTCACCATCAATCTTAGGTCCAATTCCACATTAAGAAGATTTTGCTTTAAGGTTTTAATACTGTTAAGAGCAAAAAAGGTCTACTCACATAAGTAAGTGGTAGGGAAAGGCATCAAATGATGCAATGCCTTTTTAGACAACTCTCCGTACTTACAGCGCCCACGCAAACCAATTTGAGTCAAGAGTTACTCGCAGTGGCGGATCTAGGAACATATTTTGGGAGGAGTTTCTAATTGTTTTTTAGATATCACAGAATTGGGGGAGGCTTGATGTTTATAAGCACAGGAATGACTAACGTTTACTTCTTTTTTTTTAAAAAAAAAAAAACTGGAATTGGTGGTAGTGGTGGAAGCTTTCGGCCACTTGAAAGTGAAATGTATGAAAGGATTTAGGATTTAGATTTCTGGGCTTTCGGCATCTAAGGCCATTTAGCCCTTCACGCTTTGAGGGATGACGTCCCTCGGCGAGCACACAATCCGGGAAAAGGGAAGGAAGAAAGGATTGGGGAAGGAAGGAAGTGGCCTGGGATCTTTAATTTAGGTACCACCCCGGCATTTGCCTGGTGTGAATGAGGAAAACCCAGGAAAACCTCATTCAGGGTGGCTGGCCTGAAAAAGCGTGTTACACTTTTTCGACCGAGTGACCCCACCGGGATTCGAACCCGGGACCGCTCGCACCGAAGGCGAGAGCGAAAATGCATGAAATTCCGAGGCGTCGCACAGTTAATGTACAACTATTTTTTTAAAAAGTGCCCTAACAAAGAAGAAATTTCTCTCACTTGAAATACACGTAGTCCTATATAACTGTTGACCAACTTCAGGGCGGAAATTTAGTAAAGTAGGAAAACATTTAAATTTTTAATTTCTAATTACTTTCTTTTTAGTAACTGAAAAAAATACTTCTTGCGTAAGAGTGTGAGTTCCATTTTATTACAGCACATCTCAAATTTTAGGCGCAGCGGGTCCCCTGGCTATGTCCCACAGACCCCCAAGGGTTTGCAGACCCCACTTTGAGAATTACTGCATTACGTAGATACAGACATATCGTAAGTACAAGTAACAGAAGTTCATAAATCAATCGTTGTATATTAAGAGAAAGAATATTAAAGAAAAAAACAAAATGTAATAAACTGAATTTGCATTACGCCTAGATAAGAATAATAACATAAAGATAAAACATCACACGTTACAAGCTTTGTATTGTACTTATTAATTGCGTAAGAGTTGATGATACGAATGATTGAGTCTTAAGCATAGGAGTTATTAATGGTACGAGGGTCACCACTTTGATTTCAGTGTATCTGAGTTTCTGGTGAACAAGATCTTGTTCGTGAGTTTCCTCAAGGTTCTTGCATATCCACCAATTCTTACATAGTCATTCACTTTGATTAATCATCCGTCTTGTTTAGCTTACAGGGTGTAAAGGTGGGACGTAAAATTGAAAGAGTACTTTATGATTGAATTTTAAGACTTTCCGTTACAACACGGATACATGAAGATAATACAGAAATAAATTTACAAAGAAATGAAAAATGTACAAGTATGAAAAAAACAGGTTCTAACATATAGGTCTGAGCACAGTGACAAATTGTTTCCGAAATGCAATAGACCCACATGGAATATCTAAAATAAAATGGAAATGTCCTCTTGCTCCTGATTTATCTCAATTTGAAACAGTGGAGATAACTGTTAAGCTTAAAATACTACGTTACATAATCATTTTTACAATAGTTGTTAGAAACATGATTTGTTCTTACCTTATCAACTTATACGCAGAAACTCTCAATTTGCAGAAACCCAATTGAATTAATCTCCTTTTCTTTGACACAGTGATGATTTCATTGGCTGTCCTGGGGAAAAAATTCCACCTGGTTTTTAGAAATTCAAGTGTTTTGTCGGAAGTGGCATTTCATTAGACTCTTCTAGGATTTCTTTTTTGTTTTCCTAAAAGTTCCAGACACTTTTGTCTTCTGTAGACAGGAATTCTTTATCTTCATTTCATAAAATTACACATTCATTTCGTAATAAATTTTTAATTTCCAGTTGTTAAAACAGCAATAAACTATGCTAATTGTTCGATGCATTTCTAATACTTCTGTTTCTACGTAAGTCATTAAGGGAAATGTTACTTCATAATAATATCATTTACACACTAAGAAACTATGAATAAGATGAATTTGAGTTATTTGTCCCCACGTTATCATAGTGTTATGAATGCTACGGACCTATTTGTGCTCCTCTTGTTACATCAGTATATGCACTACAAATTAACCTCAAACATTGTTTTTCAATAAGTGTACCAAGACAGTCAAGAATAGATACGTTTCTTCTCTGTTCTGAATATAATTTTGATAAATACTCAGCAATTTACTTGTGACTTTCCAAGGTCATCCTCAGTGTGACTGGAGTAGGCCAGAGATTTCTCCCTTACAAAATGTATTAACTTTGGAGAAGATAATTTTTATCTCTGACGGGGATAACTTTTTCTCCCTCTAGAATTATTTCGAATGGGCATGAAGATAGATACAGCACAAGGAACAACTTTTATTTTGTGTACCCAAACTATGAAAGATTTTGAGTAAAACAATTTATGAAATATTACGCTTCCAGTCGTTAGAATCACAACTTTTGTTTTTTGCTCTCTAATACCGTTTTTGTTCTATGGCGATAAATGTTGAAACAAGAAGCGATGAATTTGAACCACTGTTAGTTTGAATTGACGGTTAATTGAAAAGAAGGAGCCTATTCTTGGTAAACTGAATCGATTGCAAAACAAACAATATCTCGATATCTCGATATTAGTATTGAAACCTTACGTAGTAGTAAATTTCAACCACTTCGGATTTTGATAGTGTTGCAAGTTGTGATGGTATTTCTGTTTAGACCTTGAATTGATTGTTGCAGAATAAAGTTTATCGCTCTATATTATCGTATATGACGATACATGTTGAAATCGAAAATGATTAATTTGTACCATTTCCTATTTGAATAGAAGGATAAAGGAGAAGCTGGAACATATTCCTGGGAAGCTGAATCGATTGCAAATGATCGCATCTCAATATCTCTTACCATTTTTGTTCTATGGAAATCTGTACTGAAACTGGAAGTAATAGTAAATTTGAAGTACGTCTGGTTTTCGCAGAATGTTGTAGATAGTCATGTTATCTTGCCTTGAGACGCTGAATTGAATTGCAAAATTAAAAAAAAAAAAAAAAAAACATTTGTTGCTATCTAATGATATTTTTGTTCTATGACAATAAACGTATAAAGCGGAAATGGCTAATTTTAACCACTTCCGGTTTGAATATAGGGTTAATGGAGAAGAAAGAACCTATTCCTGGAAGGCGCAAACGACTGAAAAAAATCTGCTGTTTGCACTCGTTTTTGTTGTATGGAGATAAATGTTGGAACCAGAAATGGTTAGATTGAACTACTTCTAGTTTGAATAGAGAATTAACGAAAGAGTTGAAAACTATTCTTTAGACGATGAATCGATTGCAGAAAACTACATTTCGATATTTCTTATCGTTTTTGCTCTGATACCTGTCGACAGACGGAGAAATGGACAAGGTTGTGTTATAAGACTTCCGGCATTTAGCATAGCACAGCTTGGTAGTCTAAATTAGTATATCATAATCTTTAGGGGAATTGTACTTATATATTTTTATTCACTTAGTTATTTAGTTTTAGATTCTTTCTCAACATTGAAGTTATATTATAAGTTTCGTTTTACATATTGTAAGTAGTATATAATATTAATACGTACTTAAAATGAAAAGTCTTGTACGTAAAATGAAAGTTCTTGTACTTCCCATGATTGTGTCGTTTAGAATAAAGAAGAGGAAATTGAATTATTATGAAATAATTTGATGAGATGACAATAGAAGGAAACCCGGAGAATACCGAGAAATACCCAGGACACGATGTTATCCATTACAGCTTACATGAGCTGGCATCGAACTAAAAACCCTTAGCACCAGAGGTAAGCCTTCTGCCACTGAGCCACATTGGATGAGGATTTGATAAACGGCATTTTTGAATTCAACGTCATATTCAATCATAAGATAAAATGGTTGCTCCTAAAAAGTTTCGAGGGGCACGATGGCTCAGTGGTAAAGAGCTTACCTCTGCAGCGTGGGATCCCTGGTTCGATCCCAAGCCAAATATGTTTGTGAACAACGTCTAGTCCGTTGGGCCACTTTTGTTTCCTCCTACTTTCTCATTCCATCAAATCTTCCTTTAGTGTTCACTTGCCTTACATAGTTCTCATCTCCCTTAGCCTAAGGGCATGATTGTAGGACGTTAAACTGAAAGTTTTCATGTTCTTTTTTCTAAAAAGTTTCGATTCTACATAGTTTGTAGTCCAATTTTCATGACTAAAACTAGAGAATTTAATCTATACCAAATAAGTTCCTTGACTTATTGCCACAAATATATTTTGCGCACCATCTGCTTGACCGAGAAGCGGATAGGAGTAGACGATGGTAAAATATAACATTTATGAAGAGACCATACCTAGAATTTACTGTAGTTGACATCGAAGTGTGTAAGGCTAAAAGCATCCTTCATTGTTTCTTTCAACGTGCAAAAATTTTCTTAAGATGACAGTGTCCAAAGGTTAGGTTACAAATTAGATTTTTGGGCTTTCGGCATCTATAGCCCTAGCCATGTTAGCCCATCAAATATGAGGTAAAACGTTCTTCAGCGGTCACACTACCAAGTGAATGAAGAAGACGAAAGAAATGGGGCAGGAAGGAAGTGGCCTGGGGCTATTGTGTTAGTACCATTCCGGCATTTACCTCGTGTGAATGTGCGCTTTATCGATCGAATGTCCCCACCGGGAATCGAACCCGAAATCGCTCACACCAAAGGCGAGAGCGTAAGCTACTGAGCTAAAAAGGGCCACACTGTCCAAAGACTCTCTATGAACTGACAGACGTCAAACTCCTGTCACTGGAACCCCGAAACAATTAAATTTCGAGGTCACTACATGCTTCATTCAGATAGAGGTGCTGCCATATCAGTGTATTCTGAAACAATTCGCGACACCAATTGGGAGGAAAATCGACAAAAGAAAATAAGGATAAAATAAGGAAATAAAAAGAAGGATAAACACCAGGACACTGCTCCTGTAGGGGTGGTTTAATCTATCATAACCAATTAATGAGATTTACAGTTCGCATTTATAACAAAATATAACTAAATTTGCTGGTTTAACTTGTAATGTTAAAATCATCGTAAAAAGTAATCAGTTCCCTTCCTAGTTGTTCCAATACTATTTATATAATATTTGTCATTTTCCACTAGTTTCCATTTTAAGAAATCTATAAATACCAAAAGGTATGCTTCTTGCATTCGAAAAAATTCGTAAAAATTCGCAGTGCCTTGTTTAAAGTGTTCGATTTTTAAACTCTGAACATTCAAATTTCCAAAATGTTTGCGATCGAGGATTTTTCCGAAAAGGTTTTTTTTTTATTTATTTTTTTTTAAAGTAGAATGAGATTTGGAAAGCATTGTTCTTTTAATGCTTTTCGAGGTCTGCGTTTAATGCATTTTTCTCTCCGAGGTCAGATTGATACTTCGCAGTGTTTCCTTTATGAATTTACTTCGTTAGAAACACTTTGAAACGCTAAAACAATTTTCACGTTTTTCAGATATTTTACTCAGGCATTGGAATTAAATGAGTGCTGATGTTGGCTTACAACAATTTCAATCATATATGTAGTTAGGTTTCATCGAGTTCATAGCAGAATTATCTACACTCGCGAGCCCAAGTATAGTTATGAGAAGCGAGCCCAGGTATCAGTCAAATAAGTGAGCAGGAGAGTGACCCCGAGCCCCAAGGAAATAAGTGGGTCCGAGACCGAGCCAGAGCTCAATTGAAGTGAGTGAGTATTAGCCCAATTGAGAGAAGTGAGCCCGAGTGCGAGCCTATTAAAGATTAGTGAGAGCGATCACAAGCGGCTCCATTGCAAAATAAAAATCTATTGTTCGACCAATCATTCACTCACTCACGCCTTCGCTCGCCCACAAAATATATTGTCGCACTCCTCCTCATTCGCCCTCGCCCAGTGCCATGCCGTGGGGAGCGAGCGGGGCGACGGCCGCGGGCGCCAAACTAAAGGGACACAAAATTAGGGAAGAGAAAAGAAAAGAAGGAAAGAAAAAGAGAGGAAAATTACTAGTATGTACTTAAATCCTCTTCCTGCTTTAGGAAGTGGTCCTATAATGTTAGTCATGTTAGGAAAATGCATGTGCACATATATAAAATGGAAGGAAAAAGTAATAAAAAGTATTCAAAATCAAGGAAAAGCAGAGTTTATTTTTGAATTTTTTTTAACGTTTCGTACTGACCATGGTGGCGCTTCGCGGCTGGTCTGTCGATCTCACTCATATGTATGGGGGTGCCGTCGTATACTCTCGCCCCGGGCGCTGATTTTCCACGGCACGGTACCACCCTCGCCCTCGCCCTCAAAATGTTTTATCGCCTCCCCTCACAAGGGAACATCTTATATTGATAGTAGCATTACACAATCAAACAATGTATACACGACTCCAAAAGTGCATTACCACCTGCAATTCTCCCTTTCCTGCAATAGCAGGCAACCCAAAAAGCTCAGCGCTTGGGTTGGTTGCACATTCGAAAGGCGTTGGACCAAACCTCAATTTTGTTACAAATATATCAGTGTGGCAAACTGCAAATAAGAGAATAAAATAAATTGTTAAGACTTACCATTTTATTATCGTGATGGCAATGGATGACATAAAAGTTATAAAATCATCTTACCTAACCAGTTCAAACAAGGTGAATGCTAAGAAACACACATAAGAGAAAAGCAGTTTCTTTCCTTTTCCAAAAGAAAATCTCGTATAAAAGAAAAATATTATATAATGTAAAGGTTTAATATAAAAGCCTAATACCCCAAAACAAACATCCACACGACACAGAAAGAGAGAGAAACACAGAATAAGGAACACCAATGGCTTAGCTGACTAGCAGGCCTCTCATAGAAGATAAAGAGATGGGACCCTAGTTGTAAACCTAATTGTTATAATAATAATAATAATAATAATAATAATAATAATAATAATTATTATTATTATTATTATTATTATTATTATTATTATTATTATTATTATTATTAAAAATCGTCTATTTTCCCAATCTCTGACCTACCTAAGAGCATGTCTGTATATAGCGGTCATGTGAGTACCTTTTGTCAATGAGTGGCCCTAAAGGTAAAAGGGATACAAATCTCTGAGAGAAAGGAACAAAAAACTTTCTTAAGATAAATTCTAGGGGAAAGTTCGAGGAATTGCTTTTGACGGGTGCTTTCTTGTTTTTCGGGGAAAGAAAATTGTATCGGCTAAGAAATTACAGTATATAATATTGCAAATTTGCAAGTGCATTTATTTACAATGCAATTTGAGGTAATAAAGAAATTGAGGACTTCGGGACAAACGACTTGTCAAGTCCAAAAAGTGAAACTATAAAGGAGATAGCTTCACAAGGATTTCTATTCATCTGATTTTCTTCAAACTTGGCACATATATACTAGACCGAAAATAAATGCACACATGTTTTTTTTGTTTGTTTCTTTCGGAGAACAGGTTAAAGGAGGCAAAGGGTCCCTTTTAAAAAAGGGTACCTTTGTTTTAAAAGGACCAAATTAAAGGAACGATACTCTGCCGATGCAAAGATTACTTCAAAGTACAAAATACGGGTTTTGAAGTTTTTCACAGAGAAGTTTTGCAGAGGCAATGCTCCTTCGAAATGAGAAAGGATCGCGAACAATCTTTATGAAAATTGGATTTCGGTGGAATTGCTTGGAACCGTGCTATGTTGTAGATATTATGTTCCTGAGAAAAAGTCTCAATGGACACAACCAAAAATCGTTGGCCGTTTGGCCACCATGAGGCCACTTTCTTTAAAAAAACCCGAAGAAAACAACATTCGAGATTTTGGACAAAAATACTAAAACCGTGATGTTCTAGATATTGTGATTTCGAAAAGGTCCTAATGGCAATAACCACCAAACACTGATATTTAGCCACTACAGGGCTACTTTTTTCAAAACAGCCAAACATAGTGATATTCTGGATTTCAATGAAAATCAGTAAAACTGTGATGGGTTGTAGATGTTGTGATCTTGAGAAAAAGCACACACACAACCACCAATCACTGACCGTTTGGTAACTACAGAGCCACATTTTTGACAACAGCAGAACTTAACGTTATTTTGGATTTTATAGCAATTGCTTGAAACGGTAATATGTTTTAGATATTGTGATACTGGGAAAAGGTCTTAATGAAACCACTAATCACTGATCGTTTGGCCACTACGAGGCCACTGTTTTGAAAGTAACCGAAGATGGCGATGTTCTTGATTTCGGTTAAAATGACTAAAACTGTGATATGTTGTAGATATTGAGATTCTGAGAAAAGGTCTTAATGGGCACAAACACTAATCAACGAGGCCACTTTCTTGAAAGTAACCGAAGATGGCCATGTTCTGGATTTCGGTAAAATGACTGAAACTGTGATATTTTGTAGATATTGTGATTCTGAGAAAAGGTCTTAATGAGCACAACCACTAATCACTGATCGTTTGGCCACCACGAGGCCACTATTTTGAAAGTAACCGAAGATAGCCACTTTCTGGATTTAGGTAAAATGACTGAAACTGTGATATGTTGTAGATGTGGTAATTCTGAGAAAAGGTTTTAATGGGCACAAACACTAATCAATGACCGTTTGGCCACAACGAGGCCACTTTCTTGAAAGTAACTGAAAATGTTGATGACCTGGATTTCGGTAAAATCACTGAAACTGTGATATTTTGTAGATATTGTGATTCTGAGAAAAGGTCTTAATGAGCAGAACCACTAATCACTGATTGTTTGGCCACCACGAGGCCACTATTTTGAAAGTAACCGAAGATGGCGATGTTCTTGATTTCGGTAAAAATGACTAAAACTGTGATATGTTGTAGATATTGTGATTCTGAGAAAATGTCCTAAAGGGCACAACCAATAATTACTGACCGTTAGGCCACTTTTTTGAAAGTAACGGAACATGGTGATGGTCTGGATTTCGGTAAAAATAACTGAAACTGATATGTTGTAGATGTGGTGATTCTAAGAAAAAGTCTTAATAGGCACAACCATTAATCATTGACCTTTGGCCACTACAGGGCGACTTTTTTGAATGTAACGGAACATGGTGATGTCCTGGATTTCGGTAAAAATGACTGAAACTGTGATATGTTGTAGATGTGGTGATTCTAAGAAAAGGTCTTAATAGGCACAACCATTAGTCACTGACCTTTGGCCACAACCAGGCCACTTTCTTGAAAGTAACCGAAAATATTGATGGCCTGTATTTCGGTAAAATTGACTGAAATTGCGATATGTTGTAACCATTGTGATTGTGAGAAAAAGTCTTAATGGGCACAGCCAATAATCACTGGCCGTTTGGACACTACGAGGGCACTTTTTTTAAAGTAACGGAACATGGTGATGTTCTGGATTTCGGTAAAAATGACTGAAACTGTGATATGTTGTAGATGTGGTGATTCTGGGAAAATGTCCTAATGTTCACAACCAATAATTACTGAGCGTTTGGCCACTACAGGGCCACGGTGATGTTCTCGATTTCGGTAAAAATGACTGAAACTGTGATATGTTGTAGATCTTCTGATTCCGAGAAAAGGTCTCAATAGGCACAACCACTAATCACTGACCCTTTGGCAACAACGAGGCCACTTTCTTGAAAGTAACCGAAGATGGTGATGTTCTGGATTTCGGTAAAAATTACTGAAACTGTGATATGTTGTAGATCTTGTAATTCTGAGAAAATGTCCTAATGGGCACAACCAATAAATACTGAGCGTTTGGCCATTACCGGGCCACTTTCTTGAATTTAACGGAACATGGTGATGTTCTTGATTTCGATAGAAATGACTGAAACTGTGATATATTGTAGATATTGTGATTCTGAGAAAATGTCCTAATGGGCACAACCAATAAATACTGAGCGTTTGGCCATTACAGGGCCACTTTTTTAAAGTAACGGAACATGGTGATGTTCTGGATTTAGGTAAAAATGACAGAAGCTTTGATATGTTATAGATCTTGTGATTCCACGAAAAGGTCTCAATGGGCACACAAACTAATCACTGACCTTTGGCCACAACCAGGCCACTTTCTTGAAAGTAACCGAAGATGGTGATGTTCTGGAGTTCGGTAAAAATGACTGAAACTGTGATATGTTGTAGATCTTGTGATTCTGAGAAAAGGACACAACCAATAATCACTGACCGTTTGGCCACTACAAGGCCACTTTTTGGAAAGTAATCCAAAATATTGATTTTCCAGATTTCATTAAAAATGACTGAAACTGTGATATGTTGTAGATATTGTGATTCTGAGAAAAGGTCCTAATGAGCACAACCAATAATTACTGACCATTTGGCCACTACCGGGCCACTTTCTTGAAATAACGGAACATAGTGGTGTTCTGGATTTCGATAGAAATGACTGAAACTGTGATATGTTGTAGATCTTGTGATTCCGAGAAAAGGTCTCAATGGTCACACACACTACTCAGTTTCCGTTTGGCCATTACAGACCACTATCTTGAAAGTAACCGAAAATGTTGATGTCCTGGATTTCGGTAAAAATGACTGAAACTGTGATATGTTGTAGATATTGTGATCCTGAAAGAAGGATTTAATAGTCACAACCACTAATCACTGATCGTTTCGATACTACAGGGCCACTTTTTTTGAAAGTAACGGAATATGGTGATGTTCTGGATTTCTTAAAAAAATAACTGAAACTGTGATATGTTGTAGATCTTGAGATTCCGAGAAAAGGTCTCAATGGCCACACACACTACTCAGTTTCCGTTTGGCCATTACAGGCCACTATCTTGAAAGTAACCGAAAATGTTGATGTCCTGGATTTCGGTAAAAATGACTGAAACTGTGATATGTTGTAGATTGCTGATTCTGAGGGAAGGTCCCAATAGACACAACCACTAATCGCTGAACATTGGCCAGAAGCAGGCCGCTTTCTTGAAAGAACCGAAAATATTGCTGGCCTGGATTTCGGTAAAAATGACTGAAACTGTGATACGTTGTAGATATTGTGATTCTGAGAAAAAGTCTTAATGGGTACAGCCAATAATCACTGGCCGTTTGGACACCACGAGACCACATTTTTGAAAGTAATCTAAAATGGTGATGTTCTGGAATTAGGTAAAATGACTAAAACTGTGAGATGTTGTAGATATTGTGATTATGAGAAAATGTCCTAATGGGAACAACCAAAAAATTACTGACCGTTTAGCCACAACCAGGCCAATTGAAAGTAACCAAAGATGGTGACATTCTAGATTTCGGTATAAATGACTGAAACTGTGATATGTTGTAGATATTGTGATTCTGAGAAAAGGATTTAATAGGCACAACCACTACTCACTGACCGTTTCGCCACTACAGGGCCAATTTTGGAAAGTAATCGAAAATGGTGATTTTCTGGATTTCGGTAAAAATGACTGAAACTGTGATATGTTGTAGATATTGTGATCCTGAAAGAAGGATTTAATAGGCACAACCACTAATCACTGATCGTTTCGATACTACAGGGCCACTTTTTTTTTAAAGTAACGGAATATGGTGATGTTCTGGATTTCTTACAAAATAACTGAAACTGTGATATGTTGTAGATCTTGAGATTCCGAGAAAAGGTCTCAATGGGCACACCCACTAATCACTGACCGTTTGGCCACAACCAGGCTACTTTCTTGAAAGTAAGCGAGGATGGTGATGTTCTGGATTTCGGTAAAAATGACTGAAACTGTGATATGTTGTAGATCTTGTAATTCTGAGAAAATGGTACAACACCTAATCAGTAACCGTTTGGCCACTACAGGACCACTTTTTGGATAGTAATCGAAAATGTTGATGTTCTGGATTTCGGTAAAAATGACTGGAACTGTGATATGTTGTAGATCTTGTGATTCTGAGAAAAGGTCTGAATGGGCATACCCACTAATCACTGACAGTTTGGCCATTACAGGGCCACTTTTTTAAAGTAAGGGAACATGGTGATGTTCTGGATTTAGGTACAAATGACTGAAAAGTGGTATGTTTTAGATCTTGTTAGGTGTCCATGGGCACACAAACTAATCACTGACCTTTGGCCACAACCAGGCCACTTTCTTGAAAGTAATCGAAGATGATGTTCTGGATTTCGAAAAAAATAAAACTGTGATATGTTGTAGATCTTGTGATTCTGAGAAAAGGGCACAACCACTAATCACTCAACGTTTGGCCACTACAGGGCCACTTTTTGGAAAGTAATCGAATATGTTGATTTTCTGGATTTCGCTAAAAATGACTGAAACTGTGATATGTTGTAGATATTGTGATTCTGAGAAAATGTCCTAATGGGCACAACTAATAATTACTGACCGTTTGGCCACTACCGGGCCACTTTCTTGAAAGTAACGGAACATGGCGATGTTCTGGATTTCGACAGAAGTGACTGAAACTTTGATATGTTGTAAATCTTGTGATTCCGAGAAAAGGTCTTAATGGGCACACACACTAATCAATTTCCATTTGGCCATTACAGGCCACTTTCTTGAAAGTAACCGAAAATGTTGATGACCTGGATTTCAGTAAAAATAACTGAAACTGTGATATGTTGTAGATATTGTGATTCTGAGAGAAAGTCTTAATGTGCACAGCCAATAATCACTGGCCGTTTGGACACTACGAGATGACTTTTTTGAAAGTAAGCTAAAATGGTGATGTTCTGCATTTAGGTAAAAATGACTGAAACTGTGATATATTGTAGATATTGTGATTATGAGAAAATGTCCTAATGGGTACAACCAAGAATTACTGACCGTTTGACCACAACCAGGCCACTTGAAAGTAACCAAAGATGGTGATATTCTGGATTTCGGTAAAAATGACTGAAACTGTGATATGTTGTAGATATTGTGATTCTGAGAAAAGGATTTAATAGGCACAACCACTACTCACTGACCGTTTCGCCACTACAGGGCCAATTTTGGAAAGTAATTGAAAATGTTGATGTTCTGGATTTCGGTAAAACTGACTGAAATAATGGAGTGTCAGATGGTCAATTGGATTAAGATTTTTAAGTGGGTTTGTGGGTCAACAGGATATGACTCACTGCGACACACAACCCACCGTGACCCATTTTGACCAAACAATCCGTTCTGACCCACGCTGACCCACCGAACTACTGTGACTCATCAACCCATTCTGCTCAGTGCATTGTAGACAGCTTCTTCTGAGCACTGGTGAATTTGTCTACGTTTTACTTCTTTTTACTTGTTTTTCATTTGTTTCTATTGAAGAAAGAACTTCAGGCACTCTTCCAGAACTTTAGGAAATTGATCATATTTGTAATTGTAATAATAGCAATAGGACTTACTTCTTGACTTTTCAGACACAGCCTAAGAGTTTTTAGAGGAGCTAACTACTTGTTTTATTTTGAATCACCTATAATGTATGAATTATTATATAAAAAATTAATATAACTATGTATGTGTGATCATCAACATCAAAGTCAACTGAAATTACATTTGGCATATACATAGTTAGGCCCTAATCTCAATATCATTTTTTAAAACTCCCTTCTGTTGGGGAGGGGGGGCATTTTCTATATATAGGATTGATTTCTAAAAATTATCGAAAACGATCGATATTAGTTGACTGCCTAATATTGATATTAGGCAGTCCTTGATATGAACCACCGTGACTGCCATGATATAAATTTAACTTCAACTGCTTCTTCAATGTGCTTCTTCTTTTTAGTTTTTACTTTCTATGGCTAGAGTCGAGGGTGAAAAAAATATGCTGTTCAGAAAATGCTGTTTACAATGCAGTGAGCAGAGTGGGTCATGGTGGGTGATGGTTCGCAGTGGGTCACGGTGGGTGGTGGGTCACATGCTGTTGACCCACGTCCCACTCAGAAAACTCGACCCACCGAGCCACTGACTCACTCACCCACTCCAACTCTGGTTAACGTTTCGGCGTCTGGAGTAAACAAGTTCTGCCAGGGGAACTTTTTTCTTTCAAAATATATTTTTATATGTTCATATTTATTATTATTATTAATTACTTTCTTGTATTTTTTCCTACATTATCTTAGATTAGTGACCGCAGTTTAGGATAGATTATGTAAAGTCAAGTACGGTTATGTATGTTTACATTTTTGTTTCTTTCTTTCAAAATGCACTCCTATCTGTTCACGTAGTCCAAACGTAGGCATACACCTCTGTATTGATCAACTATAACATTCTAGTGTATGAGTTTATTTGCTTCGGCTCTTCTGAGCTTAAGATGTAAGTAAAAACATATTAAGAACAAATAATAAAGAAACTAAGTTTACCTGATGGATAAAAATAAGAAATTATATAAAACGCAATTAGCTGATCAGTACGGTACTGTATACGTACTTTTGGGCCACCCTGTATATTATTAATAATTTATTTCTTGCATTTAATAATAACTAGCTGAAAATAACTACTTTTCGCATGGGTCAGATAAAATATCTATATAAACAAACTGAACAACGAAACGAAAATATATCGGTAATTTTCTACTACTTTTACATATCGCGGGAAACGCCCCTTGAGACCCCCTGGTTCAAAATTTAAAAAGAACGCCTCTGGCTCCCAAGCGATGGGAGCTGTATTTAGAATTCAACGCCTCTGGAAGAATCATCATTCATCTTAGCGACCGTGAAAACTAAGGATTTGATACTAATATAGGTCATTTTAAATTATTTTTACGTGTTTCTGTACATCTCCCCCCTCCCGGTGACTCCGGACCGCACGCAATGGTAGCTGATTTTGAAAGTCATCGCTAATTGAAGTGTCACCATTGATCTCAGTGACCGTGAAAACTATGAATTCGACACAAATATCGGCAATTTTCTAATATTATTACATGTCTCGGTAAACGTCCCCCTCCTCCGAGACCCCTGGTTCGATTTTTTAAAAAATAAAAACCACTTGCTCCTGGTCTGGGGCCTGGACAAAAGTATCCGTTTTTAAAATTTAGTAACTTTTTGTCAACTCGTCTGATCCCCAGGCCGCACACAGACAGACACACAAACAAACTCGAACAGATAGAACAAACAGCGTTCTTTCGCATAGAATGTTGTTGCTTCCACCCAGCCTAAGTGCCGGAGGGATTCTTTTATACGTAAACACGTCTATTGAATCTGTTTCTTCTATCGAAGTAATGGGTCACGTGTAGTGCTAGTATTAGCTATTTTGTTGTTATTGACCTTGAAGAACTAACAAATGGTTTCACATCAAGTCACAAGTCGCTTTGGTCCGTGAAGTTGATATACAGTAGAAATGACCTATGCATTACTCACCCGTTGTGAAATAGAAATATTATGTTGTTTTTATCTGAACATCCACAAATCTGTTATAGCAAGAGGCCTTTCCACAACTACTTCCAATCTAGATTAAATTTCACGGCTAACTTTTTGAATCATACACAAGAGTATCATTGATATGTTAGTGTTAATAATATTTATGGAACCAAAGACAGGTTTTAAACTACCAAACTGTGCTGTGCATAAAGTCGGAAATCTTATAGAGTGGTTTCATCCGTGTGTCTGTTGACAGATACCAAAGCAAAGACAGAAAGTGATATAGAGACAGGGGCGGATCCAAGGGGGGGGGCGATCGGGGCGATGCCCCCCAGAAGAGGAAACTTTCTTATTTTTTATATATAAATAAAATCCATCCCAGACTTTGGAACCCTTAAAAGTAACATTATGACAACCCACCGCCCCCCCAGAAGTCGGTCCTGGATCCGCCCCTGTATAGAGAAATGGTTTTCTGCTATTGATTCTTCATCCAATGAATAGAATAGGTTCCATCTCATCCGTTAACTTTATGTTGAACCCAGAAGTGGTTCAAATTAGCAATTTCCGGTTCTAACATTTAACCCATACATGAAAACGTTTTTTTTCTTCTTTTGTAAACGATTGCGCGTGTATAGGCAACATATCATGGTCATTCACAATCTCTACTAAAACTGAAAATGGTTTAAATTTATTATTACTTCTGGTTTCAACAGCAGTTTCAACTTTCATCGTCATAGCATAAAACGGTAACATAGCGAGAACTGATTTTTGAAAACGAGTTACCATCTAGAGTCAACATCATGGGTACACAAAATATTCTACCGAAATTATAAATGGTTGAAATTTACTATTACTTCCGGTTTGAATTTCCAATTTCCGCCTAATAGAAATAGTAAATGCTTCAAGATGTGGTCTTTTGCAATTAATTCAGTATCCAAAGAATATATTTTATTTCCTCCTTTAACCTTCTACTCAAACCGGAATTGCTTCAAATTAGCCATTTCCGATTTCAACGTTTGTCGATATATAAAGAAAATGATAACGGATAGTGAGAAGTGGTTTCTGCAAACGATTTAGAGTCTAAAGACAAATATCTACAATACTAAATTCGGCTGTAGTTAGAATTTATTATTACTTCTGATTTCAATAACGGTTTCAACGTTTATCGCTATAGAATGAAAACGGCAGCAGATAGCTAGAAACAGTTTTAAGCAAACGATTCAGCCTCTCAACAAACATATCGTTACTATCCATGTAACTCTACTAAAACTGGAAATTGTTCAAATTTATTAGTACCTTCTGTTCCAATACTGATTTCCGTAGAGCAAAAATGGTAAAAGATATTAAAAAGTGGCTTTTTGCAATCGGTTCATCGTCTCAAGAATACACTGAGAAAAAAAATTGTAGGTGGCATACTTAAAAAGATAGGTTACATGCGTAATTCCTGTAGTTTTTGGACTTAACGTACACCAGACGTATAACTGAAAACGCATGTTTTATAATACTTTCTGTATAAGTGTTCCATCTATACGTACTTTCTGTATGAAACAATGTAGGCGGTCAGGATCTCACATACAAATGGACGTATATAGCATATAGCTGACGAAGGTAACATAAGTATATACATGTGATATACGGAAAACTGTTAGATGTCATACATCCTGCAACGGCATGATGTAACATCAAACGGCAGTGCCTATGTATCATACGGATAACGTATGCTCCGTATTGATTTCTATAGTAAGCAAGAGGATACCGTATATTTGTACAATATACCGCTGTCCGGAGAACGGATTTTTCTCAGTGTAGCCTCCTCCATCTCCGTGGCAGCTTTGATCAAAGCAGAATTTGTTAAAATTTGCCATATTCTGTTTGAACGTTCCTCGCCATAGAGCAAAAACAGTAACATATAGAATATTTTTGTCCAAACGATTTACCGTCTCTAGGCAACATACCATAATTATTGTCAACACCCTACCGGAACAGGAAGTGGTTCAAATTAGCTATTACTTCCTACTTCAATTCTTTTTTCCATAGATCAAAACAATACAAGATATCAGGATACGTTTTTTTCTTTTACGATCAACAGGAAGTGGTTCCAATTAACTATCATTTCCTATTTCAATTCTTGTTTCCAGGAATCAAAACAATAGGAGATATCAAGATACGGCTTTTTAAAATATATCAGAGTCGTAAGGAAATGTTCCTCCAAGAATTCAGCATCCCAAGAATACTTTCCACCAATTCCTATTCAAAAAAGAAGTAGCTAAAGTTAGCCAAGCTCGGTTTCAACGTGTATTGCTACATTTTTAATCTATGACGAAGAGTTTCAACTTGTTGCATATATTAGAGGAGTTACCAGTACCAATACCAAACTAAAAGAAGTGAGTATCGTTTCACAGTATGAAACGAAGATTACCAAACAATATGAATTCAATAGTGAAACTTGAAGTAGTGTTATCATCTGTCACAAAAGAAAATGTACGTTTTTCGCGGGATAGTATGTTTCTATCACCTCTCGATTTAATTAAACGTTTTAAAGGACCAATCCCTAACCATAAATCGATAAACGTATTACCTCTCGTTTTGCAGCTCAGACAAGATACGATAAAAATATCGTAAACCTTAATAGAAAGACAAAACAGCTACGTTCTTTTACAAGCTTGAAACTTACGAATATTAGCAGTATATATTTACAGAGTAGGGAGTTTCTGCTACGTTATTCCGTAGTTCATTGGATCCGTACAGAACTACCACCCAGATGCTATGTGAGCTTTGTGGTGGACAAATACCGTGTGCGTGGGAGTTTCCGGGGTGGTCCCGCTTCCTCCCACTGTTTTCATTCCACCAATTCATCCCATTATCATCCATATAGCCTGAGCCGTAGTTACCTAAAGAACGTATGACAAAGTCAAGTACTTGACCTAGAATTTGGTACGCTACCTTTAGACCACGGAGGCCAAAACCGTGAACTGGCGTGCTCATAAGATCAGTGCAATTTGTAGTTATGTTCAATTAGCAAGCCAAATACCAAATGATGTTACATGTTCCTGTATTCTTTATATCATAGTATGATACTACAAATATAACAAAATATTATGATAAAATAAATCACCAAGACGCCAGGGCGGATTAGGTGTTCCTGGAACGGTGGCTCAGTGATTGAGCGTTCACCACTGGTGGATGGGGTCCCTGGTTCGATCCCAGGTCTCGCCAAATGAAATTTGTGGTGGACAAACACCGTGTGGGGGGTTCTCGACGTTCTCCCGTTTCCTCCCACTTTATCAATTCCACCATTTCATTTCATTTATTCCACCATCATCACCGTCTCCTTTAGCCTAGCCGGCATAACTGTGGGACGTAAAACTCAAAGATTTCATTTGCATTGTTTTGTTTTCGTATTACTAGTAATAGCAGTAGTGGTATTCGCTGTCGTATTAGTATAGTAATAAGTAGTAGCAGTAGTTGTAATAGTAACAGTAGTAGCAGTGGCGGCAATAGTGGAATTAGCACTAGCATTCGTAATCGCAATAGTAATAATAGTATTAGCAGTAGTAGTTGTAGTATTAGTATCACATACGGTGTAGAAGTGTTACATATCTTCTCTGTTACTTGTAATGCATTAATGAGTGTAGTATAAGACTTTTACGTCCATGAGCTGTATTATTGTATAATAAACATGGCTGGACAGAGCAAGCACAAATAACAAATAGACTGACAGTATAAGGATATAGAAAACAAACCTTGGGTAACTTTTCACATGATTTTCCTATTTGAGAAGGACAAATAGACAGTGCAATATTATGACGACATATTTCTCATTATCCATTACATATTGAAGGATTGACTTGATTTATCAACTTGGTTGTTCTCAGGCCGGTTACGCCCGGCCCGTTTAGAGCCCGGCTCCTTTGTGCCCGGCCAGTTTAGAGTCCGGCCCATTCTCTGCCCGGCTCGAGATTCGGGCCGGATCGGGTCGAGACGGACACAGAATACAGATCCATCCGGGCCGTCTTCGGGCCTGGCTTTGTAGGACTCTGGTCTACAGACACACGGATAAAACTGTTTTATAAGACTTCCAGCATTTATGCACAGCATAGGTTTGAAGGTCATTTCTATATTAACTTCATGAATTAAAGGGAACTTGTATTCCTCGAAAGGCATTTGTTGGTCCTTCAAGGTCAATCGAACAATGAAAAAACTGATACTAGGAGTATTTTAACACGCCACTCACTACAACGATATAACAGAATGCTGCCTCCGGCTGTTAATAAAAGGCTTAACTAGCTGGAACTCGCTAGTACAGGAGCAACGTTATATGCCAAACAACGTTGTACTGTGTAAGAAATGCTAGGGGTTGTTCTGTCTATGTGCGCCGCCTCCTTGGTGTTCCCTGGTTAAAGCACTCACACAAATAATCTTGTCAGGGCGCTGCAGGCAAGATTTTTAGTTTCGAAACATAATGAATATAATAAAATAAATATTTCTCGCTTGACACTATTAAAAAATAAACAATTAAAACATAGAGATGGGAGTTAAAATTTCTAACCTCTAAAACATAATTGATTGTTTCAAATGTGTTTTTGCAAAGGCAACCAAGGAACACACTAAGTTAGTCACTTCATACTTTATGTCCACAACAAAATCCTTGCAGGGGGCGCGGTGGCTCAGTGGTAGAATATTCACCTCTGGTGCTTGGGGTCCCGGGTTCGATCACAGTCCCCGCCAAGTGAACCTTGTGGTGAACAAACACTGTGCTCGTGGGTTTTCTCGGGGCACTCCCGTTTCCTACCACTTTCTTCATTCCACCATTTCATTCATCTCTCATCATCACCATCTCCTTTAGCCTAACCGGCATAACCGTGGGACGCAAAACCCAAAGATTTCATTTTCAAAATCCTTGCAAGTTCTTTTTGCAATACCATTAAAATTATTTTCTTTCATGATGATATTTTCATTTTAATTTGTATGAATGTAGTATTTTCTTTTAGTAACGTTTGATAATATCACTGCCTCTTGCACTCATTGTGCATCATGTAAGTTGTTGAAAATATACACTAAATAACACGATTATATATGTTGGGAATATGCATTACAGGAATTAAACTTGAACCCGGGTTTCAACCTGTTTCTTTACGTTTAAGTCAGCCGTGTTACCGACTGAGCTAGGACAGTCCCAACTTATCCTTATATTACCGGTATATTTTACTTTATCACAGCACAGCCCTTTATGACAGTGTTCATAAAAGATTTTAACTAAAAAGAAATCTATCAAAAAAAATCGAGACCCCTGAAAACATATAAATCGTCCCGCCATTTATATGCACCCACATACATTTTGGAAAGTCGGCGCCGTTGGTTCTATCTGTTGTGTTTGAAATCAGTGTTTCTTTCAGAAACTATGTTCCGGGGGGGGGCACACTTCGTATTCCGGGGGCACTATCGATAACTTTCTATTTTTTATTATATTATAGATGTATTATTTTGGTCTCTTCCGGGGACACTCTCAGAGCTCCGGGCGGGCAGTACCCCTAAAACACTTCTGGAAGAAGCACTGTTTCAAATACACGTAATCTAATATAAATAAAATAAAAAGTTTGTTTGTGTGTCTGTCTGTCTGTAAGTATGTATCTGTGTGCTGCCTGGAGACCAGACAAGAGGACCGAGAGTTACCAAATTTTGATCTTGGGTACCTTGGCCCAGGTTCCGGATCAAGACGAAGCGTTTTTTTAAATCGAACCAGGAAGTCTCAGGAGACGTTTACAGGGACATGTAAAAGTAGTAGAAGATAACCGATATTAGTGTCGAATTCAAAGTTTTGGCGGTCGCTGAGATCAATGGTGAAACTCCGATTGCATTAACTTCCAAATTAACCCCACTTAGTTGAGGGTCAGGGTACCGGAGATGATAACTGACATGTAAAAATAATCCAAAATGGCCGATATTAATGTCAAATCCAAAGTTTTCGCACTCGCTGAAATCAACGGTGATACTATAGAGGCGTTGACTTCCAAATACAGCCACCATGCAAATAATGGGTTTTTCTGATAGTTATTAATAAATGCAAGAAATAAATTATTAATAATAAATGGGAACAGATAGGAATGCATTTTGAAAGAAAGAAACGAAATTTTAAACATACATAACCATGTCTGACTTTACATAATCTATCCTAAGCAACGATCACTAATCTAACAAGAAGAAAGTAGACTTTGGTAAATTAACTTCGGGGTCATTTTTCGCGAGGTAGTATTGCACATTTAAAATATGAATATTTAGGGATGCGCACGAGTCGAGACATGTCTCGAATCTGGACTGAAATTCGAGTTGACACACTTTGTAAAATTCGAGACGAGTCAAGACAAATTTATTTCTCGACTCTAATTTTCGAGCCGAGACACGAGTCGAGTCGAAACTTTTCGTAAAAATCTCGACTCAACTCGAATGTGTCGAAAATCTTTCTATAATTTTTAATATTATTTTGAAGAAAGTATTCAGTCAGAGCCTTGAAACCAATTCCAGTATTTATTACTTTAGAAAGGTACCGAACGCATAAACTTAATGGTTAATCTTTCGAAATCAAGATTTAATTTTCATCTCAATTCCGTTAATTAAAAGTAATAATTAATGTCGTGATATTTGATTGTACTTCAATAATAATAATAATAATAATAATAATAATAATAATAATAATAATAATAATGCTCTGGGGGACATACACGTGAGCATGTATCTAGTATAGCTCGAGCAAAGCACAATGACGGCCGACGCGTATCGCACACTGCTTGCAGACTACGTACACCCCTTGATGACGACCATGTTTCCCAACGGTAGTGGCATTTTTCGACAAAATAATGCACCATGTCACAAGGCCAGGAGTGTGACGAAGTGGTTCAAGAAATGTTCAACAATGATGTATATCTGTTGACGATGTGAGAATTACAGGGGGGATGAGGGAAATCCCCATTGGTAATACTACATGCTCCTATTGCCAAAGGAGGTTTCCCTCCATGTCAAAGAACTATTTGCTGTGTAATTAAAATGTATGAGCTGTTTTATCTGTTGTGTGTATGAAATAAATTATTAAAAAATGCAACAAATAAATTATTAACAATACATGTGATCAGATAGGAAGGTATTTTGAAAAAAAGAAAAGAAACGGTAAACATACGTAACCGTATTTAACTATACATAATGTGACTAAACTAACCGATGGTAACTAATTTAGAATAATGTAGGAAAGATGCAAGAAAGTAATTAATAATAATAAATATCAATATATAGAAATATATTTTGAAAGAACAATGTTTCCCAGAAGTAACTTTGTAAATTTAGGATTTAGGATTTAGATTTCTGGGCTTTCGGCATCTGAGACCATTTAACCCGTCACGTTCGAGGGATGACATCTCTAGGCGAACACACTTTCCGGGGAAAGGGAAGGAAGAAAGGATTGGGGAAGAAAGGAAGTGATCTGAAACCTAAGGTATCACCCTGGCATCTTCCTGGTGTGAATGTGGAAAACCAAGGAGAATCTCATTCAAGGTGACTGGCCTGAAAAACTTAAATTTTTCGACCAAGTGCCCCACCAGGAATCGAACGCAGGACCGCCTTCATGTAACCATATAAACGTATGTTTGTCTATTCCATTACATTGCGAATAGGCGAAATGTTGCATGTTGCGAACAATGTTGCATCGGAGTCAGTCAATTAGTTCGAATAAAATCTGTTATTCATAGCACAATCCCTTCGAGGACATTTCCAAGATCAAGGCAGTAACCCACATGGTCGAAAGTAGTGTTTCCACAAGATGAGACGAGAGAAGACTTCAAGCTGTCTAGTCTCGTGAGACGAGACACGAGAAATGTCTCGTCTCGTGGCAACACTAGAGCGGATGAGGCCCACAAAAAGGAGCTGTTATACAAAGTGGTTAAAATTACAGCTTTTAACCACTTTTGTTTGGTCATCAGCACAACACACAACACGACTACAATCTTCCAATCAGTGTTTCTTTCAGAAAAAATGTTGCTGGGAGGGTATATTTAGTATTCCGGGGGTACTGCTGGTATTATTCTATTATAGATGTATTATTTTGGTCTCCCCGTTGGGGGTACTCTTAGAGTTCCAGGGGGCAGCACCCCAAAAACATGTCTGGAAGAAACACTGCTTAAAACAACGACTACTTAGTTTCGACCACGGGCTCCCGAAAGGGGGGAAGAAGGGGCCCGGCCGCCCTTGCTCACGAAAATATATGTGTAATATAGCAAATTACGTATATTAAACATCAGGCGTAATATAGCAATCAAGGAGATGACCCCCTTAAAATTTCTTCGGGCGCCAATGGTTTCCAGTCATGAATTATTACGACAGAAATATTTGTCAATATCGTCGGTACAGTCGAAAGGCAAGCCTTCCCCACTTATTCTGAAATCCTTTTTTCAAAACCTCTGGCGCCACTTCAAACTATAAGAAGGCCCATGTGACTTTCTGATTTCAAAAATGACTTTGGTTCGAATAACATCATAAAACAATAAAACGAAACTAAATTTTATTGTCAAACCAGCATCCTTTCAAACTCAGTACAGGAAAAGGCCTACACGTTTCTGTCTTTGTTCGGAACGAGAAAACTCATGAACAATGGTTAGTTGCTGATGAAACTTTCATTAAGAGAACTTGTATTTCTATAAAGGATTTTTATACATAGATATAACCACCAGCCCTCGGAATGAAATATTCTGAAACACTGATCTCAAAGAATGGTTTAACATTTTACTTGAATCTGGAACAGTATCACTAAATATTTAAACTTGAATCGGTTGGAAAATAGAAACGAAAGCTGTTTGTAAGAATCATTTAAAAAATAACTTTAGGTCTTCCTTGTTCTTTTAAGATAGTCCTCATTTGAAATAATAAACGCTGGTATACTTTCGAAGGCAATAATTTATTCCGAGTTAATAAATTTTTAAACAATTTCAAAAACTCTTTTCATTTTTGAGATATGAGACGATACGAGGCATTTCAAGAGACGTCTCGTCTCGTCTCGGAAACGAGACGGGACAAGTAGTCTGTCTCGTCTCGTGTCTCGTTTCAAAGGTTTCTGTCTGGTCTCGTGGCAACACTAGTTGAAAGAAAGAAACTAATGAAATCTTTGGGTTTTACGTCCCACGATTATGCCGGTTAGGCTAAAGGAGACGGTGATGATGAGTAATGAATGAAATGGTGGAATGAACAAAGCGGGAGATCCCCGAGAAACCCACGCACACGGTGTTTGTCCACCACAAAGTTCACTTGTCGGGAACTGGGATCGAACCCCGACCCCAAGCACCAAAGTTGAACGCTCTACCACTGAGCCGCCGCGGCCCCAAGAAAGAAACAAATATGTAAAGATACATATATGAGTACACACACACGGATAAAGTAGTCATACATGTATTTTAATCTTCTGACTACTTAACCCCGACTAATTTAAGATTGCAAGAAAGTAATTATTAAGAAGAAATATAAACATATAGAAACGTATTTTGAAAGGGAAAAAACGCAAACCGTACCAACCGTGATATGAATATGGGTTGCCCACTCAACAAGCAGACACCTTACCGAATTATCTGCGGCAGAACTTGCAATTTGTGGTTTTGAAGCTTTATTTATACTGTGTGTGTTACGTAACGACGCTACGGGATGTCATTACTAGTGCGACCACCTCATTCAAGACCCTTTTTGTAAATTGTTTGAGGAAAAAAAGAGTGATTTCGTAAATCAACAAAACGGATCTTGTATATAGAGGGTGTAACTAAAAGGTACGACAAAACTTCATGGGTGGATTCCTTATTGGTAGACAAGCAAAAACGTTCCGATGACCATATGTCGGGAAATGCATCGTTCCACAATTACGGCCTTTGAGCCGACTACTGGTGTGAAATAGTCACATTCTGGTCGCACCTTAATGTGTCTCAATTTAAACCTCAATATATCAAACTCTGATTAAGATAGGAAGGTAATTTTAGTAGCAACGTGTTCTGCAAAAATTAAGCTTTCCGCTGATATGCATTTTATGAGTGTATCCCCAAGGAATGCCATCTCCAAAATGCTGATGCAAAAATCAAACAAAAAACAAGTAATTACCCTCCCATGTCCACCGTGGTACTCCCACACATACATAAAATATACAGGGTGAGTCAAAAGTCCTTGGACACCTGCATAAGTGAAAATTGACGGGAAAAGTAAAAAGTAATGATGGGAACAGAGGTTTGATGAGGGGCCGCAACTTTTGAAGTGTATGTCATCTTGAAATCCGCCATTTTGGATTCACGTCATTTTTTTTAAATGGGAAGGGGGTGTATGACCCATCAAATAACACTAGCTTGAGCTCAGGAATTTAGTGGTGTAATTTGTTTTTCCTATCTAGTACAGTTTAGAAGTTATTAATGTTCAAAGGTGGGAAATTACCTTGATACTGAATGCTACAACACATGTTCTACGTGTTGTCCATTTCTTGCAATGCACAACTGTAGTTCCTGTAACCACTCTGACTGGAGCCTCACACGGAGGAGATGTCTCCTGAAGTTTGGTCACAGGCTTGTTGGATGCGTTCCTCCAAGTGTCTCAAATCGCGGATTGTCTCAGCATACACTATCTGCTTAAGATGTCCCCATAGATAAAAATCAAGGGGCGTTAAGTCAGGGGATCTGGGCAGCCACTCCACGTGACCACGGCGACCAATTCACTTCCGTGGCAGTTGTTCATCCAACCATTGACGGACACCAAGTCTATAGTGTGGAGGGGTCCATCGTGCTGAAAATAAGATGGGAAAATGCCGTCAGCGTTCAGCGTGGCAGGGAACACAAAGTCCTGCAACAGCATCAGATACTGTGGTGCAGGTAAGGTGTAGTAACTGAAAAATGGCCCAATGATGCGGGTGTCCCATATGCCACACAACACCATCACCTTCACTGGACTATGTTCTCGACTCGGGTCAACCCAGATCGGATTTGCGTCACACCAGTGTCGACAATTATGTCGATTAACCTCCCCGTTCAAAGTGAGATACACCTCGTCACTGAACAGTATGCCCTTGACAAACGCAGGATCCAGTTCGTGTTGTTCAGTACCCCACATGCAGAACTCCAACCGGCGATCAGGGTCATCCTCGTTCAGTTTATGTTGCATGTGCAGCTTGTAAGGATGCCACTGATTGGTGTGCAATATCCGGATAACGGAGGATTGGCTTATTGGACATGCTAGGGACACACGACGGGTACTTCGTGTAGGACTTTTCACAAACGACGCAACAACCGCCGTTGCAGTTTCGTCATTGGTGGCAGTCTTTGGTCGCCCACTACGTGCCCAATCTTGAACATAGCCCGTCTCTCGGAATTTGGTGATCACGTGAGCCACCGTGCTGTGCGATACCGGTTCTCTGTCTGAGTGCTGTCGGTTGTAGTCAGCTGCTATTGTTCGGTAGCTGCGTTGCACTGATATAAAGATGATTTCCATCTTCTGTTCACGTGTCAGACCTATTTTAGATCACCTGGAACAGAGAACTGGGTCAGTATCAAGGTAATTTCCCACTTTTGAACATTAATAACTTCTAAACTGTACAAGATAGAAAAAACTAATTACACCACTAAATTTCTTAGCTCAAGCTAGTGTTATTTGATGTGACATACACTTTCCCATTTAAAAAAGACTTGAATCCAAAATGGCGGATTTCGAGATGGCGGCCATGAATGACATACACTCCAAAAGTGGCAGCCCCTCATCAAACCTCCTTTCCCATCATCACTTTTTACTTTTCCCGTCGATTTTAAAACTTATGCAGGTGTCCAAGACTTTTGACTCACCCTATATATATAGGCGGAAAGCATCGTCCTTTAGAAATACATATATATCAAAAATATCTTCCTAGGTTAATTAGGGTCTGAGTTATTGAGGTTTAAATTGAGTCACATTAAGGAGCGACCAGAATATGACTATTTCCACCATTAGGCGGCTCAATGGCCGTAACTCTGTAATGATACATTTCCCGACATATGGTCATATGAACGGTTTTGCTTGTCTACCCGTAAGGAATCCACCTCTGAAATTTTGCCGTACCTTTTTGTTACACCCTGTATATATGTGTGTTGGTGCAACAATAAGTTCCCAAGAATATAGATTAATTCATTTTTGATTTTAATCTACACAACAAATGCTTTTTATGAAAGCAAGGAGCCTGCCAGTTAAAGATGGTTAAAGACTGTAAATAAAATTGAAGATCTGAATTGCAGAACATCCGAAGTCCACCGAAGTACTTTTTTGTTTTTAGAAGAAAGACAAGAAGATTATACTTGGAATGCTATTCTGTTTAGCTGAAATTATTTTGATTTTTTTTTTTAAAAAAGTTTTGACTTGGACTTACGTATTATGCAAGTGAATATCCCTGAAACATAGATGCTAACATAAAAAACAGAAAACGAAAAATATGAAGAAAAAGAGTGGACTTGGGATGTTTTGTAATTCAGGTTTTCAATTCAAACTTCAAATGGAACTGGGGTAACTCGCAGACAATGGCTGACTTAACACTTTGATAATAGCTGGTATAATGGCTGGTTTGAGAACACAATTGATATGGCCTCTGTAGCTAAGTAGACTCCCACCCTTCCCCCTCAACATTGGATACGGAAATGAAAAACTTATTTAGAATTTGATTGTTGATTCCAGTATATTTCAAGCATCACTTCTCGGAATCTGGGCCTGCGATATGTCGATATATCGCTATCATCGATTACTATATTATCATATATCAACATTCGATATCGCAAATATATGGACATGAATATAATCATTCTAAATTTTCGAAATCGATATTCGGGGAGTGGGGAGGCGAGGTATAAAGGTCCCCTAAGACTTGCGATGGATGAAGAAATTAAACTTACTTTTTGCAAGATTGTTTTCTAATCATAATATCTTTATTACCAAACATTGCAATGTAAATACATCCACTTGCAAATTTGCAATATTATATTATGTAATTTCTTAGGAGCTAGAACTTTTTTGTTCCCTGAAGAAAGAATCAAAAAATCACGTGGAAAAGCAAGTACTTCGAACTTTGAACTAGAATTTACCGTAAGAAAGTTTTTTGTTTCTCTTCCTTGGAGATTTCCATCCCTTTTGGCCTTTGGAACCGCTAATTGACAAAAGGTGCACACATGATCGCTATATGCATTTATGCTCTGAGGCAGAGTCAGAGATTTAGAAAAGGAAACGACTTTTTAATAATAATAATAATAATAATAATAATAATAATAATAATAATAATAATTATTATTATTATTATTATTATTATTATTATTATTATTATTATTATTATAAGAATGGGGTTTACAACTAGGGTCTTGTCTCTTTATCTTGCATGGGAAGGCCGCAAGTCTGCTACGCCACTGGTGTCCCCTATTCTGTGTTTGTCTCTTTTTCGTTTCGTGTAGATATTTGTTTTTGTGCTGTTAGGCTTTTATATGAAACTTTTATATTATGTAACGTTTTCTTTTTATGAGTTTCTTTTTTGGGTGGGGCGGGGGGAAAGAGAGAAATGCTTTCTTCTGATATCTGTTTCTTACCATTCATCTTGTTTGAACTGCTTAAGTAAGTCATTTTGTAACTTTTGATGTCATCCAACTCCATCACAATAATAAAATTGTCATTCTTAACAATTTGCTTTATTCCCTTATTTGCAGTTTGCCACACTGATATATTTGTGACAAAATTGAGGTTTTGTCCAACGCCTTTCGAATTCGCAACCAACCCAACTGCCGAGCTTTTTGGGTTGCCTGCTATTGCAGGAAAAGGAGAATTGCAGGTGGTAATGCACTTTTGGAGTCGTGTATACAATGAGGATTGAGGATTGAAGAAAAGTGAGATATCCAAAGTTTTACGAGCCGACACCCAGAAACACAGGAGATACAGAGGAAAGAAGAATCTAGAATCATGTGAAGATAGCAATGCAAAAGATACACTAACATAGAAAGAACTTCAAAATTATTAAAGTAATCAAAATGACATTTACACAACAGTATAGTAAGCAAACATTGAACCCATAGACATGCTCAATAACATCTTACGTGTGCAGTGTTGTCGGCTCATAAAACTTTGGATTTCTCACTTTTCTTCACTCCTCTATCGATTGCGCATTGTTTGATTGGGCAATGCTACTATCAACATAAGATGTTCCTTGTCAGTCGCCCTTGGTCTCAAAATGATTTATCTCCCTTACTCACCCGTCACTCTGAAAATACTTTATCGCCCATTCTCACTCCCCCTCGTCCTCAAAATATTTTATCGCCCTCAAGAAAATTTCTCGCTCTTGCCCTCAAAAATAATTTCTCGCTCATACTCTTACTCGCCCTCGCTCTCATATGATTTCTCACTCTTATTTGCTGTCGTCCTGAAAATATTTTATCATTCACTCTCACTCGCCCTCGTCCTCAAAATATATTCTCGCACACGCTCTCAGCTTCAATATATTTTCTCATCCCCACCCTCATTCCAACTAAATAAAATTAGGAAGACTGACTGACGCTAGATTGACCATTACGAGGTCAAAATGAGTGAGCGTGCCCATCTCTGCTCTAGAGTGCTTCTTAATTTCGTCACGTCTTGTCTCTTGATATTTACTAAAAAGTGGCTTTTGTCCATTGATTTATAATTTCTTCTTGCAGTACGAGCACATCCAGCCCACTACCACTTTTTCAATGCCTTTATTTTCTTAACATCGTCACTTCTGTGACTATCTGACCTATGTAATTCTTTTTTTTTTTTCGTATTTGTCGCTGAATACATGTTCCCATGCTTAGCTGTACAGTCTGCACATGTTAAACGTCTGATTTTGTTAGTATTCACGTTCCCTGTCTGTACATGAAAACAAACAGAATACATTCATTGAAAATTTTACACTTTAATACATGCATCAGACATTGAATTCTTTACCTTATACCAATGAAATATAACATGAGAACTTCAAGATACGCACGTAGAAATGAATATTGTTTTACTAGCTACAGCGATTAGAAATTCTAAATGTAATTAACCCAGCAATGGCAAATTAGGTTATTTCATGTATAGCTAACTTTATATATATATATATATATATATATATATATATATATATATATAATGTATTGTATTGAACTCACACTTTATCGGCGAAATCTAATTTAGACATGAACGGTACACACGAGAGCAAAAACGAATTTCACTATAATACATACATAACCAAGCAAGACTATTTTTTACAGAACTTTTTTTTTTACAATTACAGTTTTATTTTAAAAATAATAACCTAATTTTACATGAAGCATTGAATATAGAAACTCGTTAGACTTTGTATTGGGTGAGTTGTTATAATTCAACGTTTAATTAACAGTGATCAAAGGATTTCCCTATTGTCAAAAAGAGAACTCTTTAACAATGTCCGTTTCTCTCTCATGTAATTAAGCTTAGTCGCTTCGGACGGAAAGAATTAAATATTAATGAAAAAAGGACAAAAGCAAAAAATGGACTTCTCCAATTGTCTACTTTTAGTATTGCATTCACCATTGATGTCATCAATCCTAATTAGGTTCTTCGTCACATAACCTAGTACTTTCATCTCTAGATTAATAATAGTGGAACCGAAAAAAGAAACACATATAGATAGCTATGACCAGTAATCACCAACTTCTAATCACACTTTGTATTTGTATTCTAAAACGAAAAGATACAGCTTTTGATCTTTTGGTCATCTGATTCTCTTTAAAATAAATTAGAACGACAGAAAATACATTTCTTCTAGTTAGCAATGCAATTTGACAATTCAGAGAATCATTAAGTCCTTATTCCTTTTAAGGAAAACTTATTACAAACTAATTTTGTTATATGGAATCAGGGGCGTATCCACGGGGATCCACCGGGTCTGACACCCCTCCCCCCCGAAAAACTGTAGGCCTACTTATTTAAAAGGAAAATGATTGGTGTGCACGAAAATTTGATCTTACATTTCATCTGTGCTCTTTTTCTTACAGAAATAATCTAGTTTTATCACTTTTTCTGAAATTTATGGGTGGAAGAATTTTACAAGTACTTAACGTCTTTTCGGGTGCAGAATAATACCCGTTCAATACTACATAGAAGTACTAAAAGACTCCCACTTAAAAGAAAAAAGTTGGACCCCTCCCAAACAAATATTTCTGCGTGCGCGCCTGCCTAGAACAATCATTCCAAGCTAGCAAATTTATGACGTAGAAGCCCGCATTTCTGAGGAAAGCAGAGAGGAACACGAGGAAAGGAGATGAAGGGATAAAGAAGGAGAGAAAATGTTGGTTATGTATTTGTACTCATGGATCAACGATGCCTGCAAAATCATCGGATAACTTTATCGATTTTGTACGTTAGCATTGCTATTCCTTTAACGCCATGTTTCCTATCTCTTGCTCGTAATCTCCATCCAAGTTCAACGTTTTTCCCAGTAGATCAAAAACAGTAATAGATAGCGACAAGCTTTTTCTCTGGCAACTGATTCAGCTTCTCAAGAAAACAACTCTCTCGCATACGAAACACTCTGTCAAAAACGGAAGTGCTTGAAATTTATTTCTAGCATTGAAACCTAAAGTAGTACAGGATTTGAAAATTCTATGAAAATGAATATCGATATTGCTTGGTTAGAAATTGAATTTATGCCATCGTGTATCATTATTTAAACCCAACGTTTTTGTTTTTAACTACTGAGATTCATTAGTTAACATTTTAACTGAAGGTAAGAAAGTTTTTTTTTTTTTTTTTTTTTTTTGTAAGTTCATGCTTCAAACTTTAAATATACTTGAACTTGAAATTTAATACAATTTTCAGTTTATAGACCCTACAGAACAAAAATCGGAGGCTTAAAAGGAGAAACATAGCAAAATAATGTTAGGAGCGTGGTTTACTTAGAAGGAAAACAGCAAACTGTGCCGTTGAAAATGACTGATCTACAATGCAATTTCTCAACCTTGGGATCATGAAGATCGGTCAAAAAGATATAGTGTTGGAATATAGTGTTGGAAAAGTCTTTTTCAGATTAGTTTGTTTTTCTTATGTGATAAATACGAGGTATTTTTATTTCCACATACAGGGTGTTTCAGAACAACACCGACAACGTGTGGGAAGTATTCCTGACACCAAGATAAGACGGAAAGTATAGCCCAACCTCGGTGCACAAATGCCTCCTTTCGGAGTTACAGGCTGCCGAAAAATGAAAAAAATGAACTTTAAAAGTCCATAGCTCCAAAACTATGAGACCTACTGTAGTCGGGACAAGGCTTCACTTTGGAACTAGTACGTGTCTTAACCAAATATCCAAGTTTCAGAATCTTGCGGTACTTCCGCAACAATTTTTATACATGTAGTTGGTGGTACTTCAAATTATATGACATTAGCCAAACTCCCTCTATACAAATTGTTGCTTGAGTACCGCAGGATTCTAAAACATGTATTTTTTGATAGTGCAGATATTAGTTATTATGTGAAGTCTTGACCCCATTACGGTAGGTCCTAAAGGTTTGGAGCTATAAACCTTTAAAGTTAATTTTTATGTTTTCGGCAGCCTATAACTCCGAAAAGATGCATTTGTGCACCAAAGGTGGTCTAGATTTGGTGTCTGAAATAACCTCCCAAATGTTGTCGTTGTTGTTTTCAAACACCCTGTATATACTTTCAAATACGGAAAAGGATATTAAACAAGATTTTAAAGAAGAATATTGAAGTTTTTTTTAAAAAAAAAAAGAACTGTTTTTCAAAACAGTTTGAACAAAAGAGGATCGAAACGGGTGATAAACTGCATAATGATAACGGCTGATAAACTAAATAGGTACAAGAAAAATGCAAATACAACAAAAAAATGGATACAATTTAAAATGAAGACTAGTGTCAAACCTGATTTTGGAGATTTACTAATCTTCATAAGAGAAAAAGAGAATAATAATAATAGTAACTTGTTACAAACCGAAATTTAATATGAAGGTCACTTGCAAATGTATGTGATAAAGGGTAACGTAACATGAAATAGGTTGAGAACCCATGGTCTAGAACAATGATTTTCACATATTCAGTCAGGTATATTCTTTATTTCAGAAATATTCCGAGGACAGTATTCTCGTTAAAGATAAATAAATAGAAGTTTTCTAAAAGTTTTATGATTGTAGCTCCACTTAAGAGCACAAATTCCCTAATGGCTTCAGAATAAGTTGTGCTTTTATCCAAATTTCAACTGTGTAAAGTTAATAGCTTTCCTCGCATTCAAAACCCAGCTTTATCTTTGTATGGAAATGGTCAATATTTCGTTATTCGCGCGTGGTTATTACCATATATAATTTCCCAAACTTTTTGCGCCCTGGCTCAATAGCTAGGAACACAGGGCATTGATTAAACGCTGCTTCAATGATAGTCTGGAGCCAAAGACACTATCACTGCTTGATACGAAACAGTGCTCCACAAAAGACTAGAATAAATTTTCGTGACTAGATAAGGTGATGAGACAGAAACTCTTCCAATAGAAACAGGTAGTACTTTTCGAAAGGAGACATAACTTTCACAGCACTTCTTCGGGACGAAATAGCTTCAAATCCCTCTCCGTGCTCACCACTGTGTACACTCTGTCAAACAAGCAACTATCTGTCATTTCTAGAGATGTGGACCTAGTGATTAACGTGGAATCCGAACCACATGAGCTCCTGCCGGGAATCGGGGTCTCCGGGTTCAATTTCCGGCAGGAGCTCATGTGATTCGCATTCCACGTTAATCAGTAGGTCCACGTCTCATATAGCGTTGCTGCTGAAAGGACGCTAAACTAAAATCAACTCAACTCAACTCAAGTTGAGAAAATGTGGAGAATATGAGAATTAAATTAAACATTTTTTTTTTTTTTAGTTTTGTGGAGAGGTGCGCAGAAGTTGTAAATACAAATAATGCATAGTGTAGATAAGGGACGATAACATAAGAGAAACAAGAATGAATCTATGAAACAAAGAAAAATATCAAAGAAAATTCGAAGTGGGGACATAGAATTCAATTGCAGTAAAGAATTCAATGACAATATATTCAGAGCCAAGTAATTGTTGTCTAATGGTAGGTTAAGCCTGAGAATTAGTAGAGCCAATACGTACTGTGCCGTTTTCTGCTTTGATGTCGATTGTAAAGTTGTTATTGTATTTTTCTTTCTTATTTTGGAGATTCCTTTATTTATTCATTTTGTTTATGAGATATTGTACACTATGGTTTAGTCGTATTCATTAATTACAATGCATGATTATGAATGAGTACCATGAACAATATTAGGTTTAACACACTTACAATTAGTATTCAGTGTCATGAAAGTCCCTAATTCAATTTTTCTTCAGAATGGATTCGTAAACTTTTGAATTAACACAAGACGTAATGTTAAGTATAGAAATTGATTTTTCTTTTAAACCTTCGTATATTAAATTAACTGCGCAACAGCTATGTCAACAGATTCTTAACAAATTTTATAATAATGTGATGTATGTGGATGACGAAGGTACTTATGACCTTCAGCTTGACTCGGCTTCTCACACAATTAAATTTATACAGATCCATGCGGTACATATGGAAATAACCGATAGCCAACTGAAACAGGTGCTTAATATTTATTATGTTTTCAGTATTAGTGATGAACTTCATATTGACGATCACTACTATAAAGTACGTACTGGCCGAAAAGTTGTGAAAATGATTCTTAAAAAAGAACATACTTTCCTATGTTACCTTCAGTTTTCTTAGCTGTTGGGTAACATAAAGGACAGGTAAAAGCTTGTGCGTAGTGTGACAGTGAGACACTTTAGTGTCCCAGTGTGATCCCGGACATTTAATGCCCGTCTGGATCTACGATCTGGTGATCATTCTGTTGGAATTTTCAATTCAGACGCCGAATTTTTCGACCTATCTTAAACCTTAAGAATGTGCCTGATGTCCATAACTATAGTGTATTCACTATGCTTACACCAAAGATGTTGTGTACTCTTAGCACTCCCCTGAGCGACTCTGCTCCGGTAGTTCATTGCGAGGTGGGTTCTGGTTACCAATCAAGTGATACATCTCAATGATCCCTTCCCATGACGAAACTGTCAAAGACGTTGCTTCCAGTTCTGGTATTGGTACGGAAGTTGCTCATACACACTCTGATGCCGATTCACATATTATGATGGAGGACTCTTCTTCAAATGCTCTCAGATGGATACTGCTTTAATTAGTGCTTCCAAATAAAGTAGGTTCAGTTTCTAACCTTCTCGATAATGCATCCAAAATATTATCTGTAATCGATTCACTTACCCTGACTCCACTCGTGGCTGTTTCAAGTGAACTTTCTGCAAGTGTCAATCTGGTGCTCTCTGGTTCCCAATCTTTATGTTCTCTGGTTCTCACTCTTCCTTCCTACAGCATCGATTTCAAATTTTGTGCTGAATGTTGAGATTGTGCACTCGGAGCACCCAAAAACAAAGAACGCTATATTAAAGAGAATAAAGCGAATAAAGTATAAAACGTGATTGATGTGACTTTCTCAGTCTTGCTCATAGAACAGTCCCAAACAATCGGCAGAACCTTTTCAGCTTATTCATCCCTTTTTTTCTGTAACCAATTCAACGGTAATGAACTTTCTTAGCTATAGTTTTCTTCTGGCGTTTATTTCTTTGTTGTGCATATATTTTTGTGCTTCGTGTGAAGTGCCTGACGTCTGTGTGTTCGTTGTCTCTGCTCATCTCTAGTAAAGTTAGAGAGAAATTGATATACTTTGAAGATTTTACCCTGTTAACTACAGCGTAAATACATATGATCCCATATTAAGAGGGTCGCCACACCGAGGAACAATGATCTTATGTATTTTGCAAAGTTTCTCTGATTCGAAAAACAATATTAAAATTTGGAAAAGAGATCTGTTTAGAATACAAAGAACGTTTTACAAAATAAAAATAAAACACATTTACAGCATTCTATTTTCCTACTATTCTATTTCGCTACTTTTAGAATAGAAATACGATAGCATACGAAAGATGAGAAGAAAAATAAGCTACGGTTCTTCCTTTCAATCGTTTAATGAATTAGTAGATTAAACAAATATTTTACAACAAAAGAAATTTAAGAAATGAAGGTACTAAAATGAAAATGTTATATTGGTTTCAGTGTTTCATATTAGCCAAGGTTTGGAGAGATATTGTCCGTTTTTAGAAAAAAAAGGAAAACTCAAAATATCTCTTTACATTTGATATGGAAGTAACAACCGAACTTAAACTTAGGGGTTTGTTCAATTCGAGCTGAAAGGCACGAAAGATGTTCATAGCTTTCTTAACAAGCATATATATACACCTTACTATTACGACCAAAATGTCTGTTAAAATGCAAAACTATATTTCAGGAGTCTCTTTTCCCAATATGTGACAAATACTGTTCAAACTGTCTCCCACCATGTTCAATGCACATTGTATATCTATTCAGCACTTATTTGCAAATATCATGACACAACTAAGTATTTCCAATTTCTCGAATGGTTGTTCCATTAGCTGTTTCAAGTGATTCAAATCCTGCAATTGCCCGGAAAATACTTCATCTTTGACAATACCTCACATGGAGAAATCACATGATGTGAGGTCACATAAACAGGTTGGCCAATCTGTCATACCACGACGACCATTCATTCATCGAAATGTTGAACCAAGAATTCCCTCACAACAACACCAAAGGGAAGCGGTGCATGTTGTTGTTACATGAACTGAATGTTTTAGTAGTGGTTATTTTCAAATTCTGGAATGATAAATTTTTGTAACACCTGAAGGTATGTGTCACTGATGATAGTACTTTGAAAAAGGGATGGTCCTACGACACCACTACACCAGATGCCATCTCAAATAGTGACACCAGGTACATTTAACCATTTCGTGTGCATTAGTATCACTCCAATAAACACAACTGTGACTCTTTACACGACTGTCCACAAAATTTGTTTCCCGAAGTTCATGTCGGCTTCGTTCCCAATGAGAAACCATTGAAGCAACCCAAAACACGGTTCCAATCACATTCGTGCAACGTGTGCAGAAGCTTTCGCTGGTAAAATTTCATCCTCAAATCCTTTAACATGTTCCTTAAAGAGAGGCGTTTTATTCCCAGATCATGTGAATACCGTGTGGTACGTCTTCAGGCTAGATACTTAACTCTGAGCAACAAGCTTAGAATTTCCTTTATTTTGTACGCTTCGTGGTACATCATATACAAAACCTGTAGCCTCTAATAGTTGGTTCAGGTTCCTCATGGCTTGACGTGATGATAATCCCGCACCTGGAAATCTCGAGAAGTCTGCTGTTACCACATTTGTGTAAATTCGAAACTATATAGACTATCTCAATTTTAACACTGATTTTACGTCTTTGTATCTCAAACAGTTGTAAATAAATTTATTTTAAACAATAAAGAACGATACAAAAGTTTTGGTGGGTAATGGGTTAACGGTACATTACAATCTCACCTACATATTGAGTATTCTAGTACATTTAAGAAAAACAAATTAGGAAAAAAACTTTTTGCTTGGCTGGTAAGGAATCTAAGCTCATCTGTATGTAATCAATACTTTTCTAAATATAGTATAATAATTAAAGATTATTTCGATTGTTTACTTCAAGAGCAACAGAACTCAAAATTCCTAACTTTTCAAGAGGAGCTTTTGAAAGTTTCGAAATGCGGTGAAAACAACTTGGCGCAAGAACGATACAAATGCTCTCTAGCGTCTAGATTTGGAAGCACATCTGTGAAATTTTTACCAGAGATAGACATCGACACTATCTTTCATTTTCTGTGCCTAAGTTAATAAAGACGATTAGGAGATTTATACAAACATGAAGCCCTTGCAACTGCTCTAGTGGCTGGCGCGTGCGACTTTGGAGCATCTAGTCTCGGACTCCAACCAAGCACTGAACAATCATTATGATAAATATCCAGCTAAAATATTTAAAAGGTACAATATCATATCCTATTTTAAATAACTAACTTCTCCAATGACAAAGTAAAAGAATGTTGACTCAATTTTTATAGAGATGTTATATTCCTCCACAGTGAGATGTTGAAAACATGGCACTTTTATCCATCTATTTGAGTCTGTCCATCTTACACTTCCGCCTAACAAGGGAGAGCAGTATTCTATTCTGTCTAGTTGTTTGATAAGTGTTTTTGCTTGTTAGTAGAAACGAGAGAAAGTGGAAGGGGGAGGAGAGGAGAAAGAGGATACTGTTTCAATTCATAGAAGCAAAAACATCTTTTGCAAGGCACATCAGCAACTTGTGTTTCCACCAGTGTTTGTTCCTTTTAGAACAAAAGGTAATTTCTCTCTCTCTCTCTCTCTCTAGGGACTACCCAGGGTATTTTTTCTTTCGTTGTTTGTTAACGAGAAAAGAGAGAACGAGAGATGTTTTGTAAAAGGAAGTCAAATCTGAAAGTCGAGTGCAGTGGCTTAAGAGGTAGAAAGAAATATGACAACATGAATCATGATATAGAAAGAAAAAGCATATTTCTTTACAAGTAGCTCACTCACTCAACAACCCAGATTTCCTCTGCCATTTTATAAGCTTGAAAATTAGGTCTCTGAGTTATATATTCTGCTTCTTCTTTCTGACTTACTCGACACGTGTTTCGAGATCATTGCTATATTTTCTTTTCATGAATCACACATTATTTATAAGAAATAAATGTTTTGTACTTTTATTATTTTCATATCTCTGTTCACTGGCGTTAACTTTTCTTTCTCTTTTTCTTTAAACCTAAGATCCGCAGCAAAAGTAATAATCTGTACTTTCAAGTAATTTCCAAGTATGCTTCAGTTCTAGGAGTGCAATTGGGCCTATACGCCATAATCAACCTAATTTTTTTTTTTTTTTTTTTTTTTTTTTTTTTTTTTTTAAGTTCAGAGTACCTTAGATTTACGAATGAACAGACATATACGTGAGCATATACGTGAGTAATATGTTATATTTTTGAAAACGGTAAAGCTTATACCTTCCAAAAAAGGTAGTAGTACAGTATTACATCTCTGTTCAATACATTTCCGTTTCCCTACAGCAACGTAGATTTTGCGGGAGTGTAAGTTACGCTATTGATTCCGTAAAGGTTCTAGGATTGCTACAAATAGTGAGCCACTTTTTTTTTTTTTTTTTTTTTTTTTTTTTTTTTTTTTTTTTTTTTTTTTAAAGAAAATAAAAGATTTCACAATGCGCCAGGTCGAATAGTGTTACTTGACGTATGCAAACAAGAGTTTTGCTGTGGATGTTTCGTTAGCGTACGTGTTTTCGGCGCGGAAGACACGAATCAGGGTTGCCAGATTTGTAAAATCAAAAAAGAGAACAAATTGACTTTTAAAAAATCACTAAAAAAATGCGTTTACCGAAACTTAAGCTTGCTTCCAGATTATATCAAACAACACATTTTAGAGAAAAAGAAAACTAATATTGAAAAATAACATATTATTAAAGTAAACTAATACAAAAAGTACAACTACAAAATGATGACTGGACCAGCAGGCAGCAATACTAATGATACTTTAAGTCATGATATTTAATAAAGTCATGGTACTAATAAATTATTTATCCTATTTCCATTCTGGCAATATTTTAAGCACCTTGAAAACCTGTTTTATTGATTCATCTCCTGAATCATCCCTGTTTCATTAATTAGTCTCCAAACTCGAAAAGGAGGACAAAAGCGCGCCCGGCTTGAACACAAAGCCGGACATCAATTTTTATGTCCAAAAGCCGAATGGTCCGGTTAAAAGCCGGACGTCTGGCAACCATAACCCGAATGCGATTCCTGGCGGGAGGTTATGTGTTTTGAATACAACATATAGGTTCAGGTTTCATATAACCTCGATGGTGCAAGAAATACTAGACACCAATCCAACCAGCAAACGAATATCTCATTTGGTATCATTAGGTCATCGTCATCATTAGGTATCCTGCCGTTATTAGCAGGTCATTTGCTGCAACTGAGAAGTTTCCATGCTCCACGGTTTCCACTACTCCTTCGTCTTCACGTACGACTTTTCTGTTTTAATATCGTTCATTAATTGTATCCTCCTTCGCTCCTCCCTCTCTTTCCTGTGACTATACCCTCTGAAACGTCTCTTACGATACAGTTTCTTCTCATCCAATGTCCCAACCAGTTTCTCTTCCTCTTCCTAATACTATCTAATAGTGTTCTTTTCTCACCCACCATTTCTAACACTCTCTGATTCGTTTTCCGCTCGACCCAGCTAATTCGCTCCATTCTTCTCCACACCCACATTCCCGAAGCTTCCAGTCGTTTCTCATCATTTTTGCGTAATGACCATGTTTCTGACCCATACAGTATCTGGCCCACGCGAAGCATTTTATGAGTCTCTTTCTCAACTCTTCATTTAAGATCCCACAAAATAGTATTTTCTTCCTCCTAAAGGCTTCTTTCGCCATTCCTATCCTTGCTTTTATTTCACGTTTACATTTTACATTATTGCTAATAATTCTACCCAGGTATCGAAAACTAGTCACCTCTTCTACTTTCTCCCCTCCTACTTCTATATTTGACACAAATCCCTTCGTTCGAATGATCATGACCATGGCTTTTGTCTTTCTAACTTTTATTTTCATCCCATATTCTTCACAAAACTCCCTTAAGTTTTATAACATCTTATTGATTTTCCCTCCAGATTCTGCAATAAGCGCCTCATCAACTGCAAATCTTATACACCTAATCATTCTACCTCCTATCGAAATGCTGTCTTCATTTTGTAGGCTCTTTTTCATTTATTAAATAATGTAGGCGAGAGACAGAACTCCCCTTCCCTGTGGAACTCCTCTTTCAATAACACTCTCCTCTGCCATTTCATCTCTTATTTTAACACTTACTTCTTAGTTCATATATAAGTTTCTTATGACTCTTCGATCTTTCCATTCCAACCCAACTTTCTTCAGAACTTCAACAACAATTTCCAAGGCCTTTTTGAGATCAATAAATACTACGTACATCTCTTTCCTTTTTTCTATAAAGCTTTTACCTATCACTCTTAATAATCCAATTGCATCTTTTGTACCCTTACCCCTCCTAAGGCCAAACTGTTCCTCCTCAACTTTTTAATTTGTTCTTCCGTACGACATTCTGTTCAGAATTCGAAGCAAAATTTTTGCTACATGAGATATGAGACTAATATTTCTATAATCTTTACATCTCTTTGGGTTCGATTTCTTAGCCATCGTATCACGATCGTCTTCAGGAAGTTTTTTTTGTCCACTCTCTTCTTTCTATATTTCATTGTATAGTTGGGCCAATTCTTTCTTGTCCTTGTCTCACATATTCTAAATGAATTCGATTGGTATGTTATCTATCCCGCTTGCCTTTCCATTCCTAATCTCGGTTATAGCTTTCTCAAACACATCCCGAATAATTCTAAATCCTTTATTATCCTCGCCTACTTTATCTTCTACTTCAATATCTAGGCCACACAGTCTATCCCTACTCTCATAAAGTCCTCAATATATTCTTTCCATCCTCCTAAGACTTCACTTCTCTCGCTGATTACTTTCCTATTCTTATTTTCTACTGACATCTTAATAGCCTACTCCCTTATTTCCTCCGCAGATCCAAAGATTTCACCTCCTTGTACATTTCTTCACGTTTCCTTATTCTTTCCAATTCTTCTATTTCCTCGCATTCACTTTTGTAAAACTCTTCCCTTGTTGTTACCCTGTCTCCCTTCGTAACTCGTTGTTTAATTTCCTATAGATCTTTCTGCCCTCTTCCGTATAAACCTGTTTCCACTTCTTTCTTTCCCTCATTTGTTGCAATATCTATTCTGTAACCCATGGCCGTTTTGAGATCGCGGTAATGTACTACTTCTCCTGCAGCCTGCTGTATGCGAAGTTTAATATGTTCCCACCGTCTATTACTACGTGCACCTATCCTTTCCTCGTTTAAGTATTTTTCACGAATTTCTTAAAGATTTCGTAGCTCCTCGTTTTTCAATTTTTCAGTATTCAACAGCTTGTTGCCTACTTTTTTTTCTGTCTACATTTTTTCAGCTGAATATCTACTTCGGCCAGCACCCCGGGAAGGATCTTCGCGTTCTTCAAACTATTCCAGTACCTATCCTGAATCATAACATAGTCTATCTGATATCTTGCGTCGTCTATTGAGGATTTCCAAGTATATTTTCTTCTCTTGTGTTGATTGAACCAAGTGTTCCCAATTGATAGTGAATACTGCCTACAGAAATTCACCAGTCCCTTCCCCCTTTCATTTCTTTCGCCTAAACCATACTTCCCTACAGCACTATCTTCCTATTTTTCTTTCACAATTGCATTGAAATCTCCCACTACAGTTACACATGCATCCTTCTTCTCCCTGTCTACAATTTCTTCTCTTTTCTCATAAGTTTTCTATACTTTTATATAATGAATATCTATGTACTGAAACTAAAATTCAGAAGTTCTCGGAGGGTTCCCTCAGAGTTTAAATGGTTAACGTTACGGTCTTCGGATCGGGAAGTTCGGTTTCGGTGGGAGCTAACGTGGTTTGAATCTTACGTTAAACGGTAGATTTACGTATCATATAGCTTTTGTGCTGAAAAGAGACACTGAACTATAAAAGAAACCTCCAACCAGTTCTTGTAAACGTGGTCCTAGTTGTCAAACTATACCTATAATTCAACTACCTTCTAATTTCAAGTTTTGTTATATCATCTTGAATTAAGAAGGAAGAAATTGATCACTTTGTGTCAGTTCCTGTAACTTATTCCCTACGTTGCAACAAGAATGGATTAGGTCTGTCTTCAAATAAGACAAATTATATCACATTTTAACCCCTTTCCGCATGACTTTTTTCTTTTAGCGAAAAAAAAAAAATAATCAGTATTGGAAATCCTCATATGGGAACTTGAAAATTGAATTAAAACTTGAATTTTAGATTTTTCACTTAAATCTGACGAGAAATAAGTAAGTGTCATACATGACACACTTACAACTCACAAAAAACATGCCAGATGACACCAAAATCTCTTATTCATACACGTCAATATGTCACACAGCAGACAAAACAGTAATTTGATGCCTTTGATAAATCACAAAAAAGCTAAAGTGAAAAAGGGTATGTGCCATATATGGCACGGCATAAGGTAAGGGATTAATTATCTTATTATTATATAAAAAGTACAAGTGACTCCTCATCTGCAGTTAGGTCAGTTAATATTGCTAAAAACGTGAATTTTTGATAAAATATTTTTGTTGCGAAAGTAAGGATCAGAAGGGATTTTTTAAAATACGCATCCTAAACTAGAGTAAAAGAAGGTTCAAATTTTTACTCTAGGAATAAAATATCTCCAAATTTCTAAAGTTAGGGAGATGAAATTGTGCATATAAACTCCTCATTAAAAATATCTGAACACATATTTGAACATTTTCGAATATTCCACTCGTAAAGGAGAAAACGGGAGAAATTTCTAAATACTTAAATGTCGGTTGTTCATACAGAGAATGACCAACATAAGGATTAGTGTGAGTTGCATGAGTGAAATTCGATATACAAACTCTCAACTGAAAACGAGCCAATGTATGTTTCAGAGTTTTCAGGTATTCAGCTTCTAATGGAGAAAAAGGAAGGCAATTTCTACAATATTCAAACTTCCGGCTTGATATTTCTTAAATTTCATTCTTTCCTTATGAGTTAAGAAGAGCTCAGCTATTAGAATAATAAAAAATACAATGTATTGTTCCGTCGATAATGCAAAGAAGTTAAAATATAATTAGGTCTATATTGATGCTGCTGTTATCGAAGTCCACACAGGAGCAGCCATGACGCAAAAAGTATCAATGGAGTCAATTCATGTAAAGTGATCGAGAATAAAGAAAAATTGCCGCTCGACTTTTTCAAAAAAAAAATCTATTTTTATCGTAAATGTTTAACCTATATCAGGGTACTTCAAAACCACAATTAATTACTTTTTACGACATCGCATGGCGACGTAGCGGCTGCCGCCATTTTGCGTTTTTTTTATTTTAGGCGCTTACGTTGTCTTGAATATCTCAACATGTATTTGTCCTACCAAATTGACAACTGCTGGACATCTCCAACTCGTGCAGAGCTAAAACTTCGACCTTTTAACATTTTTGCCTAAAATCACTTCAAGGGGGTGAAACCAGGGCCTAGAGTAGCAACATTTTTGGACATTGAAAACATGTTTGGGAAGAGGAAATAACTGACGTAGTCTGAATTTGTGTGTGCACGTAGTCCGGTGTCATAAGTTAATGCACAAAAATTTACAGACTTGTAGCTACTCCCAAAGGCCTGAAAAAATCGTATTACACCAATTTGGCATGTTTCACTGTCTAATATCTCCAATGGGCCTGGATGAAAAAATCTGAAATTTTGGGAATAGTCAGTGGACAGTTACTCGTCGTGAATGCTAACTGCGGAATGTAGATCAAACGAAAGGACAACAGTCTCCTGCATGAGTTGACAGCTAAAACAAGAATAAACATGATTGAATATCACTGATATAGCAAGCAGCAAGAGCAAGGAGTTCTTATGGACTTTTTTTTTTTATCAAGTATGCATTTTGACTTTCCTCGCCTTCTGCTGATAGCGGCATTCTTCACCAGTGCTGCTGTGGGTTTGATAAGACACTGTTATAACTAGAGGAAAGAAACGAGCTTAAGAGCCTTGACTGGACTAACCATTCATCCTACTTTATTTTACTTCACAACAACAAATTTCCAGTTGAATCTATGAAAAAAACACTCCTAGAGAATGACGTCATTCCTTAATACTTTGACCCCCTTCTGCTCAAAAACACAAAACGCACTTATGGTATACTAAATTACTAACTATTCAGAAAATTTCAGATTTTTTCATCCAGACCCATTGGAGATATTGGACAGTGAAACATGCCAAATTGATATAATTCCCGAACTTTACGATTTTATTTCAGGTCTTTGGGAGCAGCTACAAGTCTGTAAATTTTTGTGTATTAACTGATGACCCCGGACTACATGCACACACAAAATCAGACCTCTACGTCAGTTGTTTTCTCCTCCCAAACATGTTTTCAATGTCCAAAAATCTCGCTATTGTGGACTCTGATTTCACCCCTTTGAAGTGGTTTTAAGCAAAAATGTTAAAAGATCGAAGTTTTAGCTCTGCACGAGTTGGAGATGTCCAGCAATTTTCAGTTTGGTAGGACAAATACATGCTGAGATATCAAAACAACATAAACGCCTAAAATCGAAAAAAAAAAAGCAAAATGGCGGTAGCCGTTGTGTAGCCATGGGATGAAAAAAATAATTAATTGTGGTTTTGAAGTACCTTGATATAGGATAAACATTCATGAAAAAAAATAGATTTTTTGGAGATGGTAAAGTGGCACGTGCTTAATTACTTAGAATGGATTGACTCATTGACATTTCAACGATCGAGAAAAACTAATTTTAGTGTCTAAAATAACTAAGAATTACATTAAAAATTGAATATAAATGATACAGGAGCAATACATAATAAACCAGTCCATAGGCCACTCGAAGGGACGACGGGAGTTTGTACGTAGATCAGAATCATTGGTTATGTTTAAAAATAGTTCATTTATTGATAGAAAAAATATTGGGGGCACAGTGGCTTAGTGGGTAGAGCGCTTATCTCTGGTATGAAGGGTCCGTGGTTCGATCCCCGGCCAAAAAAGGTTGTAATGAACAACATCGTGTCCTAGGGTTTTGGAGAGGTCCATCAGTTTCCTCCCACAACTTCATTCCACAAATTCTTCCATCATCATTCACTTGCCTTAATCATCCGCCTCCCTTAGTCTCAAGGGCATGAGTGTATGACTTTAAACTGAAAGATTTCATTTTATTTATCGATACTTACATCCTTTGTCACAAACGAGGCTATACATAATAAGAAACGAATTGCGTAAAGTGAGATCTGAACCATTGTATTACTTCCGATCAGCGGCACAAATCTGTCTTTAACATTGGAGGGGGGACGGGTAAGACCATTCCCATATTTTTTTAAGCAATGTTCAAACTATTTATGAAGTTAAAAAACAAAGCTGTGGAGGATTAGGAAAGCAGAGTTGTCTTCAACATTGGGAGGCGGGTAGATTTGAGGATTATTCTGGGGGGACATCAATTTCATCTCACTTTCCTTTGTGGCAATCGGACACAAATCATAACATTTCTCCCCCCCCCAAAAAAATTACACAGTTCAAATAGGATTATGGGGGGACAGTTCCCCCCAGTTCCAAGATTGGAGAGTACGTGCCCGTCATCTCCCTCTGATTTGCGCCAATGCTTTCGATGGTCTCCAATCAGGAATAAAGCAAGAAACCTCATGCACCGAAAGCAACTAGATAAGCGAGGAAAATTGTTTAAGGGTACGTATTGGGTTTCGTAGATATATTAGTAAAATTTTATTTATTTATTTATTTATTGGGGGGTGGAATTTCGTGGACGAGAGAAGGATCAGAGCCTCATTTATGTCTTTAAATATCCCCATCCACAATGTAAACTTAATTTAGACTAGAATTGTTACAAAGGCTATTAAAAATCAAGAACAATAAAAACAAAAAGAAGTGAAACGAAAAGAAATCTCTCAGGTCCTATATGTAAAAATAATCACGACAATTTGGACAGAATTCAGGGAAAAAATGGAAAACCATATTGAGGACAGATTCCCCTGGTTTGATCCCGAAACCTCACTGCTACGAAGAAGGAACGCTAACGTACACTCCTTAGTATTAAGAAAATTATTGAAAATCTACTTCTCTTTCAAATGTTTGCACCCTAAATACTAACTAACTAACTAACTAACTCTATGGCCTATGGAACCCGGAGGTTCAATGCCGCGTTCACAAAAGCTCTCCACTGACTTCTATCCTTAGCTAACTGCATCCAGTTTCTACTTTGTATTCCAATCTCTGCGAGATCCATCTTAATATTGTCCTCCCATCTGCGCCTAGGTCTTCCTAATGGTCGTTTTCCGATTGGTCTTCCTGTCAAGACTTTGAAAGCGTTTCTACTTTCTTCCATTCTAGCTACATGACCCGCCCACCTAAGCCTCCTAGACTTAACGACCCTAACAATGTTGGGTAAACCATATAAATTATGTAGTTCCTCGTCTCGAAGTTTCCGCCATTCCCCATTCCCGTTCCTCTTGGGTCCGAATATTCGTCTCAGGATCTTGTTCTCAAATACTTTCAGTCTATGTTCTTCCCTCAGAGTAAGTGACCATGTTTCGCAGCCATACAAAACAACAGGCATGATTACCGTTTTGTATATTTTAAGCTTCAAATTTCTCGACAGAATTCGCGACGACAAGAGATTTTGAACCGAATAGTAACACGAATTCCCTGCTTTTAGTCGACATTTAATTTCTCCGTGAATATGATTTTCCTCTGTTAATATTGATCCTAGGTATTTGAAACTATCCACTTTATCAAAAGTATTATATAATATTTTAATGCATCCATAATTTGCTGTATTCCGGTCCCGACGCACTTCCATGTATTTAGTTTTCTCTGCATTTACTTCTAAACCCATGTTCCTGCAAGCGTTTAATAAGACCTCTGCATTTCTTTCTATTTTCCTCCGATCATCACCTATTAAATTTACGTCATCAGCATATGCCATAACCTGGTGAATACCGTTCAACTCTAGGCTCTGGTTGCTATCTTTGATTTTCCTTATAGAGTATTCCAGAACGAAGTTAAATAATAATGGCGACAACGCATCTCCTTGTTTCAGGCCATTCTCGACGTGGAAGTTCGTGGACAAAAATTTACCTACCCGGACTTTACTTTGGGATTCGTTTAAACATATCTTAATTAATCTAATTAGCTTTCTCGGTATTCCAAGTTCTGTAAGAACGTTGTATAATGTTTCTCTCCTAACCGAGTCGTACGCCTTTCTAAAATCAATAAATAGTTTATGTACCGGGGTATTGTATTCCTACTTTTTTTCGAGTATTTGGCGAATGGTAAATATTTGGTCGATAGTTGATCGATTCCGTCTAAATCCGCATTGATAATCTCCAATTATTTCATCTGCGTATGGGGTCAGCCTTGCTAATAGAATATTTGAAAGAATTTTATAGGATGTTGACAGAAGAGAGATGCCTCGATAGTTATTACAGTCAGTTTTGTCGCCTTTCTTGTGAGTTGGAACAATGATTGATTCTTTCCACTCTTGTGGCAATTCTTCCTTGTTCCAGATAAGGAGAATGAGTTTGTGTATCTTGTTCCACAATTTTTCGCCTCCAGCTAAAATTAACTCAGCCGGAATTTCATCTACACCCGGAGATTTGTGTTTCTTTAATTTCTTTATAGCAGTTTCTACTTCTATTCGGTTGGGTTCTGGAATATACGGTTCTGCGGTGTGTATCTCCTTTTCTCCACGCACACTAGTTTTCGGTTGCGTGTTAAGCAAACCGTCAAAGAAATCTTTCCATCTATTTAAGATGCTATCCGTGTCAGTGAGAACTGTACCGTCAGATTGCTTTAATATATAAAGCACCCTAAATACGCTATCCGAAATTAGCCTTACAGAACACAGGGAAGTTCTCACCACTGATTTAGTCTGTAGCGCGTGCGCCTCTGGTGAATGTGATCCCGGGTTCGATTCCTGATGGGAGAGCATTAAAAGCATTTGAGGTGGTTCGGATTCTATCTTAAAATGTAGGTCCACGTCTCATACAGCCTCGTTGCTGAAAATAGGCTCTAAGCTCCGACAAACAAACAGATTAGAAAACAAAGTACATTATTCTGGTCTATGAAATATTTTTTGCTAGTTAATGGCATATCTAAATAGACATGGTTTCGCCCATTAGCAGGGTTGCCACACTCGAGACTCGCGATGATGCCGAACACGGGTCTGAATTATGCTAGATTTTTGTAAATTATGCCAGATTTTCAAATTATCTTTCCTAACTAATTTTAAATACCCACCCGTACTTATCTTCATTATTTTAATGAAGTGTTTCAACTGTATTCATGTACCAGACTAATATGACGCTGTCAGGAATGATAATGAAATAAATTGGTAAATAGCACATTATAGGGGAGGAAGGTGGAATTTACTTTTTATGAATGGATGACATTTTAAGAAATATATACACATCATGCCGCTTCCGACACAGGCCCGAAGCATTTCTTTTAGTGTATTACTAGCTGTCCCCTGACGTTCATTTTTCTCCCCTCTCAAGTTGTAAATTGGATGGGACAGAAACATCCCAGATAACCAAACATTCAGGTTTCAGTTGACAGTAATAAAACTATGGGTAAGTAAATATATTTTGTAGAGTCACGTTTTGCTATTTTCGAACATTTCTCTGAATTCAACAATAAATTACAACCGCGGAAATACTGATTGGTCTCATTGTTCCAACCATCGCTTCAACTAAGAAGAATAATTCCCGACGGTCCTCGAACCATCTACATTTTCGTTCTTTTTCTTTTCATCAGAGGGAAGAATGAAATTATGCTAGATTTGGCCAAGATGCTAAAGTCAAGATGCTAGATGCTAAATGCATGTGAATTATGCTAGATCTAGCACCAAGATGCTAGATATGGCTTCACTGTCCATTAGGTTCCCAAAAATGGGAAAATCCATTTCAGCAAATCGGAGGGTGTTTAAAGCGTTACAGTAATCCCATGCCTCATTTTCTGTTCTACTATCGGAAAAATCGATTCAAAGGAAATATTCATTATTTTTTCAAACACTGAAGATCGTTCTTCGAGTTTCCCAGCTGTTTTTACTCTTCAAATGTAAACCAAGATCATAAACGGTTTTCATGCAGTTTGGAGAAACATCAATTCAAATATTCCGGAAACTTGGGAAAGAAAACAATAAGCGTTACTCATAACATAGTACATTTCTCTACTCAAGGACTTAACAACACGATATTATTCTGAAAAATTAATTCAATTCTTGTTGTATTAAAAGTATATTTCAAATTCTGTTTACCGTATTTTGTAAAAATATCAAAAAATAAATCAAATTTCCGCAGAACTTAACAGCACCATCTATCATACACTTTTATATTTGTAAAGAGTTCTGTTTATCAAATCTTCCTTATACTTTGTATATTTAATACCTCTGTCCGTGTGTCCGTCTGGAAGAAAAAGTATCAAAAACTTCTTGAATTACCATGATGTACAGAGTCAAAACTTAGGAATTGAGTTTATTCTTCAAGGAGGAACCCAGACTGGAGGTAGTAGAAATCAACCATTTCCGGTTCTTACGTTGAATCACTATAGAGCAAAACTTAAGGACTGGATAAATAAAGTATCATTAAATCTTGCGTAGTCAATGGAAATCAGAGCCTTGCACGGGCCAAACCGGGCCGGCTCGGCTCGGCCCGGACACTCTGAAAGACGGATCAAAAACTAATGTTAGCCTATGATAATCGTAATGTGTTTGGCAAACTGACTCTTTATTTAAGACTGCAAAGTAGTGTAATACTACTGTTATTACTACTACTACTAATACTACTACTTCTACTATTACTACCACGACAGTGCTAATACAACTACAACTGCTACGACTTCTCGTCAGAGTTGACATGTCTGGTGGTACCGAATTTACCTTCTAAGTACAGAAAAACAAGGAAAAATACTAGTTATCATGGCCGGTCTGCGTAGAATGTGAACTGATGCTTGATCTATGAGAGACAGTGGTGGCTCATTTGGAAAAGCACTCACATCTGGTGCTAGAGGTCGTCGGATCAATCCCTGCTCGTGCTATGTGAGCTTTGTGGTGGACAAACACTGTTTGCGTGGGAGTTTCCGGGGTGGTCCCACTTCCTCCCATTGTTTTCATTCCACCAATTCATCCCATCATCACCCATACGCCCTGAGCCGTAGTTACCTAAAGAACGTATGATAAAGTCAAGTACTTGACCTACTAAGTAGAATTTGGTATGCTACCATTAGACCACGTATGCCAAAACCGTGAACTGGCGTGTTCATAAGATCAGCGCAATTTGTGGTTATGTTCAATTAGCAAGGGAAATAACAAATGGTATTACATGTTCCTGTATTGTTTATAGTATGATACTACAAATACAACAAAATATAATGATGAAATAAATCATCAAGACGCCAGGGTCGATTAGGTGTTCCTGGTACTGTGGCTCATTGGTTGAGCGTTCACCTCTGGTGCATGGGGTCCCTGGTTCGAACCCAGCTCTCGCCAAGTGAACTTTGTGGTGGACAAACACCGTATGGGAGGGGAGGTTCTCAGCGTTCTCCCGTTTCCTCCCATTTTATTCATTCACCATTTCTCCTTTAGCCTAGCCGGCATAACTGTCGGATGTAAAACTCAAAGATATCATTTTTATTGCTTTGTTTTCGTATTACTAGTAATAGCAGTAGTGGTATTCGCTGTCGTATTAGTATAGTAATGAGTAGTAGCAGTAGTGGTAGTAGTAATAGTAGTAGCAGTGACAGTAATAGTGGAATTAGCACTAGCATTCGTAATCGTAATCGTAATAGTAGTATTAGCAGTAGTTGTTGTAGTATTAGTATCACATATGGTGTAGCAGTTTGACATATCTTCTCTGTTACTCATAATGCACTAATGAGTGTAGTATAAGACTTTTACGTCCATGAACTGTATTACTGTACCTAGGTATAATAAACATGGCTGCACAGAGCAAGCACATATAACACATAGACAGACAGAATAGGGATTTAGAAAACAAACCTTGGGTAACCTTTCACACGATTTTCCCATTCCAGGACAAATAGACATTGCAATATTATGACGACATATTTCTCATTTTTCATTGCATATTGAAGGATTGACTTGACTTATCAGACTTTGTTGCTCTCAGGCCGGTTACGCCCGGCCCGTTTGTGCCCGGCCCGTTTAGAGCCCGGCTCGTTTGTGCCCGGCCGGTTTAGGGCCCGGCCCGGTTAGAGACCGGCCCGCTTACAGCCCGGCCCATTCTCCGCCCGGCTCGAGATTTGGGCCGGACCGGGCTGGGTCGAGCCGGGCACAGAATACAGATCCATCCAGGCCGGGCCGGGCCGTCTTCGGGCCTGGGTTTGCAGGGCTCTGATAAAAATGAATAAAAGCCTGGCAGCATGTTGCCAGAGGCCTTCCACATGTGCACAGAGTGCAAATACGTTGGATAGAGTGATATCAGGGTGACCTTAGCGCCGAATGCGCCTGCTTCCGCAGCACAAATCAGTTAAATGAAAGGAGCGAGACAGTGCGTGTCAGTCAGAGAGCTTTTAAGGTGTAATGTGGTAATATTGCTCACAATAACATGTCCATATGATAACATTTGAGTGACTTCACACGAGGCAGAATCGCGGGAAACTGGAACAAGACGAAATTTGATGATTGTGACCATTTTTAACGTGCATAAAGAGTATTCCGAAACAGGCAATGAAGGAGAGGTGCTAGTTGACCATGGTCAACTACAACAGAAGATAATCAGTACAATATGAACAGGTAAAAAGAGATTAATGTCAAACAGCGGATGCAATTGCAAGCATTTCTAAGATGACCAATTACACGCTCCAAAGTGACACGTCAATTCCATGGGGATGGTCTCTTTACCCAACGGATATTACGTTGAATTACATTGACACCTACACATCCGCGGCAACGTTTGCGATTGTACCAAGAACAACAATACTGGACCAAGGAGGAACAAGGTTGCGTTCTCTTCTCTGATGAGAAAAGATATAATCTGAGTAGTGTTTCTTTACGTATATTCATCTGGTGAGAGGTGGGAACACGCAATGAATTCAGAAACAGGAATTCTCGAAATAGATCATTTTGGTGATCCTGTGTGCTTGCGTGGAGAGACATAATGTTATATGAACATACTGACCTACAATTTTTTTTAACATGATGCACTAACATGTCAACGTTAATGTGACAAGCATTGTTCTCCACGTGCGTCTTTTTGAAAGTGCATCCGGCTCCAAATGTTTCTTCATAGATGATAATGCGCAACCACATCGCAGGTGGTGGAGCTCTCGGAACGAAAGAATACTCAGCAAATGGACTGTCTATCTGTTCCTCTGACTTGAATCTCATCGAGTATCTTTGGAATGCTATGAGGAGACGTCTTACAGCATATTCAAAGACACCAAGAACCAAACAGCAGTCTTGAAGCTCCATATCAGAACAACTCACTACCAACTTTGTGAAGGGTATGGAGGCACGTTGCAGAGCATAGCATGCATTGCTATCCATTGTTATCACACACTATTTAAGGAGCATGTTACTCCTTTTGTGATGTTAGGGGCTATCATGAGTCACAGTGCTTTCAGTGTAAATTATTCCTTCTGTACAAAAGTGTCATTTTTGTTCTTCTAACATGTTCCTTCCTGTTGTTCCCTGCATCATACTGTAACACTACTCTATATATGGTTTAAGTTTCAATAATCTATCTACTTCGGAATGATAAACACTACGAAATTTACTTTCGTACTTAAGTTTTGCGCAACAGTGTAGTCTAGTGCTCGTCTTGGATTCCTTTTATTCTCAAAGAAACAATACTATATGCAAGAGTAGGAAGGAATTGATTCATTGATTAGGCTTACCTCATTTATCATCAGCGTACCCATAGGACAAGATCTACAGTTTAGGTTCCCATCCAGAAATTAACTCGTAGCGTCCTGCGCCAATGGCACGCGATCTAGCCACTAAACTGGCGAGTTAGCAATACGATGCTACCAATCTGCTGTATTGAAACCATTACTTTCAGCTTTCATATGATAAAATATTTGTAAAGACGTAGAATACACTGATTTGTACTTGAGAGTAATACACTGATTTGTACGAACTCTAATGTTTATGCTGAATAATTAAATATAAAGAGCTCTAACAATGAACAATTACCCTAATCTGAAAACCGAAATAAGAAGTAAGGGTGATGTTCAAACTTTCACAACCAACCTTCCTTCTGAAAGCTTTCTACTCGTATCCCGCGCTTTATTATTTGGATATGTAGGCTAATAAAAACTTGAAAGAGTTGAAAGAAACGTCTTTCAGTGCTTCCATTTTCTAATTAGAGATACAGCTTAAGAAGTGGTTCTAATAGTATCTAATTGCCTTTTGAAATGGCAGGTGTAAGAAGATACCTTTTCCTCTGCTTAAAGCAGAAATTGAGAATATAAGATCATAAACGAGAGACAACTTAATTTCCTCTTGACAACATGAGGTCATAATTAAACCTAAATTATATTTTATTGTGTGTAAATCTGAGAGTTTTGCTGTCACTCCTAATATCGACTCCTTTCTCGCGTATGGTCTTGGTATTTAGGAATATTAGTCTCTTGAATCGAAAATATAATAAAATGCACGGACTACGCCTACAGCATGCTTATCATTTTCATAAACAAACTGCAATTGAATCGGTAGTTGAAAGGGAAAAAATTGAAAATCGAAATTTTTCATTGGGACTCTTTCTTTTCTTCATCTTAGAAACGTTTTCGAGTTAGGCAGTTGGAGTTCAAGCTCCCCAATTGTGCATTACTCTACGAAATCGTCTCAAGGCAGAAAATGGAAGTAGATCAAAGACAATGAATCATTGATGTCGAAAATTGTATGACAACCTAAAATATGATTTGACTTTTAGGCACCCCCAAAAGAGTTTCCTACATTTTCCCTAAATGTTTTGTTCAGTGTCAAGATCTAGTTAGATCAATTTTTCGATACGAAAATGGGTATGCACCGAATTTCATGAAAATTGTTACTATCGCTTTAAGCTAAAATTTGGGTGCAACTGAAATATTTATTTTCCTACAGACACACTTAGAGAGCTTTCTCGAAGTTAATACTATACCTGACTTTGTAACGTTATATTTATGTTACATTCCAGCACACAGTTCACGTAATTTTAGCTATATCAACACGATAAAATTGCATTAAATAAGACGCACCACATAGAATCACTATTACCTTCTATTATCCTCAAAACTCCATTAATAATATTTGTCCTTTTCGGTAGTTGTCATAGCAACATTTAAATAAACGACTATCTGCTGTGCGGTAACAAGATCATCGATTATACACATAAAATCCACATATATCTTGAGCTACTAAGATTAAATCTTATTTCTTTCTACTTAGAATCAACAACATATAAATTATTTTCTTCTTCTTCTTCTACACGACAGATTGTGTACTTTTACGCACCGTTGCCCAAAACCAAAATATAAAAACAGAAGAAATTCACAAAATAGATATACAATATCGTTGTAATTTTCGTAAATCGAATATTTGTACCCAAATACAAGTTTTCATCAATGTTTTTCTGATTAGGTTCACAATCACCCAAGGACAGAAAGGAGGTAAAGAATTGTGTTCTTCTTAGTCCAAAAGCATATAAGTGATTATATTCACTTCCAGTTACTTCCCTATATCTTTATGCACTTAGAAGTATTAGACTTCCAAACTATGGTATGCATAAGTATCGAAAGTCTTGTAGAACGGCTTTGTTCGTCCGTCCATCCGTCTGTCGACAGGTATCAAAGCAAAAACGATCAAAGATATCGAGATGCGATTTTCTGCTATCGATTCACTGTCTCAAAAATGGGTTACATCTTTCATTAACCCTTTATTCAAACCAAAAGTGGTTTAAAAAAGTCACTTCGAGTTTTAACGTTTATCGCCATGGAACAAAAATGATAACAGATAAGTAGTCTGTTGTAAACGATTCAGCATCTCAAAGCAATATATCATGATTATCCCGAACACTCTATCAAAACTGAAAGTATATCCAATTTAATATTAGTTCCGGTTTCATTACTGATTTCTGTAGAGGAAATCGGTAAAAAAAAAAAAAAAAATGTCAAGATATAGTTTTCTACAATCGATTTAGCTTCGCAAGAGTAGATTCTGTCTCCTCTCTTAACCATCTATTCAATGCGGAAGTGGTTCAAATTAACGATTTCCAGTTTCAATCTTCTATCATCATAGAATAGAAACAGTAATGCATAGCAAGTAATGGCCTTTTGATATGGCTTTAGTGTCCGAGGAACAAGTTCTATCTTTAGTCTTATTAATCTATTCCAACCAACAGTTACAGATGTACTACATGAAGTTTGAGTATTCAGATCCTATAGTTTGAAAGTCTACCGTAGTTTCACACTGTGTAACGATACTCACTTGTTAGTAATTACTGTTAAGAAGTGCTACATAACTTAACATAGTTTATTAGCACTTAGCAGAATAGCAGCTTATTTTTACTCTTAGTAAGTACTAACATGAGGAGCATTAAGATTCCAAGACGTGAGAATACTAGGGGATTGTTTCGATTGGCACAAAAGTAATATCCGATTTTACTCCTTATGGGAAACCACTCTTTGTAACTTAACCAGTTGAATGGACCGAGGTCACACGTATGACGTCCCTAACTTCGTTCATGTTAAGAAAGGCTAGTCCGGCCAATTAATCATATGAAAGTGTAGATGAAGAACACAGTTACATGTGATTGTTTACGAGTTGAAACTGGAACATCTAGCCGGAAGAAACATCAGCAGTGCATTTGGATATATGATCGCATCGGTTCATTTGTAAAATTTCATGCGGTGACACAACATTGAAAAATAAGTCCTGTGGCCACCGAGCTCATCAGGAACTCCATTGAGGCAGAACATCGGAAAAGTGTAATTGCAGACGAGTTGAGCATACTCATATATCCTGCTATTGTCGTTTGTATGCCCTGCTCAATCGGTACAGTGATGGTATGAATCATGAGTCATAACTTTTGTCTGGGTTTCACTTCTCAAATTCGATCTGACCCAGCAAGCCAGACAGATCCGGAAACAGCCGAAATATAAGCTGTGCAATACTTCTGCAGAATTTTATAGTAGATTTGTGACGATCACTATCCGAACTCGAACATTTATTTGTTTGATCTCTGGTGTGATTTTTTAATCAAAATATCATGCCTTGAATATTTAAAATGTAATTTCATGTCTTACCACATTGAAAAATAATATTATCTTTCCAACTCAGACTACGCAAAAAGATTTAACAATACACTCTTTTAGCTGAGCGGCATCTTTAATGTTCTAATCGAAACATTTTACAGGTTCCCTTGATTAAACTTTGATAGTCTCTGATTAGAAAAGCATGTAGCTTACATTTTCTATCATTTTCATGCGCTTCTACTCTCCGATAGATATTTGTATAAAGACGCACATATCAAGGGTAACAGAAAATTACACATTTAATGAGAAGAGAAGAGAAAGAGACAGCAAAATCATGTTTGTTAGAATTAGACATTAACAGCCTCACACATATTCCCCATCATGCTACGTCATGGGTCTGTCTGGGTCATCGAATCTAGTGGGTCAAGGTCTGAGCAGGGGAGCACCCACGTGGGTGGTCCAGCTAGGGTTGCTAGATTTGTGTAATCAAAAAGGACACTTTGACTTTAAAAAACACTAAAAAAATTGCTTTTACCGAAACTTAAGTTTGCTTCTAGATCATATGAAACAGCACATCTTAAAGAAAAAGAAAAAATAATATTGAAAATAACACATTATCAAAGTAAACTAATACAAAAAGTTCAAGTACAAAATGATGACTGGACTAGCAGGCAGCAATACTAATATTTTCAGTCATGATATTTAATAAAATCATGGTACTAACAACTTATTTATCCTATTTCCATTCTGGCAATATTTTATGCATTTTGAATACCTATTTCATTGATTCATCTCCTGAATCGTCCCTGTTTCATATGAATTAGTCTCCAAATTTGAAAAGGAGGACAAATTCGCGTCCGGCTTGGGTACTCTTATGTCCAAAAGCCGGACGGTACGGCTACAAGCCAGACGTCTGCCATCCCTAGGTCCAGCAGGTCTGGATCCCTCCCCCCCCCAAAAAAAAAAACTTTGTAGCTCGACATACGTTTGTACACTTTCTTAATAAAATTATACTACTTTAGCAGAGAAATATCTGATGTAGAATAAAGATGTGATCTTATTCATCATCTGTACTATTTGTTTCCTGATAAAACAATCTAGTTTTATCATTTTTAGTGGAAATATAGGTAGCAGTACTTAAAAGTTAATTATCGTTTTTTTTTTTTTTTTCGGCTGTAGAATAACACCCGTTCGGTACTATATGAAGGTAATGTCGTTTATTAATGAACCTATCAAACTTTAGACCCCTCGCAAGAAAAATATTCTGGGTGTGCAGCTGGGTTTGACTGCCTCTGTATCTTTCGAGTCATGGTCACAAACTTTGCGACCCGTTTTTTGTCACTGACGGTAAGGTGAAAACTTTAGGCTCATGTATCCCACCACCAGCCAACAAAGGTTGCCGTCTGGACATGCAAAAGTAATGTTTACATTGCACATCCACATGCCTCTCATAGGACATTGCAAACTCTTCTTGAGTTACAGAGTGAAACTCTTTTCCCACGGTATTTTTCTGTCGCATCAAATACCATCACTTCTGTTATCTCAATTACTACTGGCTGAGAACAACTCCCTTGTTAAGAGGGCGGCGCAATGTGCGGTTGAGAACTTCTACGCATCAGATATTTCATTCGTCGCTGAATCCAATCATTGACTAAACAATGGCGAAAGTGTGTTGAAGTAGTCGAAGGCTACTTTGACTAGCCAGGTAAGCAATTATCATTTTTTAAGCTTTTGAAACTGGCAGAAGTAGATGGACATTTCAATTGCACCAATCCAATATCCGCAGTAAGATATCCTGCGGAAATAGCAACAAAGCAAAACTTCAGAAAGATATAACATCAATTATGTATTTACAGTAAATTCCATTCTTTCTCTCACTTAAAATCTCGACAAAATGTCAGTCTTCCGCAGGCGTATAAAACCGACTATACTTTAGTGATTAGTAATACGTCGTACATAATGTATTGTTACACCTGTAATATTGATATATGTACATTTTTTTTATGTGTGCTGTAGTAGGTGTTTGAACAAGAACTTTCCATATATATATAATTCAGTAATATAAACGGATACTTAATATACTCCTGTAAAAGACATAAATTTTTCCACACATATATAACATTCCGCTAAACCAATCATTGCCAAAATGTAAATATGAATGTTTACTTTAATATAATCTATAATTCCAATGAAAAGCTGATCTAAACAAAAACATATTTACGAGTATAAAATATATAACCATGAACAAACACACAATACATTATACCAAGGCAAAAACTATACAATTTGAATCTAAACAATGCACAGAATACAGTCTCATTTTTTTCTTCTTTAAAATATTTTCACTTTGACATGTATGTATTTATTGCAGCATTTATTTCCCAACATGTATATAATTTTATTTTGATATTACTTGAACACTAATGTAGGATATACTAAGATTCCAAGTTTCAGCTCCCGAAGTATTGACGTCAACCAGATGCGGGATTCAGAGCCAAAAAAATCTCAATCGTTACACAAAGATCTTTAATGGAGATAGTCAAAGAAGGTGAAGGAAATAATGCATCGTGTCATTCTTTAACAGGTGGAAACAGAAAGCGGTTTAACATTTCATGAGAATTCAATAAAGCAGTTGTCCACATACATCAACATCTGTAAAGAAATAGGGAGTGAAAAGTAAAAAAAGTTACGAAAGAAAGGTTTGTTTACATCGATAGTTGGTGTGATTGTGACAGAAACGAATTGAAAGAGGGAAGAAACCGAAAAGCATTTCTTTCAGTGGAAATGTCAGAGTAATTAAGGAAGTGAAGAGGTTAAGAAGAGAGTTGACTTTTAATTGCTTGTTCAGAGTTGCCAACCCAAAAGTTTTCTATGTCATCCTCATTAGTCTAATGCAGGCCTGTCCATGAATTGGCTCCCGGAGCCAAAGCGTGAGCGAGCACGAGCGAAGATAAGAACAGGTGAGCACAGGTGCTGCTAGCTTCGCTTCTTCCACTGCATCCGATAAGTGTTGCCAACCACACATGATGGCAAAAAACCTATGGCCAAGCCTGGCCAGAAATTCGCACGATGATAAGCATTGAGCAGACGCAAGCGTGAAATGTGCAGGTGTGCTCTCCTCCTCCCCATTTCGAAAGCAGTGACGCGAAAACACTGCAGGAAATAAAATTGGTACGTTTTTTGGTCGAGGAAGACGCATGATAGAGGTTACAGTTAGCGTTGAAGTAACTAACAAATGAACAAGAAAGAAAGAAAGAAAGAAACTAATATTAAACATGTCATCTTACAGACGTAAAAACGACTGCAAAAATCGGAAACGAATTGTTTCAGACCTTTTTAGCTTGCTTACACAATTCGTGACGTTGTATTACATTAGCACTCGGTCTGTAACTTGTCACTCGCTTCACGTTTGCTAAGTTGTAAACGCCTTTCGTTGCTAGATTGACAGCAGAACGACGGGAGGTTGAAAATAATAATAATAATAATAATAATAATAATAATAATGCGTATTATTATTATTATTATTATTATTATTATTATTATTATTATTATTATTATTATTATTATTATTATTATTATTCGGACCAAAGAGGGATGAAAATGGGGATTGGAGGAAATTCATAACTAGGAATTGCATAGTTTATACCGCTCACCTAACATTATTAGGGTTATTAAGTGTAGAAGGCTCAGGTGGGCAGGCCATGTAGCCAGAATGGAAGAAATTAGAAACGCTTTCATAATTTTAACTGAAAACCCAATTGAAAGAAGACCACTAGGAAGACCTAGTCGTAGATGGGAAGACAATATTAAGATGGATCTTGCAGAAATAAGAGTACAGAGTAGAAACTGGATCCAGTTGGCTAAGGACAGAAGTTAGTGGAAATATTTTGTAAACGCGGCATTGAACCTTCGGGTTCCATAGGCCATAGAGTTAGTTAGTTATTATTATCTAAAAGAAATGTTCAAATGTTGTTAAGAGACAATTACACAAAAGAACTGAGTTCCGACCAAACACTAATTTGCCGGAAGGAAATTCCAGTGCAGTCCAGCCTACTTTAAGCGTTATCCGTGCAACCCACGTTTCATGTTCAAGACATTGGGAATAATTGTTCGTATCATTCAGTTGGAACGTTTCCTTCCGAATTTACGCTATTACAGTAGACCTACGCTATTACAGTAGGCCTACGCTATTACAGTAGGCCTACAACATTGTGACTTTCAAAATCAGTCAGTAACTATCGAAGAAAGACAAGCGTGTAGCTTCAGTCGTTGAAATGATTTAACATTCTTTTTCACTTTTAACAAGCCACCGGCAAGCAACCAGCCAGGGACAATACATTTTTCCTTATTAAAAAGACACTCCTTGTTAAAAAAAAAAAACAAAAGAACAAATGCAGTCACTAACGGTCACTCTTAAAAATGGAAAATCTCTTTGGCTCTCTTAATATTTTGTTTGATTCTTTGCGATCAAAGTAACTTTAAAAGTGGAGTAAGAAATACTATTCTTCCTATTGATAGTGTAATAGTGGCTTCTAATCTCCACAACCAACCCCTTGCTAAGCCTATTTGTACACACATACATGCATAAGCTAATTTTCTGGAGATAATACTTAGATAATTACAAACAAGTGCTACAGTTTTTTTTTCGTATCAACAGATTATCTCTTTTCCTAAAAAGCGAAACAACATAATATAACAAACCCACACTCGGATATAACAAACCCACATCCTTCTTTAACAAAAGGAAGGAAAAAAGAAGAAAAGGAACGTATATAGTGTAGCGCCGCAAGAACCCGTCAGGGGTTCGAGCTCAAGCGGAACCACCGGTAGGATTTTTCTAATAACAATCTGATCTTGATAAGGTTACACCCGTCCTTGCGTGAAAGGCAAAAGGCTCGTCAAACAGTCGCTTCCTCAATATTACAAAATATTACGAGGTTCTTGAGACAGTATCAAAGTAATAAACTCAATTAATACGAATAAATAATAATTCTCTGCTCACACCGATAGCAGTGGTCTGGACAGGGAGCGGTGTGATTTATGATATTAAGTCTGAGACGACGGTCTCAGTACGAGAAGGGTCGTTCAAGCCAAGAGTGGCACAATACTTCAATAACCCGACAGAGGTTATATTACAATATCACCGAGAGATACTTAGTACTTAACTGTCCGTCGGGATGTTCACTTAGACATCTTTATAGTTAATGAAATACATAGAAGAATATCTATAATTATCGTCTGGCCACACAAGTGGCTAAAAGAATCACTTACAGATTAGTACATCAAACAGAGAGAGGGAGGCGCAATAACTCCTTAACCCGGCAGGGGTTATATTGCAATTTTACAGAAAGATATTTAGTGTTAAACTGTCCGCCGTGATGTCTACTCAGATACATTATTAGTTAAAGAAATACATAATAATATCTATAATTTAGGTATGGCCACGCAAGTGACTAATAGAAACACTTCTAAATTTATAAATCAAAAGAGAGAGAGAGGTCAAACACATCCCGCTATAAATGATGACATCACGAGGGGCGGACTAAACAACAAAGTAAAAGTGCGCCTCGTTAGTATTGACAGGGTTCAAGCAAATGGGCAGTTACAGCAGTTAGGTTAGTTGAACGACCAAACGATTAGAACCAAGGATCATTTTAATTCTATCAAGTGATTTACTAGGGCTTAAGAATATCCATTTATATACTAAATATTAAGCCGATTGAGGAAGCGACTCCCCTTGGTTAAATGAATTACTACATTACAAAGAACATATTGAAGAGCCGCAAGGATAGGAAGTCGGTTCGTTGAGATGAACAAACGAGTAAGGAACACATGATTTACACTAAGAGGCACTTTCCTACCAAAGCCCTCTTACACTATGCACTGGCGACACACCACACTACTGCAAATCAAATTACACATTTTAATCACAGATGACGCAATTAACTCCTTCACTACATTAATCTCTTGGAGTTGGCAAACTAGTAGCGGTAGTTGATAGCCCGAGCGGATTGGCTGAAAAGATGTTACTCTTACCTGTGGATGGTTCAGAGAGGAGGTCGGCATCTGGCATCTCTGTCGGGACAGGATCTTGACTTACCAGGCTCATTGGTAGTCCCTTGAAAGGGGGACGGAGGTCCCCAGGAACAGACAGAACTAGGGTCTAGAATATCAGTAGATTTACTCTCACGACGATCCACTGTAAGGTGTCTTACCACTTAATCGCAGTGCGTGATCTTAGCGGAGGCGTCTCTCAATAGATAAGAGAGATAGAGGATTTTATATGGTCTGTTATAGTAATAATAATAAGGAAGCAGTATGATTATGTTGCGAGTTATTTATTATGAAAGAGTTCAGTTTATTTACAGACCATAATATCAAACATTAAATAGGATCACTAGAATTTACTAAGCAAGATTCAGTTACAGGTTTCTACATATCCACAATTTGTACACACAGGTGTGACGACGTCCAGGAAACAGTTCAACGAAATTAGGGCGAAGTAATTAATTTAGTCTATGGAAGAATTTAAGTCTTGAGTAAGGGTAAATGGCTCTCTGGAGAACTAAGAAAGAAACAGTACTTACTCACAATACACAATATCAATTCCAAGAAGTTGGCGTGGAAACGGTCAGCACGCCTGATAGTAGACGCAGCACAGTTTGGCTTTTTATAACTTCCTAGACATGAACTTCACTGTACGGCACTAGGTAACATTATTAAGTTACCACTAAAGTAATGAGAGGCTCTCTCTTTCTCTCTACAAAGAGTGCAGAGGACGGCCCCCCCCCATGAGGGGAGAGAGAGAAGCACGGACTATGTGCTCTTCGGATGTTCGGCGGTAATTAACCAACCGAAAGATCATCCTCGAGGTTTTATGTGTCAATCTAAGATGACTCAATGTTACCACAGATTGTGCAATCGTTTAGAAAAAATTCTTTAGAATCTGGTTGGATGTAAATGATGTAATGGTTCGGAACACTTGGTGAATTCTGATTGGCTAGAGGTGATATCATACTACTTATGATAGGCGCGCGACATTTCTGATATCGTATAGAGTTTCCAGAACGCACACACCTTCACAAGAAAAGAAAAAAAATACAGATATGGGTTCCAACTAAAACCAGTTAAAATTACACAACATTATACAAGAAAAGGGTGACACAAGTCCCTTACTAATAATCGGTTCAAGGGTCAATCTAGCAGCTGCGAAAGTATGAAGTCAGCGCTAAATATAGAATAAGGAGTCATATCAGAACTAAGACTCTAAGAGGGTTTGGTAACATTAATATCAGACTGATGATTCACCGGGAAACAGAGAAGTTGTTTTAAAGGGGAAAAGAGAGAGAGAGAAAAAAGAATAATCTTATCGTCTCGTAGTTGGTTGGGAAGGGTGTCTGGAGCAGAATGCGACAGACATCTATTTCTGAATACCTCTCGGCTTCCAAGAGTTTTTAAGAAATAAAGTTGTTCCTCTAGATTAGTAAGTGAAGAAATTTGAGAATAGATCTGGGTGATACTCACATAGCAATTGATTTACACAAGTTCTCGTAGGTTATACAAGGGAGAACTTTGTCGTGGAGTACAGGGTGTTTGCAAAAACACCGCAAAAAGTTTGGTCGAAATTTTAGCCACGACATTCGACGCCCCTTGGGAAAGAAATTTTGTACTTAATGTTAGAGTGAAGTTAACAAAATTTCGTTACAGAGTCATATTTGGATTGGAAATGAAGAAAAATTTAAGTGAGTTGGAAACACTGTTAACTAATATTAAACTATCTGCAGGGTTGGCAACACTACCTTGAAATAATCAGTAATGTAAAAATAGTAAGAAATTGTTGAAAGGGGTTTGCAACACTGCTAAATACGAAATTACATAAGATTAGGATCATGATTACAACTTCGAGAAAAACACTTACGTAACTAATACATAGATAGATATGATGATAGAAATAACTTTTAAAACACTTATCTAAGCTAAAGTATATATACAAATTTATACTAGGTAAAAGATGTATAAAAGGTCAGAGTGAACTCATAATATCACACTGACGATACACATATTATCAATATCAACTAAAATTTGAACTATATGTATATATATATATGTGTAGTTGGACCCATCAATTACAAACACATACACAATAAAATTTATCATTAGTAACTACCTCAAACGACAATTATACATATATTAAAATGGCTACAATAATATAGTATCAATATAGCAATTTTACAAGATTAATATCGGTTACGATTATTATATACACTCACTATCTACAACAATTATTTAGATATAAAATCTCGATTGTGAGTGAATCACAAATTTCAGAAGTTACTACATGACTCTACAAATGGTTATATACGTATAATACAAAGAATTCCCTAGTTGGTACGATTTGTTCCTACATATTTACAAACTAAGTCTTGTCTATAAAGATATACAAAGATTAACAAGGCCAATACAACATGATTTCATATAACTACATTATACCTATTAAAACATTATAGCGAGGGATAACACAAAAGACCTCAATTATATACAGTACACCTGTAAAGATATATATATATTTTTTTACACAGTTTTTATAGTTATTATTATGATACGAGTTCCTATATATACAAATGATATACACGTATGTAAAGAAAATAGATGACCCATACTAAATTAATATAATAAGATATTAAACCCAAGGAACACGCGATTATGCTATACAAATCAATTATAACTACATATGGAATATATATAGATAATAAATATTTACACGTATATATATATATTTTTTTTTACTAACTCTACAATCATTCACGATAGTTGTATTTTTAACCTATCTGGACATTCAAGGAACTGCACATTTCCTAAACGGAATTTCCACTAGGTATATATATAGAATTACTAAATTTAAAAAAGATTTAAGTGACTTCTGTATGATTAAAAGTACAAGAATCAATTACCTAAAAATTCTAGAGATTATAAACACTACACAGAATCGCAAGATTACCGTATACAGAAGATAACTACATTAGTTAATGAAGGATTTAATTCATTTTTTTTTACTATTATTATATGTAAATTTTCTTTTTATCTACGTTTTGTTTTTGGATACTTTAATTAAAATTTACACATTATCACAGACTCCAAAATTGTCAAAACAAACCATTAATTATACGATAAGAAAGGGAGCCAGTTTTTTTTTTTTTTTTTATGTCCCTCTAGTCTTTACTCAAAATTAGGTCACTGGGACTCCCTGAGGTCGAAGGTTATCCACTACCGGAGGGTAGTTGAGAATTGACACTCAGATGTTTTCTTTTTTTTTTTTTTACTACTACACTCCACGCTGAGGTCAGGGTGGTGTGAAGAACAAGAAAGTATACTACAGCCCTGTCTGGTAAGGGTCTAGTTTTTTTTTCTTTAAACAGAGAACGGCCAAAAGAAGAATTTCTATGTTTTCCTGCAAGCTTTCGAATGAAATAAAGGCGGATTTCTTTTAGCGCGAAAGGGATAAGCTAAAACATATATATACTTTATAACATTCATCCCTTAAACAATTAGGATTCAGTACGGGACAGCGTATGAATATTTCAAAATGAACCCTTTTTAAATAACATTTATATGGAACACGACTCAATACAGGGTGTTCATAAACTAGATGGCAATTCTACAGTTACGTCTAAAAAATACCTAAATTACAACATGACGCAAACGACCAATACACAAGATCAATTATTCTCTAAACTTTCAACATTTTCATTTAGCAATATGCCAATTAATGCGTGGTTCAATATTATTGTTTAGTGACTATTGTCACGCAGTTGAACGAACGCTTAATTAAATCAATCAAGTAAATCATCTCAATTTATAGAATGAACTGCTACAAATAATTAATCGATAAAAGAGGTAAAGTTACAATATAGAACTTTAAATCAACATATATTTAATTGTACTATTCGCACAGAGGTACTTCGCTTTTACGTCATTCTATTAACAAAGGAACCAATATAACTGAAGTACTGACGTTTAGAAGTGAATAAATTTAAATATAACTTCAGGCAACTATCTTGTTGCCTTACTATGATAACAACTACCTTTTACAGTAAAATATTGATTCCCTTCAATTGGTAGATCTTAATTTCAACCTGGATATTCACCAAAAATTCATATTAATTATATCATATAGAAGATATCAAAATACAATTATCATATACATTATAACGCATAATATATCAAATGCCATTATCATAATTATTAGAATGTATATTCACGTTAGAATATTATTACAATTACAGCTTAACAAGTCTATTCCTAGTAAATACAATAGTCAATATATCCAAATGATAAAAATAGAATGTGCCACAACCTTATAGAAATACAATCGAACGGGAATAGACTATAATTACTTAAATACATTTAGGAACACTTAATACAATTCAACGAGAATTCCTTACAGGAGACATGATGTCGACTCTTAGATACAAATTAAGTTGGCACTCGGACGGCAGGAGGCAAGAGAGGTATAATAAGGATTACTTTTAGTCTATCTTCTAATATTAACTCATATGACCCTGGGACTTACATTTACTTCGCATTTATTCATAACTTTAAATTTGAGGAATTTAACCGCGTATTTACATTTTAGAGACCTTTTGGGATATCTAGATGCACAAAAGAACGATTTATCATTTCAAATAGGAGACAAGAAGGAGTTTATATGCAATTGCACAATTACAAAATGATCAACAATGCACTTATTTTCTAAACAGGGCGGCTGTATCTGACATTTAGGCCCGATAAGGATTTCATTCTAGAAAATAACTCGATTCCTGGACTTGCAAAAACATTTCTTTTACTCATGATATTATAACATCACTAATTTACTCGGAAGCTAGAAAACATAACAATACTTGACACATTGAACAAGCGAATTTAATTATCTCTTCGGACAACCTTAGATTTTTAAGGACTCGTGTCTGGACTCATTAGGGAGCAAGAACGCTCAAAAGGATTAGGTCTTACACAAACGCACCTTTGATTAGATTAGGCACTCGCGAGCAAGAACATTTATGACCATTAAAATACAACATTAGCTTCCAAACATATCATTACCATCTCGAAAAGCACATAATTACAACTTTAACACCATAGGGTGTCTTTCGAACGAAACACTGGGCTTCCTTCCGAAAGAACCAAACATTCTCTGGTCGTTCGTTAGTAAACAGAACGATAATAAACAGCTTCGGGACCTAGGGGGTCCATGTCGACCTGGGATGTAATAGGAGGGTCCCGTACCTTTAAGGGGGTAAGCCTTCTCAAAGATCCGGCTTAACATCCTTACAATTACGCGGACGCACCATTATACAATAAGGTCGATATAACAGAGGATCCACATCAGAGATTGCGCGATTCTCAGCTAATACAAGCGATAGAAACAAGCGGCAATTTTCTGAAACGACCAATTTACGCTTTGGGGCTGATAATTATAGTTAATTATCACGTTTGATGGAATTGGTACAATAAGATCGATTCAACGGAGTATAATCATCAGAGATTGCGCGGTTCTCAGCTAATACAAGCGATAGAAACAGGCGGCAATTCTCTGGACGACCAATGTACGCTTTGGGGCTGATAATTATAGTTAATTATCACGTTTGATGGAATTGGTACTCCTTTTAGGAAAGGGAATTGACACATCCTAACCTAATCTATACTCCATGAATTATTACTGGAACAAGGGAGAGGTATGATCACCGTCTCAATATTTTCCGACAGGGTGTCTCCCAACGACACGTTCCAAAATTAGATAGCTCGCTAAAATTTACAAAATAATTACACAACTCGAGGCATTAGCACTCGGCAAGGAATAGCAAAATTAATAACAATACTACAGAGCACGGTTTTACGTCCTGAACAAATGAAATTATTAACACAATGACTACGGTCGAATTTGTCGTGACCGGAAAGTAATAAATTTATAGATAATGCAACTTCTAACATAATGAATAAGAAAAGATTCATTGACTAATAATGTCTACTAATAAATTATTTAAACGTCTCCTTAATTAATAACAATAGCTAAGCACAAACGGAATTGTTAGGATTAATCTTTCTACTACATTAAGTTCACATATTTCTTCCTTAATAAAACAGCCTTACACTGGCAATTAAAATTTACAAGAGCTTTATTAAAATTACAAAACTTTGATGCCATGGACTTCAAAAGCAATAACGCATATCCTAATACTTTACGCTCTTATCATTCAATCAAAATACAAGGGACTTCGCGGTCTTAGAATACAGGGTACTATACTTCAGGGGTGTCCCACATTAGTGTTGTCTTTATTCCAACACGACTTAAAATAATAAAATAACGAGTTAGGCTTAATATTACAACAACTTATTAAGAATGGTCTCTACTTAAAACAAATTACTAGACTGAATTTATTGCCCTTTTTAAACTTTCAATCTTGGTATACTTAATCCTCTCATAATTAACAAAAAGCACGTCCATTCATAAACAATAAGATTAAATTGGCCTCCAAGAAAATTTAAGATAATTTGAAAACTTCAAAATCACAATAATGAACTTTTACTGAGAAACGAAACATATTAAGGCTTTAGTTCGTATAGTTCGTGTAAGGAATCTCTTTAGCAACTAACATAATATTTAATTTACCATTAACGCTGAGAAGCCAGCCGGGGAAAGATCAAGAATTTACCCACAATCAAAGAACTAACAACGCGTGAGTATAAGGACTCACAGAATGAAAATTTCAAAATAAATTTCAAAATTTCAATGATGTTTGTTTTGACTGACTTGTTCATTAATTACACAAGCAGAATTTGAATACTTGGAGTTCCTACACCAGCCTTACGACTGATGATTCTTGAAATGAATCTCGCGAAAATCCATTGCAAGAATCGAACTCAGAATACGTTGAGAAGCTTTGAATACAGAACGGGATAGCTTTCATCTCGATAGGTGGAGAAGAAGTATCCGTTCCGTATTTTGGCGCCATAAACCTTCTCAAGGTATTGTGTTGATATTTTTCAATACAGTTTTTTTTTTTGAATACTAAGGCAGTACACAACCGAGGAATGCTAACCAACACATTTCCTTTTTCTCACTTTTTCTTTTCACAAAATATATATATATATATATATATATATATATATATATATATATATATATATATATATATATATATTTTTTTTTTTTGTTTTGCCCAGCTGGGGGAACTAACAGAGAACAGATGTTTTCTCTCTGTGTTGAAGAAAAAGGAACGAACTATTCTTTTGATATATGGACTGTTTCTTTTTCCTTCCCTCATTGACTTCTCTAGAACAAGCAAAATGATAGCTAAACTTTCAGGGTAGAAGGGGGCATTTGCCCAACGCAACACATTAACACAAAATGTTTACTTTTAGCTTTAAATTTCAAGCAACTTAATAGGAAACCTGTCATTTCAATTAACACAATTTAAACATTAAATTATACGTTACTCATCTAGAATATAGATGTGACCCTAAGCAAACAATATAACACAATGAAACTAATAATATAAATAACTCCTGCTTTGTCATTTACAAACGCAACATAAGATGATATAAAACAATACCAATTAATACATTTTTAGATGACGAGCTAATAATCGAATCCCACCGCTGCCACCATTTATGTAGCGCCGCAAGAACCCGTCAGGGGTTCGAGCTCAAGCGGAACCACCGGTAGGATTTTTCTAATAACAATCTGATCTTGATAAGGTTACACCCGTCCTTGCGTGAAAGGCAAAAGGCTCGTCAAACAGTCGCTTCCTCAATATTACAAAATATTACGAGGTTCTTGAGACAGTATCAAAGTAATAAACTCAATTAATACGAATAAATAATAATTCTCTGCTCACACCGATAGCAGTGGTCTGGAAAGGGAGCGGTGTGATTTATGATATTAAGTCTGAGACGACGGTCTCAGTACGAGAAGGGTCGTTCAAGCCAAGAGTGGCACAATACTTCAATAACCCGACAGAGGTTATATTACAATATCACCGAGAGATACTTAGTACTTAACTGTCCGTCGGGATGTTCACTTAGACATCTTTATAGTTAATGAAATACATAGAAGAATATCTATAATTATCGTCTGGCCACACAAGTGGCTAAAAGAATCACTTACAGATTAGTACATCAAACAGAGAGAGGGAGGCGCAATAACTCCTTAACCCGGCAGGGGTTATATTGCAATTTTACAGAAAGATATTTAGTGTTAAACTGTCCGCCGTGATGTCTACTCAGATACATTATTAGTTAAAGAAATACATAATAATATCTATAATTTAGGTATGGCCACGCAAGTGACTAATAGAAACACTTCTAAATTTATAAATCAAAAGAGAGAGAGAGGTCAAACACATCCCGCTATAAATGATGACATCACGAGGGGCGGACTAAACAACAAAGTAAAAGTGCGCCTCGTTAGTATTGACAGGGTTCAAGCAAATGGGCAGTTACAGCAGTTAGGTTAGTTGAACGACCAAACGATTAGAACCAAGGATCATTTTAATTCTATCAAGTGATTTACTAGGGCTTAAGAATATCCATTTATATACTAAATATTAAGCCGATTGAGGAAGCGACTCCCCTTGGTTAAATGAATTACTACATTACAAAGAACATATTGAAGAGCCGCAAGGATAGGAAGTCGGTTCGTTGAGATGAACAAACGAGTAAGGAACACATGATTTACACTAAGAGGCACTTTCCTACCAAAGCCCTCTTACACTATGCACTGGCGACACACCACACTACTGCAAATCAAATTACACATTTTAATCACAGATGACGCAATTAACTCCTTCACTACATTAATCTCTTGGAGTTGGCAAACTAGTAGCGGTAGTTGATAGCCCGAGCGGATTGGCTGAAAAGATGTTACTCTTACCTGTGGATGGTTCAGAGAGGAGGTCGGCATCTGGCATCTCTGTCGGGACAGGATCTTGACTTACCAGGCTCATTGGTAGTCCCTTGAAAGGGGGACGGAGGTCCCCAGGAACAGACAGAACTAGGGTCTAGAATATCAGTAGATTTACTCTCACGACGATCCACTGTAAGGTGTCTTACCACTTAATCGCAGTGCGTGATCTTAGCGGAGGCGTCTCTCAATAGATAAGAGAGATAGAGGATTTTATATGGTCTGTTATAGTAATAATAATAAGGAAGCAGTATGATTATGTTGCGAGTTATTTATTATGAAAGAGTTCAGTTTATTTACAGACCATAATATCAAACATTAAATAGGATCACTAGAATTTACTAAGCAAGATTCAGTTACAGGTTTCTACATATCCACAATTTGTACACACAGGTGTGACGACGTCCAGGAAACAGTTCAACGAAATTAGGGCGAAGTAATTAATTTAGTCTATGGAAGAATTTAAGTCTTGAGTAAGGGTAAATGGCTCTCTGGAGAACTAAGAAAGAAACAGTACTTACTCACAATACACAATATCAATTCCAAGAAGTTGGCGTGGAAACGGTCAGCACGCCTGATAGTAGACGCAGCACAGTTTGGCTTTTTATAACTTCCTAGACATGAACTTCACTGTACGGCACTAGGTAACATTATTAAGTTACCACTAAAGTAATGAGAGGCTCTCTCTTTCTCTCTACAAAGAGTGCAGAGGACGCCCCCCCCCCCCATGAGGGGAGAGAGAGAAGCACGGACTATGTGCTCTTCGGATGTTCGGCGGTAATTAACCAACCGAAAGATCATCCTCGAGGTTTTATGTGTCAATCTAAGATGACTCAATGTTACCACAGATTGTGCAATCGTTTAGAAAAAATTCTTTAGAATCTGGTTGGATGTAAATGATGTAATGGTTCGGAACACTTGGTGAATTCTGATTGGCTAGAGGTGATATCATACTACTTATGATAGGCGCGCGACATTTCTGATATCGTATAGAGTTTCCAGAACGCACACACCTTCACAAGAAAAGAAAAAAAATACAGATATGCGTTCCAACTAAAACCAGTTAAAATTACACAACATTATACAAGAAAAGGGTGACACAAGTCCCTTACTAATAATCGGTTCAAGGGTCAATCTAGCAGCTGCGAAAGTATGAAGTCAGCGCTAAATATAGAATAAGGAGTCATATCAGAACTAAGACTCTAAGAGGGTTTGGTAACATTAATATCAGACTGATGATTCACCGGGAAACAGAGAAGTTGTTTTAAAGGGGAAAAGAGAGAGAGAAAAAAAAGAATAATCTTATCGTCTCGTAGTTGGTTGGGAAGGGTGTCTGGAGCAGAATGCGACAGACATCTATTTCTGAATACCTCTCGGCTTCCAAGAGTTTTTAAGAAATAAAGTTGTTCCTCTAGATTAGTAAGTGAAGAAATTTGAGAATAGATCTGGGTGATACTCACATAGCAATTGATTTACACAAGTTCTCGTAGGTTATACAAGGGAGAACTTTGTCGTGGAGTACAGGGTGTTTGCAAAAACACCGCAAAAAGTTTGGTCGAAATTTTAGCCACGACAATAGTTTATCATTTGATTGCTGTTACAAGTTTGTATTGTCTATAGTTAACGGTTACCACATTGTAAAAAAACACTTTACACTAAATGGCAATCAGTTACTATACATACTTTTTTTTTGGTAAGCTAGTGATTACCGCCAAGGTTGAAAACACTTCCGCTCCTCTAAGGACGAAACCCGAAGATCCACGAAGCACGAACAATGGTATTTGCCCGTAGAATGCTCGTGAGCGTTCACGAGGAGAATTTCCACTATCTGCTCGCCGTGGGCAGGGCTGGTCTAATGGTTAATATACGTGTCTTTTATATTTGAGATCTCGGGTTGGATTTCCGCTGAGATCGAATCCAATGTGTTACAGTGATTCAAATGGAATTTCTAGTTCTACGAGTCAGGATGGCACAGTGGTAGAGCGTTCGCTTCTAGTAAATGGAATTTCTGGTTCGATCACAACTCGCACCAAGTGGACTTTGGGTTGGACAAACACCATGTACGTGGTTTTCCCGGGGGTCCACCATTTCGTGAATCATCATCACTCTTACTCGCGAAACATATAAATCGCGAACTGTTTCTAGTTCTCCGTTTCAGGCTTAGGCGCACGTACAATGACAGTAAATTGTTACAAATTATTATGTAGAATTGTTGGAATGATAATGTGGAAAGTAATGGCAGAATCTCGAGAAAATCCACGGACACGATTATGTTCCATCAAAAAATCACATGGCCAAAATTCGAACCAAGGGTCGAAATCGAGCCTTGTCTCGTCTTGTATCCAGCAATATCATTTCAAATTTTGTCAAGGGAAGGGGCAAGCTTGTTCACCGACGTAAGTTTCACGATTTTAGCGCTAGCAGTATATTAGTATACAATTTATTAAAAAAAAATATGTGTTTCTAAAGCTCTGTGGTGCAATTCCTCCTCCACTTCCCAAATGACCAAGAGAGCCGATCCTGGGGGGCCAGGGCGCTCAGATCCCCAAAGCTCATGCATTCCCCAGCATTTTACTTATTAATATATAATATTTGGCATAATTTGAATTCAATTTATCTTAAAATCCTCATATATGCCTTCTGCAACCAAACACACATCTGAAGCCCCCCCCCCCCCAAAGCTCTTCTGGTGACAAAAGTTTAATTGCTTTCGGAAGCCGAAGATGCTTTTTTTTTTTTTTTTTTTTTTAATCTCTGTTAATGTTGTAGTGTTCAGAATGGATATAAGACTTTTTTCTAAGAGGCAAAAAGATGAGAGTAGCGTTGTCCGAATTCCGGAATCAAGGAAGTTGAAAGTAACAGAAAGAAAGCTAGTTCCTATATTATCTTCCATCTTTTTCTGCACAACACATGATATATCTCTTCGAGGTATCAAACTCAGGCGTGTTCCTTGATCTGTTACACTTTCGTGTCGAGGCTGGAGACACTCCATCTTATGCAGAGTCGTTTTGACGTCTGATTAGCGTCATACTAAAGGCCTGACTACTGCAGGAAACATATGTTAGTCGAACTCTTTAGTATGGCACTAATCACTCGTCAAAACGACTGTGTATAAGGCCCACTGTGTTCAAAGAACACATTAAAGAACGATCGGCAATGCGAAATATACTTCACAATGAACTCAAAATGAATAGATTTCAGTTTGTGAAAAGGAATTTTAAAATGTTTTAGTTAAGGAAGAAAATAAAGAAAATCATTGTGAGTAATCGCTGATGAAGTGTGGACATTTCTGGTGTAGAGCAGTTCTTGCAGATATTTAGACTCAACTCTAAATCAATCCAAAATAGAACAATTCCTTGGTTTGTGGCTCTACAGGAACTTAATGCAAAGGCAATTGTAACTGAAGTTTTATCTTTTTTGTCAAAATGTGACTTGATATGTCGAAATTATGTGTACAGGGTTATGACGAATGCGCCACAATGGTAGGAGCAGAAGATGGTGTGAACAGAATAATACAAAAACAATATCCTAAGGCATTATTTCTTCACTGTACTAGCCATAAATTAAATTTAGTTGTTAATGACACTAATGAAAAACACATTCGAAATTCAGTTGCAACTATGCAAAATATAATCAAGTTTTTTCATGAAAGGTCTGTCAGAAAAAATCTTGTTCCTAATGTGCCTCTCTTCTGTGAAACATGGTGGTCTGCAAAGAACAAAAGCATCAGAATATTTTGGAAAAATCTCAGAAATAGTGAATTGCCTGAAACAGCTGTCCCCTGGTGGAAACAGAAGCTCGCAACAAAGAACTCATTACGTACTTACATTCTTCATCATGGCCAAATGATCCGGTACATTAATATCAATGAACATCATGGCCAAATGCAGTGCTATTTTAGAGCCAACTACAAATGCTCTACAGGGAGAGGCAATAGATCTTTCCAAGGTACAAGAACACATTGAAGTTATTTTGGACATGTTTGAAAATCATCGCTGAGATGTCACCAACTGCTTTCATCAACTTTCACATCTGGTACATGGGGTCCTCGATTCGATCCCAGCTCGCTCCAAGTGAACTTTCTTTTGGATAAACACGGTGTGCGTGAGTTTTATCGGGGTTCTCCCATTTTCTCCCACTTTCTTCATTCCACCATTTCTCATCATCATGGTCTCCTTTAGCCTAGCCAGCATAATCATGGGACGTAAAATGTAAAGATTTCATTTAATTTGCTTGCACCAACTATACACAGCTACCGAAGCCTCGGTTGTCGCTGTTGGGAGTGTAACAGAAATATATCTTTCTCTTCCAACGACTACTTGCCCAGTAGAACGTTCATTTAGTACTTTAATGAGAGTAAAAACTTGGTTACGCTCAAGAATGGAGGAGGAAAGACTCAGTGAACGGCGTATAATGTGTCCACCTGTGAAAACATGTGCTTGTAAGCAAGAATGTGGTTCATAGAGCAAGTAATTACAAGATTCGTTGAGGAGGGTCCTCGTCGGCTAGAATTTCTGTTCAACGAACACCAGTGAATGAAATGTAGTCTAAGTAGATTATTTGTGTTGTGTCTTTTTCCTGTTAATGCTATTATAATGTCTAATCTGTTGATTTTTTATATATGTTTATTATAGTGTTGTAAAAAAAGGTTTTTTTTTCTGTGAAGTTTTTTTTCAATAAAAAACATCGTTCTTTTTCATGTTTTTTTTTCAAAAGTCTGTTTTTTTTCTGGCAACTATTATTTATTGATTTATGTTGCAGATTATTGAAATAATCAACAGAACTTGAGTCGAAGCCCTCGTAACTTACAAATCGTTTGTTTCTTCAAACCTATACGAGCAAAATTGTGTGATTATTCCCTTCGGTCCCAGGCCATTTTTGGCGTTTTCCTACATTTCCAGTTAGTGACTTATTGCTCAAAAACTATTCATTCGATTGATATGGTTAAGGCCTTGTTTTTAAGAAAATGGATGTGGCTATTTTTTGGTGTAAGTTGCATTGCAGTGTTACCAACAGGTGGGAAATTATTGAGGGAAATATAGGGGTGAAAATTTACAAAAAATCCCTAACCGAATTTCAAAATTTTTTTGTATCTAGCACCACTGCTGCTATATGGGTTCAAGTAACCTAAAGAAATCTTTGGTGTGTTGACAAGGTACAGTGAAATCCTGAAGTCGCTGGCTTCCATTCAAAGAGGGAAAGAAAAAATTCTGTCATACACATGAAATTTTGACACTTTTTACGCCTAAGAGGCAAAAATCAAATATGCCGGGGTACAGCTTCTCTAATTATCCTATTGAAACTTTTTATAGTGCGTTCTGTAGGGCAAAGAGGAAGCTTTCAAGTAGTGGTACGTTTGTTTCAATGTAGCCAGTAAGAGGGTAATAATAGAGGGAAAAAGGGAAATTTTCCGAATTTTTCACCTAATAGCGGGAATTAATTGTTTTGGCTGAAAACGCTGCCACCAGACAGACAAAAACTATCTGAAAATAAACCGTAGTACTCAAAGAGTATATCCTACAAGTATCATGGCGATATATAACAAAGTAAGCATGAAATTGAAAAAAAATCTCATTCTACCTCAGAAGTTCATCAGTTTCTTACCATTTCCAGAACATGGTTTATTATAAACCTCAACTGTACTTCCCCTAATTACTCTAGTGAAACTTTTTATGGTGCGCTGTGTAGACTAAGGATGAGGCTGTTAGACACTGGTACATTTGTTCGAATGTAGCCAACAAGAAGGAAATAATAGAAATGAAAAAGGGAATTTTTCCCAAAATTTGCCCCTAAAATCTGGAATTAAAATTTTTTTGTAGCTAGCAACACTACTATCAGACACACACAAACTATCTTAAAATAAGCTTTGGTATCCCTCTAATATATACTACAAGTTTTGTGATGATATCTAATAAAGTAAGCATGTCAATAAAAAATATCTCATTCTATCTTAAGAAAAATCACAGTTATCTTTCCAATTAGAGAACAAGGTCCACTGTAAACCTCAACTGTACTTCCCCTAATTATCCTATTGAAACTTTCTATAGTGCGTTGTGTATAGCAAAGAATAGACTTCCAGATACTGGTACGTTTGTTCCGATATAGCCAACAAGAGGGAAATAATAGAGACAAAACATATAATTTTTCCAAAATTTCCCCCTAAAATCTGGAATTAAAATATTTTGTAGCTGGCAACACTGCAACCAGACAGACGCAAACTATCTTAAATTAAACATTAGTACACCACTAATATATCCTACAAGTATTATGGCGATATTTAAGGAACAAAGCTTCTAATTACCAAAAAGATATTACGGTAAACAGAAAAGTAAGGAAAAACTAGAAAAATCAAGGGCTAGAACCTAAATACGAATTTTACGTGCGTTCCCTAATTATCCCATTGTAACGATCTGTACTTTCGTTTGTTAAATAAGGACAAATGTTCGATTGGCGTAAGTTGACTTGCACTCGAACGTATAGATACGGATTTATAAATAAAAATTTCTAATTTTTTGCCCAAATATAGGAGAATTTTAATTTCTCTAATTGGCAACACTACGCGCAGGCCCGTCCAATTGATGTCAACAGTTAGGTATCTATCCGAGGTATCTACCTGGCAAGTCTTAAGGATATGTTTCTACAACGAAGGAAGCTACAAGGAAAAAAAAGGTAAAGGAAATTCGAAATTAGAAAATTCTCGAATTTTTTACTGGGGTGAAATTTGAGAAGGAAATTCGACACCAGAAGAAAAAGAAATTAATATGATAAACTATAGTCCAACCACATTTTGCAAGAACAATATCCCGATATCTTAATTAGTGTCCACACTGGAGCGGATTAAACAAGTGACACACCTATGTGTGCCATTTTGGCCACCTGGGCCACCGAGTACACATTTGATTACATTTTTTTGACTACTAACTCGTGTTGTTGTTGTAGTTATAGTCTCGACTAATAATAATATCGTTGTAAACAATAACTTTATAGGGAAAATTTTCTCTCCTTTTTACATCTTAGTTCCAACACTGTTGGTGAGAAATGTAGTGTGTTTCAAAATAAATTTTGGGGTTTTAAGTCTTCGTAGTACTTACTACATTTTACGTACAATTATGAGCAATGCATCAAGTAAAAGAGCACCTCAAACAGTCTTTACTACAAGTGTTCAATGTGAGATTTATTCATCACACGGCACACATCTAGTCGGTAGGCGAGAAAGGCCCATAAACTTTCCGCCATATGGCACAAAACACATTCAATTTAGGGGAGTTTCGTTTATAATTGTAAGTTAATTGTAATAGATACTACAAAGTTTCAAAACCCTAATATTAATTTTGAAACACTCTGTATTACTTCCAATTGAGTCGGGGGCCGCGGTGGCTCAGTGGTAGAGCGTTCACCTCTGGTGCTTGGGGTCTCGGGTTCGATCCCAGCCCCCGCCAAGTGAACTTTATGGTGGACAAACATCGTGTGCGTGGGTTTTCTCGGGGTTCTCCCGTTTCCTCCCACTTTCTTCATTCCACCATTTCATTCATTACTCATCATCACCGTCTCCTTTAGCCTCACCGGCATAACCGTGGGACGTAAAACTCAAAGATTTCATTTCATTTTTCAAATTGAGTCATCCTATATTCAGGTCCTAGTCAATTTGTCGCCTCGTGCAATGGCATAATTTGCCGCCTCCCCCTTTCTCCAGAAAGAACAAATCTTAGAAGTCATGATTTTAAGTATGCTACTCCAGCATGAACAATGAAGGGGAGGGTAAGTGCAGTCGCACTCAGAAAGGCTTAAATACTTACTAAAAATGAAATTCCGTTGTGTATGTTTCTTTTTCTTTAAATGTGAATCTATTATGATAGTGAAGGATAAAGCAAACACACCTGCATAGAATAGATGGTAATCCTTTTTATAGAATTCACTACCGAGCTTCAATCTCAATGTATCAGTTTGCAATTCCAGTGCAACTAGAACTTTTATCTTTATTTCTTGATTTTTCTTCTACATCTCCTAACATTTTTTAAAAAACATGTTTCTATCTTCAATGATAAGGAACTTGCTTCTGACAAAAACAAAGACTACTTTCATATCAAAACTGTGATAACATACGAAATGGAACAGATATTCACTACTATTCGAGAATTGAATTCTTGCATTTGACAACAATCAAGCAATTTGTGCTCGGATTTATTCGACCATTTGCTTTAGCATTGTAAATGTGGTCTTAAACTAATGCAACCTAAAAACATAATTTATGAATGTAGTATTAAATAGAAGGTCAGCTTAGTAAATGTAACTACCATCATCATGAAGTATGTTTCCAACAAGAAATATTTAATTTAAATAATATACTTATGACAGATTTTGCCGGACCATCCAAGCTTGCCGTTCCACGCAAATGCACGTGTTGCATATATACAGTGGCGTATTTAGGAGGGTTTCCCGGCTTAAGCCCCCCCTCCCGAAAACTTACTTACTATAGTAAAGTATATGAAATATCTTGCAGAATTTTCACATTTTCAGGCAAAGCCACCCCCCCCGAAAGTTAGCAAAGCCCCTCCCGAAACAAAATCGTAAGTACACCACTGCATATATGATAGAGCCGGTTCTGCATATCATATATATCTAGTCGACAAATTATTTATCTATGACATTTAGAAAAATACTATTAGGCAAATTAGTATTAGTTTTTACCTTTATACAAGTTATTGGAATTTTATACTGTTCGTGACATTATTTTCGTACTTATTAAAGGCCTGCTTTCACGAAAAAACAAAATTTCACTTCTACTTTTATTTCTTAGTTGATATTGATGAAAACTGCTGAAACCCGAATTGTTAATAGGTATGGTATTCATGTAAATTGTAAAATATTTGTAGCGTATCAGTATCTAGCGTTTAATTTATGTTGCATTTTACGGTGATTATACCTACATAAAAATATTTAATACTTAAATAGACGTAAGATGCATTACAAATGACTATTTGAAAAAAAACGAAATTTAGAAAAAAAACGAGAGGCAATGTTTTTTTTCTAAAAAAAAACGTACATTTCTGAAAAAATACGAACCGTTTTTTTTTTCTATTTACAACACTAGTTTATTATATAGATAATGAAGATATACTCTGTGCTAAAATAATTGATCAGTTCAACATGAAAAATTAGTACATGGATCTGGAATATCGTCACACTTTCCTACAGAATAACATACTCTTTCCTATGGACATTGCATGTTATGTGACAATGGAAACTCATTTTTAAACCTTAACAGGTAAAACTAAATATTCTACATGGAAAGATATTTATGGAACAAATTTCTGTGGACAGCAAAATTAAGAGTAATACAGTTTACAATTATACAGTTTATAATTCATGTTTACAATTCATGTTTATAATTCATGTTTATTGCAGTTTATAATTCATGTTTACAATTGTAGAGTTATTAGTGTAAAATTAAGTGCTACACGACGGTTAAAACAAGTGAGTATACTGTATATATGAAAGATGATTGTATTAGATACAATTTTCGGCCACAACCCGCTCGGGAGAGTAATACTCCCAGGTTTCTTTTCGCGCTACCCTAGTCAGTTATTTTATGTGCTACCCTAGCCAGGTGTTTCACGTTGGTCTCAAAATTTATATCATGGGAGTCTTATATGCACAAAAGTAAGTAAATCACCTTTTGAGTATTATGTCTATCTTATTTTAATGAAAAAATATTATGAAAATTAAAAAATAATGAAACTTTCATTGCGCCGCGTTTGAACCCATGCCAAAAGTGATTGCTGTTAACAGCTATAGTGTTAGCACGCTTGACCACGAGGACTGATAGCAGCAAGCGTTTGATTTTTGCTATATGTCTGCTACGTGTCAAGAAACAGATAACGCCAACCAATCAGAACCATGTATCTAGTTTCTACTTCCAGGAGTATTACTCTTCCAAGCTAGTTCTTTTTGGCCAGCGGAATATTTATGCACAGTGTACAAAAGACGTGTGTTATGTTTACAAGTGTAGCGTCACTAAGTAAAAATCATTACAAGTGCTATAGAAACATGTATCTGTTGAAGACCCATGTATATTCACTACCTCGCTTACGCCCATACTCACCATCACTCATGCGCTGCTCTCTTTGAACGTACTCCTGCGTAGGCCCAAAAGGTATTTCCTGCCCCAACTTGGTTAGATAGCATTTGTGCATTTTAGTGGTCACCTACCACATATTGGTTTGTGATTTTTGCACTTTAGTTGTTATGGCATATGGTCGGATGCCATATTTATACGCAAATCGTTAAAAAAAAGAAATTTTTCAACAATTATTTCTGGTGGTCCCCTTGAACTAAATGTGAATTGTAATGTCGCCGAGTGCAAATCTTTCGGAGGACAATGAGAACGAAATTAGTGAACAAGAATTTTAGGAGTGATCAAAAAATGCATCATAAGATTACGATATTGAACAATAATTAGTTTTTGGATCAGGGTCCACAAAATTTTTGAACGGCCCCTAAATCGAATTTTCGTATTTTCTACGGAATAAGCACATCATACTGAGTTAAGTGATAGCTTGATTTTGGCTCCACTGTATGTAGTTCTGCAGATATAAGACATACAAGAAAATTTTTGATTGAAAAATATTGCAATCTTTTTATCTTTTGATCAATTATTTATAGTGATGTGCCTAAACTTGACCTGCACGTTCTTGCTATCATTTATGCATATATGTATCTACAAAGCAGCTGCCTCAGCCTCATTAAAGGAAGCAAACAACCAACAGCAATATATATTGTATCAGGCCCAGCATAATCATAATTACATTTCCTGGAAAGTATTTCTAACACATAATCAAAACTTGAAAGAACGGTGGGGAAGTTGAGAGCAGGAAGAGTTGAAGGAAAAGCCAAACAAAACTCTATAGCTTGAGATGGACATTTGTAATTACTGTTGATTTGTGCATGCATATGAGGATTCTCATTAATTGATTCCGAATATGAAAACATGGTAGGTAAACATGTGTTCATTTCCCTCGGGAGAACACATCATGTCGGAAATAGACACGTCAACACAGTGGAAAGCCGGTTGCAAACAAAAGAATTCACATACTACAGTGACAGCAGCAAGTATTATATATAACGTTGTAATTTCATTAAAGTCATCATTAATTGTTAAACAATGAGAAACAGAGAAACATACACAAATTGTTTGATAAATCATTTCTTTCTTTTTTTTAAAAAAAAAGTTTACAAACGGCTACAATTTCCTAATTATTATCTCTAAATAGAGAACGACAATTAACAAGTTTACGTTTATATTGTTCAAATAGAAGGCAAGAGGGAGGTATTTTCTGTGTATGTGTGCATCATTATGTTGACTGACACACAAAAACAAAGAGATAAATGAAGAGAGTATTAAATTCTCTACAATTAATTATCTTCAAGTGAAAAAAGAACTTTAAATCAAATTTCAACGTGTGGCTCGGATTTCTATGACCTAAAACTTTGGAAATATGCTGACAAAATAAACCTAAAAACAAAAGCGTTTTTGGCGCTGTAGGAATGGAAGCCAAAGCCCCCTTGAGTTTCATGTACTTCTCAAGCAATATAATAATAATATACTGATGAAAAACCCGAAATTCTACTTATACCAGCAGTGGTGGATCTAGAAGATAAAAACGAAGGGAGCAATCAGAACCCAGACTATGAAAGGTATATCATAAGTTTAATATAAACTTTCAAAAATATATAAATAATAATTTAAATTATTTTTATCACTCAAAAAACTGGGGGGCTAGGCACCGGACTAGATTAGCCATTGTATATCAGAGAGCAATTGACAATGGATGTCTTAAAATTATACTCGGTGTTGACAGGTTCTACGACAAAAATATATCCAACTTTATTCTGTATCATTCATACTGAAAAATATCGTGTGCACAGAGAAAAATGTATGTAGTGTACGTAAAAACGTAAGTTACATGCATAAATCCTGTAGTCTTCGACTTAAGTTCGGCTATACCGTATATACTTTCCGTATAAGTATTCTATATATATCTATATCTATATATATCTATATCTATCTATCTATCTATCTATCTATCTATCTATCTATCTATCTATATATATATATATATATATATATATATATATATATATATATATATATATACGAGGGCTATCCAGAAAGTAGATTACGTTTTCGTCTGTGTCCGCTAGGGGCGGGGCTAGCGCGGCCATCTTGGGGTCAGAGCGTTGCGCAGCTCAGTCGGCACCTAGCAGTGCTAGTGAGAGGTTCGTGCTGTGCTCCGTTAAGATACTGTGACGGTTTGAAATGTCTGCGTTAATTGAAAATCCCGCGAGCTGCGAGGTGCGTGCAGTAATAAGGTTTCTGACAGCAAAAAACTGTAAACCGATAGAAATCTATCGGCAGCTGTGTGAAGTGTATGGGGACAACATTATCACTGAAGGTGGAGTGCGACAGTGGGTCATAAGATTTAAAAATGGCCGAACCAATGTTCACGACGAAGATCGAAGTGGGAGACGCAGCAAAGTGACTGCCGAACTTGTCGAAAAAGTCGATGTTAAAGTCCGTGAAAATCGAAAGTTCACAATAACGGAACTTTCTTTGAGTTTTCCACAAATTTCGCGAAGTTTGTTGCACGAAATCATCAGCGAAAAGCTTGGTTACCACAAGTTTTGTGCAAGATGGATTCCAAAAATCTTGACAGAGGACCACAAAAATCAGCGAATGGCTGCAGCGTTGCACTTTTTGGACGCCTACAATAAGGATGGTGACTCTTTACTCGATCGCATCGTTACTGGTGACGAAACATGGGTGAAACACGTGAACTGTGAAACGAAATTGCAATCAATGCAGTGGGGGCACACAGGTTCTCCCCAAAAACCCAAGAAATGCATGCAAACAATGTCGGCAAGGAAGATGATGGCGACTGTTTTTTGGGACAGAAAAGGTGTGATTTTGGTGGACTTCCTGGAAAGAGGCACTACAATAAACGCTCAAAGGTATTGCCAAACTCTGCAAAACCTCAGAAGAGCAATTCAAAACAAGCGCAGAGGACTGTTGAGCTCTAAGATCTTGTTGATTCACGACAACGCCCGGCCCCACACGGCAAATGTCACGCGTGAAGTTCTTGAATCTTTTCAGTGGGAGTTGTTTCCTCATCCGCCGTACAGTCCCGACCTGGCACCGAGCGACTTCCACCTATTCCCAGCAATGAAGAAGTGGCTGGCTATGCAGCGTTTTGATGACGACGAACAGCTGCAAGAAGAGGTAACGAAGTGGTTGAAGTCGCAGGCGGCCGAATTTTTCGACGAAGGAATTTCCAAGCTCGTACATCGCTACGATAAATGCCTTAATTTGAATGGTGACTATGTCGAAAAGTAGTATTTGTGTGTGGCTTTCATCTGTATATAATAAAATTTGTTTCCTATACTTTGTTGATTTTTTATTCCAAAACGTAATCTACTTTCTGGATAGCCCTCGTATATATATGTGTATTTTCCGTATGACTGTATATAGGTGGTAAGGATCTCATATGCAGATGGATGTATATACATAACATATAGCTGACGTATATAATATACGTATACGTATGTAATACACGGAAGACTGTTAAATGTCAGAGATCCTGCAGCTGTATGATGAAAAATCTAAGCGGAAAAAAGCCAGTGAATATGTAGCGTATGGATAATGTGTTTTCCGTACAGATTTTTTGTAATAAACATTGGATTCTGTATATTTATACAATATACTGCTGTTTGAATAACGGACTTTTCTTAGTGTGGTCAGTCTAAAAGAAAGAACGAAAAAGACAGATCTTATCATAATATAACAGCCAGACACATACTGTCATTACCAGTTTCTTTTAGTTACCACCTCCTTGAAATGAGATTTATGTGTTAAATGTATTAGCTATATTTATTTTTTCATTTCTAGATTATGTTATTGTTTCTTGTTCTTAATGTCAATTATTTAAGTTTGTTCAATTTTGTTTATTGTTACTGCGAACAGCATTACTTCTGTATGTATATATATTGTATGTAGTAATGTGCACAAACCATAGAATAGTTAACGACCAAATATGCTCAAATCATGTCTTTTTCCTCTTTAGTTTTGAAACGAGACATAACAAGATGTAACTAAGTTGACATTAAAAATCAACGTTGGAGACGACTCACTGGGGGAAGTAATGCTCCCGGAAGTAGGAACTAAATACACGGTTCTGATTGGCAGAGCCATAGTTGTAGGGGAGGATAGCGGGGCGGTTGCCCCATTCGCTGATAGCAAGGAGGCGCCGAACGAACAAGAAGAAAGAAAAGATGACGGAAAAGAGTAAACGACGCTGTGCCCCGTAAAAGAATTGGCGCCCTATGAAATCAATATTCTTGTCGGTTTGCAAAGAAATATAAATACATTTGTTAAAAATTGTCAATAAAAGTCACAAGTTTTTAATTATTACTTAAAGTAACTTATTATATAATTTATTAATGACGATGTGATATACAAGGTGTCGAGTAATGACTTATAGTGTACGCATAAACGTTTTCAAAATCGGAAACAGTTAAAGTCTGAAATACGTGTTCGGCGTTGTGATGGTGATGAGTTTACTTAGTTAATCACGCTTTTATACCTAATCGAATTAATCACGATTGTGAAAATGAAGGTATGAAAATGACAGGAGTGAAGAGACACAAGCAAGCTGCTTTTTACATGGGAACAGTGGCGTATTTAAGGGGGCTTCCGGGCTTAAGCCCTCCCCCCGAAATCTTACTTACTATAGTAAAGTATATGAAATATCTTGCAGAATTTTCACATTTTCAGGCAAAGCTCCCCCGGAAAGTTAGCAAAGCCCTCCCCGAAGCAAAATCGTAAATACGCCACTGCGTGGGAATATTGAAAATGAAGGTAAACAAGCGGAATAATAACATATTCGAAATCGGCCCCAACAAATTTTGTCTTTTTCAAAGACTAATCACTACCAGTGATTTTTTATTCCGTTGACATATGAAATGCTTCCAATTTGAAAGAATTTATTGGAATCATTTCTCTATGAACTAGTTGCATCTCACAGAAAATGTTTTCTGTGCATACGTATCACTTGTGCTCTGTCTTACCTATCTACACATAGACAAAATACAAATCTTCCGAATTTCCGTTATATTTCACAAAATATTTTTTACCGTATATGAACTAACTATATGACCCATAGAACCCGGAGGTACAATGCCGCGTTCATAAAACCTATCCAATGACTTCTGTCTTTACCCAACTGAATCCAGCTTCTACTTTGTACTCCTATTTCTGCGAGATTCATCTTAATATTGTTCTTCCATCTGCGTTTACGTCTTCCTAATGGACGTTTCTGATTGGATTTTCAGTCAAAACTTTAAAAGCGTTCCTAATTTCTTTCATTCTCGCTACATGACCTGTCCAACTGAACCTTCTAGATTTGATGACTGTAACAATGTTTGGTAAACTGTGTAAATTATGCAATTCCTCGTTATGAAGTTTCCGCCATATTCGATCGTGTTCCTCTTGGGTCCGAATATTCGTCAGAGAGTTTTATTCTCAAACACTTTCAGTCTGCGTTCTTCTCTTAAAGTAAGCGACTATGTTTTGCAACAATACAGAACAACACTCATGATTATCGTTCTATATCTTTTGAGCTGCAAATTTCGCGACAGAATTCGCGATGACAAAAGATTTTGAACTGAATAATAACACGAATTGCCTGCTTCCAGTCGACATTTATTTTCTTCTTGGATATGATATTGATCTGTTAATATTGATCCTAGATACTTGAAAGTATCTATTTTATCGAAAATATTTGATAGAGGAAGTTCCTCTAAGAGCGCGTAGCCTCTTAAGAGTACGATCAACAATTTGCCAATTTGACAGCTGCTAATGATCATAAAAATGTCAGGTTTTAGACGCATAATTTCATTATAATGTTTCTATTAGTTTCCTTTGCGCATATAAAATTTCTGTTTAGTTTACAGGCAGTGTCAATTATACTTTGGTATAATTTGGCAGTTTACAATTTAATTTTGTAATTTCACTTTCTAGGCCTAGGTTAATTGTATGCTATCTTTTGGTTAACGTCATTATCAAGAATTTGTATACTTTTGATGTTACATTTATACTTGTATTCATTTATATCAATTTTTTGCAAAACCAAGAACTTTGCATCTCATTTCGTGTTTCTGTCATGATTTTCTTTGAATTGTGTAATGTTATTTTCATTTGCTGTCTTGTAATATTATTATTCTCACATAGCAAATGCGTACTAAAAACAATAATCTATTACACTTCAGTCTAATATCCCCTTCTCGCCTGCTTCTCCTTAATTTCTTCAAACTAAACCTCTCTGTTTTCAAATGTTGAATACTCTCTTTCTACAACGATAATCTCTCTCTCTTGTTATTGCTGCTACTAAATAGTGATCAGTGTCACAGTCAGGTACTCTGAACGAGCAAACATCAGTTATGCTAATATGATCTTGAAGCTTTGCTGGCGTCTACTATTAATCCAATGTTCTCGGGATTGCTGCCAGAGTGAGTATTGCTGTGCTGAGCTTTCGTTACCATACAGCGGCAACATCTTCAGGGCTATGTGTTGCTGAAGATGAAGCAATACACATAGCTCTGAAGATGTTGCCGCTGTATGGTAACGAAAGCTCAGCACAGCAACACTCACTCTGCCAGCAATCCCGAGAACATTGGATTAATCAGTTATGCTAGACTGTCTTCTTGTATCTACTAAAACGTGATCAATTTGATTGTGTGTTGTTCCATCTGGCGAGGTCCATATGTATTTTTGAACGTCGCGATAAGGAATTTTGTATTCTTCACGATAAGATTATTTTAGATGTTTCAAGGTTCATGAAACTAACGCCGTTGTTATTACTTTCCTTATGTAGATTTTCTTTCACTATAATAAGTTTGAAAATATCCTGTCGCCCCACCTTCACATTGAAATCCTCTAATAGAACTTTCATATGGTATCTCGGAACTTGGTGGAATACTCGTGATACTTCTTCTTAAGAAGTGTCTCTTATATTGCCATCCTTATCTTCTGTTGGGGCATGTACATTTAAAACAATAATATCATTGCACCGACCCTTAAGAGTAATAAAAGAGTCTATCATTAACGAAAGAAAGAATCGAAATTAAAATGCTATTTGTGTGGTCACATACAGAATAAAATTACAAAAGTTTACAATTATTATCGCAAATTAATGCTGTCACCCATTTCGAACATTTTAAAAGCACATAGTTTCTAATGTATTGAAATTTAATTTCTTATAAATAGTATGAAACGTTACAAATAGTTGTACTATAAATTTCCATAACTGATCAAGTGAATCTGTATATTAAACAAAGGTAGTTTTGTCAAGTTTAACAAAAAGTCCAAAATACGCCTCTTGAAAGCAATTCTTATTTGTAAAAGAATACATACTGATCGCTTTTGGCTGTTCCAATAGTCTGTCCAAGCAGCTTGATAATAATAAAAAAATTCTATTTCACCCGGGCGCCGAAATCTCTAGCTATGGCTCTGCTGATTGGTTGGCGTTACCCGTTTGTTCGCACGTAGCAAACATATGCGCAGAAATCCAACACTTCCTGCTGTCGGTCCTCATGGCCGAGCGTGTTAACGCAACGTGCTAGTAGTGGAAATCGAGTTTGGGTTCAAAAACGGCCAAAGCAAAGTTTTTCTCTTAATTTTGATCACTTTTTCCATTAAAATAAGATGGAAATAATACTCAAAAAAGAATTTACTTACTTTTGTGCAGATGAGTAGTAGCAGTAGTAGTAGAAGTAGGAGTAGGAGTAGTGTTGTAAATAGAAAAAAACGTTCGTATTTTTTTCAGAAATGTACGTTTTTTTAGAAAAAAAAAACATTGCCTCTCGTTTTTTTTTCTAAATTTCGTTTTTTTTTTCAAATAGTCATTTGTAATGCATCTTACGTCTATTTAAGTATGAAATATTTTTATGTAGGTGCAATCACCGTAAAATGCAACATAAATTAAACGCTAGACACTGATACGCTACAAATAATTTACAATTTACATGAATGCCATACCTATTAACAATTCGGGTCTCAGCAGTTTTCATCAATATCAACTAAGAAATAAAAGTAGAAATGAAATTTTGTTTTTCCGTGAAAGCAGGCCTTTAATATGTACGAAAATAATGTCACGAACAGTATAAAATTCAAACAACTTGTCTAAAGGTAAAATATAATACTGATTTGCCTAATAGTATTTTTCTAAATATCATATATAAATAATTTGTCGACTAGATATATATGATATGCAAAGCCGGCTCTACCATATCTGTAACACGTGCATTTGCATGGAGTGGCAAATTTGGAGGGTCCGGCAAAATCTGTTGTAAGTAGAGACCGGATGTTCAGGGATTAAAAACTTGGAAAATAGGCAGGCAAATAGGCACTTAAAATTTAAAAAATAAGAAGTAAAATAAGCACTAAAAGGTAACTCGAAATGAAGATAAATACTCAATGCAATTTAAAAAATAGATTCGTCATAAATAGTGTTCAAAGAATATAGCAACATAGGGTCATTGCCCCTATGATGGCCATTGTTCACATGATGGCCACAATCACGTAATTTCAACAGTAATAACAGAACGTCGCTATTTGTGAGTTTTGTAAATGAAGAGAGCCACGCTGATTTCGAGATGAAATTGTCATCGTTGAAATGTAAGTATTAACTCTCGTACACACAACGTTTTGAGAAATATGCATGTTTTAATACTTTCTTATAACATTTGAGTAGGTTCAACAGGGATGCATGTCTAGCTAAGTGTGTTTTTTGTAAACAATATTGTTGGTGTCGCTTTAACCTTTCTTCTAGTTGGTAAAACACGAAAGCCTAGCTGTGGATTTAGAGTGATCTGCCCTCTCGTCGGTGGTGAATTAAACAAGTGTGTTTGCCAATGACGGCCACAAAGTTTAGTTCCTATGATGGCCAGAGAAGTTAGGCGTGGCCATCATTGGCACAGAGCCATCGCTCCGTCTACTGACACTGGAAAGTACAAAATCATTCATTTAATGACTTACGCAACCTGGAGATTCACCAGCGCAGAAGCAAACGCTGGCGTCAGACTTTCCAGAAGTGAAAAGTATAGTGAGCATTTTTTTCCCTCTTACTAAATTATTGCAATACTCAGATAATAGGATCAACAGTTATATATGAAGGCCATTCTATGCTGATCCACGGCAAATCTCTTGACGTTTGGCGATTGCCAATAGAATTCACTTGCGACGTTGTCAGATTTTTTTGTATGTTAGTATGTGACTGAAACATCTTTTTCGAAGTGCCGTTTCAAGTTTATGCGTGAAGTGAGTCAATGCTACTATCTCTGTAATTGGCTAGCCTTATAAAGGAGACCACGCCCTAAAAGTCAAGAGATTTGGCGTTTCCTTTAAGTAGAGATGCATATAGAATAAGAATTTGTATGTAAATTAGCAAAATCAGATTTAAAACAAAATTCCACTTGGAACGTCAGCATTTAGAGAAATAGCTTTAATCTACATCGTTATTAACCAGGCAAGTAAGAAACGTTTTGACTGGGTTGTGAAATCAGACCTGCTTGTACTATCGATAGCATTAATCTCTAAGCGAGAGCAGATCCAGAGAAAGGATGCAGAGATCCCTCCACAAAACAAAATGAAAAAATGAAATGAAATCTTTAAGTTTTACGTCCCACGGTTATGTCGGTTAGGCTAAATGAGACGGTGATGATTAGAAATAAATGAAACCTTTAAAACACTATTATAACCAGGCAACTAACATTCGGAAAAGACGCCATCCTTCAGAGGCTTTCACTAAGAGAGCTTTCCCAGCTGTGTTCTTCGAAGCCTGGTCGCAAGCAGCGACTGTATCTAACGGTGTCAGAGACTTCGAAGCATGTGGGATTTTCCCAATCAATCCTGATAAGATTCCTCCAGAAGGATATGCTTTCAGTGAAGATTCTTGTTCTGTGGACACAGAGACTCACATGGAAACATTCGGAAACCAACAACAAGAGGAATGTAGTAAAGACAGTCAACGATGCGACCAGCTCTCCTCAATCCAGCACATTCACTGTATCTGACTCACCACCGGCACCCAGATCTGTGAATTTGCCTAATGATATTGATTGTACGACTATTCATACACAACCTGATGAACAACGACAAGTGACATTTGAAGATATTTTGCCAATCTCTCAAGTGTAGCCTACCAACCGAAAGAGGCCACATCTTAATGCTATTTACAATCCATTATCTCCGTCCAAAATCCAACACCTGAAAGAAAGAAAATCACGTGGTGTGGCTACAAAAGCTAAGTTTTCTAGATTTCTTCATCGTCAGGAATATAGACCTACCAATACTAAGACTTCCAACGATACATCGGACATGTTTAAGGCTAGGCCTTCTACTCGCGTGATGACTAGGGAATCATCTAAGGCAAGGAAAGAAGATTTTTGTGGACAGTGTAACGGTTATTATTATGATGACTCTGGAGATGCTAAAATCTGGATTCAATATAAATTTTGTAGTGCTTGGTTACATGAAACCTGTGCTCAACCATACGGTCGAATGACAAAAACTAAATATTTTAGTGGTGACTGCTTCGATGAGTAGGTAACCTATATAAATGATGTAATAATGAAATGAAATGAAATTTTTTGAGTTTTACGTCCCACGGTTATGCCGGTTAGGCTAAAGGAGACGGTGATGATGAGAGATGAATGAAATGGTGGAATGAAGAAAGTGGGAGGAAACGGGAGAACCCCGAGAAAACCCACGCACACGGTGTTTGTCCACCACAAAGTTCACTTGGCGGGAGCAGGGTTTGAACCCGAGACCCCTAGCACCAGAGGTGAACGCTCTACCACTGAGCCACCGTGGCCCCAATGATGTAATTATAAATGATGAGTAGGTAACCTATATAAGTGATGTATTACTACTGTAGTTAGCCCATGTCCAATATCTTAGTTAAGTATTAGCTTGTGTTAGACCCTATTTAGTAGTTAGCCCTTACATATAATACTTGCAGCCTAGCTTGTATATCATTTATGCAACTATATACGCCAGGATGTCCAATTGTTGTGTATGTCCATGTGTATGTTATGAATATAACGTCATAATACTAATATACGATGGAAATAACATTCTTCGTATTTGTTCACACAATTTATTCGTTCTTTCAATCTTAGTAGAAGGGAAAATAGGCAGATCTTAATGTGGCCATATTAGGAGCATACATGTGGCCATCAATGGAGCGTGAGTTTCAATGATGGACACTTTGCATCCTTTCAGTTTTTTTGTAATAACTTAGGATATACTGAGTGTCTTTTTTTGTTTCCTGTGGCTGTGTATAGTTGAAGTGTGTCAGTTCGCGTACACAACTTTTTGTGAGTATCGTTGCAATATCCTGCATGTTATCGAGCAAACAACGTTACAGTGGCCATCATAGGGGCAATGACCCTACCTGTTTGTTAATGTCTTCTTTCATTCTATATGTAAAAAACGAAGCTTGATATGTATTTCATTTATATCTATCTATCTATCTTAATATCTATCTATCTATATATATATATATATATATATATATATATATATATATATATATATATATATATATATATATACAGAGAGAGAGAAATTATATATATTTCCCAATTAAGTCTTCTTTCAAAGAAAATGCATAGAATTCGCAACATTAGGCACTAAAGCAATTATTTAGGCTGTGAGGGCCGAAATAGGCAAAATAAGCAAAATGAAGTTGGCTTAAATCGAAACTATAATCCCCGATATAAACTTTAAAACGTTATTTTAGATCATATCTTTAGCATTAAAAACATTTTGCCTAACATCCGGTCTCTAGTTATAAGTATATTATTTAAATTAAATATTTCTTGTTGGAAACAGATTTCATGATGATGGTAGTTACATTTACTAAGCTGACCTATTTGAATACTACATTCATAAATTATGTTTAGGTTGCATTAGTTTAAGGTCATATGGACAATCTTAAAGCAAATGGTCGAATCAATCCGAGCACAAATTGCTTGATTGTTTTCAAATGCAAGAATCCAATTCTTGAATAGTAGTGAATATCTGTTCCATTTAGTAAGTTATCACAGTTTTGATATGACAACTAGTCTTGTTTTTGTCAGAAACAAGTTCCTTATCATTGAAGATAGAAACAGGCTTTTTAAAAAAATTTTAACAGATGTAGAAGAAAAATCAAGAAATAAAGATAAAGAGCTAGTTGCACTGTAATTGCAAACTGATACATTGAGATTGAAGCTCGATATTGAATTCTATAAAAAGGACTACCATCTTTCCTCTGAAGGTGTGTTTGCTTTATCTTTCACTAACATAATAGATTAATAGTAAAAAAAAAAAAAAAAAAAAAAAAAAAACAGACAAAATGGGATTGCATTTTTAATAAGTATTTAAACCTTTCTGAGTGCAACTGCACTTACCCTCCCCTTCATTGTTCATGCTAGAGTAGCATACTCAAAATGATGACTTTTAAGATTTCTTCTTTCTGGAGAAAGGGGGAGGCGGCAAATTATGCCATTGCATGGGGTGACAAATTGCCTAGGGCCGGCCGTGTGTATGATTATGAAAGTTAATAATTGATAATAATGGCACTTCTTGTATATGTATATACAAGACATGAATATAGGATTTCTCAATTTGAAGTAATGCAGGGTGTTTCAAAATTAATATTAGAGTTTTGAAACTTTGTAGTATCTATTACAATTAACTTACAATTATAAATATTATATCAAATGAAAGAGCAACTCAAACAGTTTTGTACGCACGCATGTGCATGCATTGTTTCTTCTTTCTGCCGTTAGAAAGAGACAGTAGCAAAGATGGATACTAGAGAGCAGAAAGCTTTTTGTCTTCTGAATCTGTATCTGTGACTGTACGACTGAATCTGTACAGTGCAACCGTCTGTGTGCACAGGGCCGCCCACAGGGGGGATGTATGGCGCAAGTTGCGCCATTGAGAAAAATTTTGGGAGGGATTTTACTCTACTTTCGAACTAGCAATTTTACTCTCGGAATAGCATTAAAACACGATTTTAGGAAGCTAATTTTCAAAAATTTTCCAGGGTGAACCCCCGTACCCCCTGCTTCGATACTCGATGAATAAAGTACCGCGCAAGTAGCCGTATGAAAGGAAAGGTTGGTTCGTTTTAAGAGAGAAGGGCCGCCCACAGGAGGGATGAATGGCGCAAGTTGTGCCATCCAGAAAAAAATTGGAGGGAATAAAAAATTGGGGAAGAATTTTACTCTAATGTCGAATAAGTAATTTTGCTGTCGTATAATTACTACTGCCCCTACTACTACTACAAGCATTCTATAATACTACTACAGGAAATAAAAACAACAAAAATAACAATTACTAGTACTATTAAAACTACTGCTACACTGGGCAATTGTTTTTAGAGGACTTGAGTTTTGAGGGGGGAAGAGATTATTAATTTTGGGGGGAGTGCGCCATCAGCTTTGGGGGGATGGGCACCCCTGTGTGTGCAGAATATTAAGAAGACGCTTGCAACTACGTCCTTATCGTTTGCAGTTGCTACAGGTCTAAAGCCTACAGACTACGGTTTACGTGCCAATTTCGCAAGTGAAATATTGCTGCATAACAATAAAGATCTTCTGGAATGTGTCGTCTTCAGTGATAAATCAACATTTCACCTAAGAGCTAATGTAAACACTCATAATGTTTGCATCTGGCCGTCAGCAAACCCTCAGAAGATGGTACAGTTGAAACGAGACTCCCCTAAATTGAATGTATTTTGTACCATATGGCGGAAAGTTTATGGATCCCTCTGGGGATCTTATGGCACAATTTGTACCATACGCGTTTTTCATGGTACATTGCGCTATTTCTCTTCTATTTGAGATTTTTTGTCCGTTTTTTTTTTTGTTTGTTTGTTTTTCAAGTCCAGAGACATTGTAGAAGACATTACGTTTGGTTTCAGACCGTCCTGCGTCCAGACATAGGAGGTGATGACGTCATAATTTTGAAATATAAATTTTCCCTTATGAAGCCTATGTTCATTATTTTTTGGCGGGCTTATTTTTTCACGTAGAAGATTGAAATTTTGCACAAACATTCAGTCCACCGAGTAGTATTTACCAGATTTTTTTTTCAGATTTGTGAGTTGAAACAGGGGGGGGGGAAACCAGAGGGGCAAACGGTTAAAAAAGGGATATTTTTACCCTTAAAATTCCGTTTTTCAGGACTTTCCCGCCTCACATACATGATGGGGACACGTGAGTCATACCGTCTGAAAAGCAGTTCCATTCTGAAGAGAATGATGGTCGAATCATTATCCTAGGGTAATTAGGGACATCTCAGGGATTTTTTGAAAAATATACTTCTATATAGGGAAAAATGGGACATGGTATATTTTTTTGGCGGGCTTACTTTTGCACCTAGAAGATTGAAATTGTGCACATTCAGCCCACCTAGTAGTATTTACCAGATTTTTTCAGATCTCTGTATTAAAACAGGGAGGTCCAGAGGGGATAAAATTGAAAAAAGGGATTTTTAGACCAAAAATCCCGTTTTTCACGATTTTCCCGCCTCACATACATGATGGGGACACGTGAGTCATACCGTCTGAAAGGCAGTTCCATTTTGAAGAGAATGACGGTCGAATTATTATTCTAGGGTAATTACGGACGTCTCAGTGATTTTTTTTCAAAATATACTTCTGTACAGGGTAACATCGGGTATTTTCTGAATTTTTTTCTGGCGGGCTTATTTTTGCACCTAGAAGATTGAAATTGTGCACAAACATTCAGTCCACCGAGTAGTATTTAACAGATTTTTTTTCAGATTTCTGCGTTAAAACAGGGGGGTCCAGAGGGTCTAGAAGTTGAAAAAAGGGAAATTTAGACCAAAAAATCCCTTTTTTCGGGAATTTCCCGCCTTAGATACATGATGGAGACATGAATGGTACCGCCTGAAAGGCAGTTCTATTCAGAAGAGAATATGGGCGACACATGACCCTAGGGTAATTAGGGATGTCTCAGGAAATTTTTTCCCTGAGATCATAGTGTTTTGTGGTAATTTGGGGCATTGTGGGAATTTTTGATAAAATTTCTCCCGCCCTTACTATTCAAGATAGAAACTTGACACACACATTCAGTATACCAAGTACTATTTATCAGATTTTTTTTAGATGGCTACGTTCACACAGGGGGGTCCAGGGGAGGGGCAAAGTTCGAGAAAAAAATTCCCTCCGAAATTTTCACTTTGACATTTTTCCCGCTTCTGGTATATGGTATGAGCATGTAAGTGGTACCATTTGAAAGCCAGCTCTATTCTGAAGCGAATGAGATATGAACCATGATCCTAGGATAAATAGTGACGATGCAGTAGCTGCTTGACTGAAAGTCTAAAAAATAGCCCAAAAAGCCGGGATCCCAATTATGGGCCTTTCTCACCTATCGACTAGATGTGTACCGTGTGACGAATGAATCTCACATCGAACACTTGTAGCAAAGACTGTTTGAGATGTTCTTTTACTTGATGCATTGCTTATAATTGTACGTAAAATGTAATAAGTACTACAAAGACTTAAAACCCCGACATTCCTTTTGAAACATCGTGCATTTCTCCAACAGTGTGAGAACTAAGATGTAAAAAGGAGAGAAAATTTTCCTTATAAAGTTATTGTTTACAACAACGATACTATTATTAGTCGAGACTATAACTACAACAACAACACGGGTTAGTACTCAAAAAAAAAAAAAAAAAAAAAAAATGTAATCAGATGTACACCACTTGGCCAAAGTGGCACACACGGCTGTCACTTTTTGAATCCGCTCCTGTGTGGACACTAATTAAGATATCGGGATAGTTTATCAGATTAATTTCTTTTTCTTTTGGTGTCGAATTTCTTTCTCAAATTTCACCCCAGTCAAAAATTCGAGAATTTTCTAAATTCGAATTTCCTTTACTTCTTTTTTCCTTGTAGCTTCCTTCATTGTAGAAAGACCTCCTTAAGACTTGCCAGATAGATACCTCGGATGGATACCTAACTGTTGACATCAATTGGACGGGCCTGCGCGTAGTGTTGCCAATTAGGGAAATTAAAATTTCCGTAAATTTGGGCAAAAAATTCGAGATTTTTGTTTATAAATCCGTATCTATACGTCCGAGTGCAAGTCAACTTACGCCAATCGAACATTTGTCCTTACTTAACAAACGCAAGTACAGATCGTTACAATGGGGTAATTACGAGGCGCGAGAAAAATTCTTATTTAGGTTCTAACCCTTGATTTTTCTAGTTTTTCCCTTTTATGTCTACCGTAATATATTTTTGGTAATTAGAAGTTTTGTTCCTTAAATATCGCCATAATACTTGTAGGATATATTAGTGGTGTACCAATGTTTAATTTACGATAGTTTGCGTCTGTCTGGTAGCAGTATTGCCAGATACATAAAATTTTAATTCCAGATTTTAGAGGAAAATTTTGGGAAAATTATCTGTTTTGTCTCTATTATTTCCCTCTTGTTGGCTACATCGAAAGAAACGTACCAGTATCTGGAAGTCTCGTCTTTGCCCTACACAATGCACTATAGAAATTTTAGGAGGATAATTAGGGGAAGTACAGTTGAGGTTTACACTGGACCTTGTTCTCTAATTGGAAAGATAACTGATTTTTTTTAAGGTAGAATGAGATATTTTTTATTGACATGCTTACTTTATTATATATCGTCACAATACTTGTAGGATATATTAGAGGGATACCAAAGCTTATTTTAAGGTAGTTTGTGTGTGTGTCTGATAGCAGTATTGCCAACTACAGAACATTTTAATTCCAGCCTTTGGGGGCAAATTTTGGAAAAAATTCCTTTTTTGTTTCTATTATTTCCCTCTTGTTGGCTACACTCGAACAAACGTACCAGTGTCTAAAAGCTTCGTCCTTAGAATACACAGCGCACCATAAAAGTTTCACTAGAATAATTAGAAGAAGTACAGTTGAGGTTTATAATAAACCATTTTCTGGAAATGGTACGAAAATGGTGAATTTCTGAGGAAGAACGAGATATTTTTTTTTTAAAATTTCATGCTTACTTTGTTAGATATCGCCATGATACTTGTAGGATATATTCTTGGGGTACTAAGGTTTATTTTCAGATAGATTTTGTCTGTCTGATAGCAGTGTTTCCAGTCAAAACAATTAATTCCCGATTTCAGGTGAAAAATTCGGAAAATTTCCCCTTTCCCCTTTATTATTACCCTTTTGCTGGCTGCATTGAAACAAATGTACGACTACCTCAAAGCTTCCTCTTTGGCCTACAGAACGCACCATAAAAAGTTTCAATAGGATAATTAGTGAAGCTGCAGCCCCGGCATATCTGTTGATTTTTGCTTCTGAGGCGTAAAAAGTGTCAAAATTTCATGTGTATGATGACAGAGAATTTTTTCTTTCCCTCTTTGAATTGAAGCCAGCGACTTCAGGATTTTACTGGACCTTGTTAACACACCAAAGAATTTTTTTAGTTGACTTGAACCCATATAGGAGCAGTGATGCTAGATACAAAAAAAAAAAAATGAAATTCGGTTAGGGATTTTTTGGAAAATTTTCACCCCTACATTTCCCTCAATAATTTCCCACCCGTTGGCAACACTGCAATGCAACTTACACCAAAAATTGCCACATCCATTTTCTAAAAAACAAGACCTTAACTATATCAATCGAATGAATGGTTTTTGAGTAATAAGTCACTAACTGAAAATGTAGGAAAAAGCCAAAAATGACCTGAGTCCGAAAGAAATAATCACACAATTTTGCTCGTATAGGTACAAAGAAACAAACGATTTGTAAGTTACGAGGACTACGACTTAAGTTCTGTTGATTATTTCAATAATCTGCAACATAAATCAGTAAATAATAGTTGCCAGAAAAAAAAACAGACATTTGAAAAAAAACGTGAAAAAGAACGATGTTTTTTATTGAGAAAAAACTTCACAGAAAAAAAAACGTTTTTTTACAACACTAAGTAGGAATGGGTTAGAAGCCCGTTTTGTTCCACCTTGACCCCCGTGATATAAATTTTTTGACCAACTGAAAGTAGCTGGCTAGGATAGAGCGCGAAAAAACTTGCTTCCAGGAGTATTACTCTCCCGAGCAAATAATCGTTGGAAGGGGATGGAAGATGGAAATTTTGTGTATAGGAGTGTTTGTTTAGTGTGCCTGCTTTCGGAATCTTTTAGAAGTGCTTTTTGGATCTTTATTTTCCATGTTTTGTTCAAATGCGCACATAAATTCATTTATTTGTGGAAAAACATTCAATTTTACAATGATTAGTTGAAAACGTGCACATAATTCACGAAAATAAGATATCTGGATAAACAGTTGCCGATCACTGATTATCATACCCAAAATTAACTGTTTTAAAATTTTTATAGAATTCGATATACACAATTTTTATTTTTATAAGATTATTTAATACATCAGATAATACGACTATTTGTTCGTGCCAAAACTGAACATAATGTACCAAAGAAATGTAATAATTACAACTTTAAATTAATTTCAACAGATGAATTCCATCATGAAAATGACTGCGATCAAAACATCAAACTGCATAGAAAGACAATATAAGAACATGAAATTATTATAGCTAATAGTAATATTGAAATTGGGAACAACTAATACCATACTTTCATTTCTGTCGTTCTAGAAATGCTAAACTTTCATTATATATTTTTAAAACATTTCAATACAAACTGGGCCATTCCATATGAAATCAACAAATCAAGATGGCTCATGTGTTTTAGAATTTCATCAAATTTTGTACAAATGTTGTGATATCCAAACATAGCACACTTGTCAATTTTTACAGCTCTACCTCCAAGAGGACTGCTGTAGGAACCATTCAAAATTTGGGGGTTTTGTGCAAAAAACACCTAAATCCGCCTTCGACTTAACGTACTGAAACCGCTAGGTATCTGGAGATATTGAAGCTATTTGAAAATGGTTTTCAATAAAACAATCTTAGAATTTGTAGCAATTAAAACATTGTAGTAATGAACTTCCCAAGTGAGGTTAAGCATATGAATTTCACCATCAAAGAGAAAAAAGAAGAAAAAAATGTCAAAATTTCGCAATTATTTCTGAAAAAGGCCCACCTAACATCAACCTCAAATTTTCAAAAATAAGTAGCTCTGGTGTTCCTTTCTAACATATATAAAAAATAAGGAGGGTGTTTTTTGGTATGTTCAAGGAAAACAAATTTTGACACAATGTAAGTTGAGGGCGGATTTAGGCACTTTTTGCACAAAACCCCCAAATGTCCAATGACAGTTTCCAATTTTCCGAGTGTGTTCAAACTTACAGAATCCAAATGGAGACAATGATTAAAGATACAGTCGACTTTATTGAGGTTTTGGTAAGAAACAAATGACAAATTAGCGCAGCATCACTTTATAGCCAAATCCCAGAGCGACTACTTCAAATACACACAATAGAGATTTCATATGACAAATCATGCTTAATTATAGTTGATTTCGCTGAAAACTACTCCTGTATTATTCAAGATGAAGTTTAAAAGTAGCACTGGACCAACATTCTACTCAACTGTGCAGCATTCTAATCTTTTTAACTGCAACATCCTAAGAGATAATGTAAATTCTGTTATCAAATATGTTTCATTATGTTGTGTCAGTGATATGTTAAAGCACGACACAGTTACATTTTATGCTTTCCTAGTTATTCTTTTGAAGTACGTTAACGATGTTTTTCCTCAGATAAGACACGTTATCTACTTTGGAGATGGGTCAGCAGCCTGATATAAAGACTGTGAAAAAGAAAATACTTTGTCAACTTATGCCTACATGAGTTATTTTGGACTCACTTGTGAGTGGAACTATTTTGCCACAAGCCACGGCAAAAATGTTTTAGATGGCATAGCTGAGACGCTAAATGTCTAGCAAGACATGTTAGTTTACAGAGGCCACTGGATGACCGGATTGTTACTGTTGCCGATTTCTTCGAATTTTGTCAAACTACAACCAATGTCAAACTATAACCATCTATAACCAAACACTTTTTTATGCATGAATATATTGGAAACCTTCGTCCAATACTTCAAAAGAGACTGGAAAAGCCATAGCGTTGCAAGGGATACTTGAAATTCATCATTATGAACACATCACCCTGTTCAAACTTGAAGTCAGTTGTGTATTCTTCAAAGACAGCGCTCACTCTAAATACTTTAGCAGAATCGAAAGACATTAATCTTTCATGTGAGCAATTTATTATGTGCATTTCTGAAGAGAAATAGCGGATTTGAAAATAGTTGGAAATTCACAGGAACATCGTGACTAATATAAATTTTCTTCATCTCCATGGACCCAAGAAAACGTTTCTCTGGCCAAAAGCATCTGACACATGCTGGATTCTATACAAAAACTGCATCATTAATATTGGAGTACCCAGTATTTCAACTGGTACTGGCAGAAATTCTGAAGAAGAAATTCAAGCTACTGAGAAGACCCCTGAAATTGATTGAAAAGAGATCTTAGGCTCAATATTGCAAATTTCTTACAATCAACCAAACATGTAAATGTTATTTGTGTATTACGGTATATAACGATAGTTCACTATTGTTCAGTGTTTCTTTTGTTAAATCAAACACTATATATGTTACGTAATAGGTACATATTTTTTAATTACTTTTTAAATTACACTTAAGGAAGAGGTTCTACTTGTTTTTTAAAATTATATTTTTCATAAGAATCATCAACCTTTGTAAAAGAACATACTTAGCCATGCAAGTCGTATTACTAGAAAATTAAATAATATGAGACTTGAATTATTTTTTTCCTTCAACATATCAAAAAAACTCTTAATTTTTTATATGATAAACAGAAATACCAGAGCTACTTATTTTGAAAATTTAAGGCTGACGTTAGGTGGTCCTTTTTCAGAAATAATTTTAAAATTTTGACGTTATTTTTTCTTCTTTTTTCTCTTTGGTGGTGAAATTCATCTGCTTACTGACACTGACACTCAATCTAGCAATTCAGCGCACTTCATCACTGTTGTAAAATTCTGTGACTAAATTAAAGGTGTTTTCAGGAATACTATGACTTTTTTCAGAATCAGGTTTGGCTAAAATACCATGCTCCTTTCTGATCTTCTGGGCTTTACGAACGAGATACTCGTTTGTTTGAAATGTTTCAACAGTTTTCATAGTCATCCATGGAACTAATGATAAAATCTGAGTCCTTTCAGCAATGGTACTTGAAGTTTCAGATTTCTGGCACAATTCATTTATGCAGTCACCTCAGTCTTGACAATTATAAATATTTACAACATGCAAAATGGAAACAATCATTGGAAATTTGTGGAATTATGCAAAAAGTGCCTCGATCCTCCCTAACTTATATTATGTCATAATTTGTTTTTATTGAACATCCCAAAACACCCTCCTAATCTATATTATAAAATTGAAAGTGACCAAGTTTGTGACTCTTAATCTCTTGAATCGCTCGACCGCTCTCGATCAAAATTTTCACGTAGATGCGGCTCTGGTCTGGAAGTGTTTTTAGCTATTTACTTTGACGATAGAACTTAGCGGAAAGGGAGGGAGATTGTAAAAAACAAATAAAACTTAATAAGTCTTGAACCAAACGACCAATCGTGATCAAATTTTCAACATTTTCATCATTTTACTTTGACGGAGCCATGTTGGGGTGGAGGAGGAGGGGAGATATACAAAAATCAATATAGAGTAACTTGGGTAAAGATGCCCCACTTTTTCATTATTACCCATTTTCCGCTCCTGTAATTGAGTTGAGGTTGTTGAATTTATAATCAATTAGAAGACTGGTGTCTTGTTTGTAATATCTCGAAAGACAATTTTATTTTAGTAAATTTACGAACTTAAAATAAACCATTTACAAAAACCTTCAAGTGGCGCATCTTCAGCATGCATGTAGAGGAAAGATGCCACAGTTTCACAATTTTTAATAATGTATTTATAAAAATCATAGATATAGGCACTATGCTTTTGTACCACTAATATTACTAACTTTAATTTCTACTAAATATCTATGATGAGAAAATTTTCAACAAAATGACAAGTATTCTCCACGTATATTTTCTAAATCCGTTTGCAAACAATGGATAAAAATAAAAGAGAAAAAAGAATTGTGGACCTTACATATTATCATCATTTGTTCATTTTTTCAAACTTGGATTCTTGCGATCACAATTAATGCAGTGACATCAGTGAACCTTATAAATCCCAACCACCGTAATCGTTCAAATTTTCTACGGTGTTCACACTGATATTCGAACCTGTGCACCAAAGGGACACGTACTAGCAACTAGACCAGAGGGGAGGACGGCTTTCTTTCAATATGTAAAAACCTGCTCCATGAAAAAGTAATGCCTCCTCTTATAACAACTTGTTGGGTACAACACTGATATACCTATGATGATATCTGGTGGATTAGTGGAAATGCTCTTCATTTTCCAATGAAGGGATATTTGATTCACCCAGAGATTTACCTTTTCAAAATAATTCAACCAGATAAAGGAAGTTGTGACAAATCAAGCGTGTCACAGGACCTCTCCCCCAAGTATGTTTTTTTAGTATTTTGAACAACCCTCATACATATTCAGCTCGCACAAATGGCTTAAAACTCAATCCATGCACATTCTTTTGATTCAGGTTGCTAGCCAAATAGTGTCATATACATATATGTGAAGTCCATTCAGTCAAATGTTGATCACGTAAGGAGCGAAAAGAAAAAAGTTTATAAATAAAATATTGCATCATTGAAAGTAGCAACCCAGCCAGGAAACGAAGCCACTACTCCAAATGGAAATTTCCCGTTTGCTTTTGAATGAATAATTAATTACAGGTTATTACAGAACAATTACTGTTTCATACTCAAACCGAAACATTGTTTAAAACATAACGAACGTACAAATCCTTGCAACACATCATAAATTTGTTGTCACGAACAAAAATGTTAAGCCTTTAATGTTATAAAGTGGGGCATCTTTGCCTCGATTTCACTGGGGCAACTTTCCCAATTTTGAAGCAAAGACGTCGCAGTCGAACACGTGACATACTCATCGATGCAGAAACACAACAAAGCACATTAGCGTTTGTAAAAGACTGAAGTTCTTAAGCAATTGTGTTTTATTCATATATTTCTATTTAACTACCGTCAAGAGCATTACTACGTTTCACTCTCTAATAAAATTATGGACATTGAAATAAGAGTAACTAAGCTTTGTAAACAGACCTGAACAAAAAGCAGCTTCTTTCTCCGACGCAACTTCCACATATATTTGCTCAAGACTGTGTACCCTTTAACGCGCATGGCCAGTCCTGTGACCACGAGCAACAGGCCCTGAGCAATGAGAGCAGAGGCGTCTTCACTCAGTGGGGAATCTTTACCCAACATACTATATATAAAAATAAAAGTGACTATGTTCGTGAGGTAATAACTCTTGAACCACCTGATTTATCTCAATCAAGTTTTTAACATAGATGAAGTTCGAACCTGAGAAGTTTCTTATCATTTCGCTTTGACGGTAGATTTTCGGGCAGGGGGAGGGAAGGAGGAGAAATATAGGAAAATAAATAAACCTTAATAACTATTGAACCACCCGACTGGTCTCGATAAAACTCTCATAAGGTGTGGGCCTGGAATGCTTTCGTCATTTCACTTTTACGGTGCAACGTAGGGGAGGGGTATGGAAGAGATATATGTAAAAAATAAAATTAAAATAAAAGTAACTGTCTTTGTGACTTCATCACGTTTAAACCACCCGGCCGATCTTAATCAAATTTTCAACATAGATGAGATTCGGATCTGGGGTGGTTTTTTGTCATATCACTTTGACGGTAGAACTTAGGGGAGAGAGACATATATAAAAATAAATAAAACTTAACTCTTGAACCAGTTAACCGATCTCGATCAAATTTTGAACATAGATGATATTCGGGCGTGAATTAATTTTTATAATTTAACTTTGATGGTGCAATGTAGGAGAGGGAGGAGGAGGAGATATATATATGTAAAAAAATAAAAATGAAAGTGACTATCTTTGTGACTTCATCACTCTTGAACAATCCAACCGATCTCGATCAAATTTTCAGCATAGATAAGGTTCGGGCCTGGGATGGTATTTTTCTATTCACTTTGACAGTAGAACTTAGGGAAGAAGAAGGAAGAAGTTAAATAAATAAAAATTAATAACTCTTGAACCGAACGATCAATCTCAATCAAATTTTCAACCTAGATGAAGTTCGAACCGAGATGGTTTTTGTCATATCACTTTGACAGTATAACTTAACCCTTTTAGGATTTTTGATAACTCTTTTGTTAAAATGGCATAGTATCGTCTTTGATCACTCATTTAGGTTCTGTAACAAGTATTTAAGCCGGATTCTTTTTTATTAGCCAAGACAATCATGGACCAAAGAACACTCCAGATACGTTTTAAATATATATACTCAATAATTTAAACTTTCAACTCAATAACCCCGACAAATTACATTTTTAGTTGCCACATTTCACATAAGAGAATCCGAATATATCGCAAATTTACCTAACTGACCGCACATAATAAAATTGATATTGTCAAGCACTTTAATTAAACTGGGAGACATTTAATTCGCATGGCAGGCACGTAAACACAGAATATGTATAAATATATAATTCTAAAATTGATAATACTACTTTGCGCCCAAAAGAACTACAACTACATTTAAGTTTATGGTTACCAATAGAAGCAAAACTAGAGAATGACTGATAATCTAACGGATAATGATAAAAAAAGTAACATTTTGTCTTATACTGGACCATCGCTCGCTATTGCAGTGGGTCGAAATATGATGGAAAACGTTTCCTTAATATTCCACATCAACGAATACCTCCACGAATCGTGTCTCGCGACATCTCGGTTGGTAAATCAAGTTCAAATGATATATGTTGAATGGTTGATACATGTCAAGTTCAAAACTGGAGGAGGTTAAAATTTAAAAAATCTTGAAGAAGAGAATAGAGGGATAGAATAGAGAAGAGAAAGAAAAATGAAAAGCAAAAGCGGCGCCAAGGGAATAAGCTAGGACATTAAAACTACGAAGATAAGTGGTCAAATTTAGACATACAACAATCCACAGCCAAATATGTTTTCATATACCGAAAAAGGTTGGCCTACTAAATATGTATCCTAAGATAAATATCTCCAAGCCCACAAGCTAGTACGTGCCCTGAGCGAGACTTCCAGAAAGACAATGATATTTCTCACTTCGCGCTGTGTCCGGCTGAGACCTTGAAGACTCCGGCACAACCGCAAGTGTCAGTGGGGTCTCTAATTTAGAATTTCTAAATAAAATAAATTATACGACCCCTCAGAAACTGAGAAGACTTACACGTAAAGATGGAAGCTAGAATAAAGTCGATAAAATAGAAGAAATCCTAATAGGGATTTACCAAATTTAAAAAAGAAATTAAATAAAATAAATTTTGTACTAGTAAGTTATCTGCCAAATTTTACTAGTAGCTCCCACATCCTCAAAGCCGTCAACCTTGAGGCATCAACTAATTTCAAAACACCATATCTACTAGAAGTGGAAGAGATGGAAATTCATGGACATTGGGGATTTTAGACGGGCTGGTACGGTAATCATAAGATTCTATTGTAATAAATTTTCTATATTATTCGATCCTATCCACTTCGTCACCTCTGCGGACAGCAGTGAACTTAGCTTAATCAGGTGACATCGAAAAAAATCCAAAGTTGCAGAGTAGTATCGCAAAAGTAAACTGAACGCGTATTTTTAAATTGTATCAATTCTGTAAACGGTTATTCTGTGATTAACTGGAAAATATCTGGAATCGTTTGCTATATGACCATTATTCGTATCGTCAGGCCGGTTGATTAGTTAGTATGTATGTTTACTATCAAATGTCAAGCCACAAAGTGAAAATACAATTCACCATTTTTGCACATCGCACTATCCTCACACAAATATTCTCACGTAATGATTAACGTCCTTCTGCATTTATCATTATATAAATACAATCAATACCTCGTAGTAAAATTCACAACTGGGCACATATATACACGGGTGTCCCATTATTTATTCATACTCTCTACGATACACATACATATATCATTAATATTATTATTACTCATTTCTGTAACGTCGATTTATTTTTCAGACACCCTATACTCTATCATTACGCCCAAGACTGTTCAAAGCAGTCTTATTATATATTAAAAGCAACAACCTATTGTAGAACGCTAATCAATACGTGCAAATTAGTATGAACTGATACTAGATTCTTTCAAAACAAATCATAGTATATTTCACTTTACGGCTTCGAATTATTTTGTACTCAATGAAAACTCAATATTTTTAACTATATGCAGTTATATTTTAGAATGTCAACAATGCGATAGTTCACAGAAAGCAACGGAAAGAGAGAAATTGAAACTGCAGCCCGACAACAAGAATAATGCCATATAGACGAACTTTAAGTAAGGGGAAAAGCGAACTTTACTATTATTAATAATTTGATTACTGGACTATATAAATGACTGTGCTTTCCAGAGATATCGAATTATAATGCTACTTGTCTATATATTTATTCATATGGGCCAGAACTAATATTTAGGCATCCATAATAACAAAAGAAGAGTAATTTTCGGGTGGACTAGATCCTTAAGTGACTGAGGAACAAAACACTAGCAGCGAATAGTTCATAGTCCGACACGAGATGGCATTAGTAGTACGAAGACAACCTTTGCACTTCTAAACTCACTCTGCACTCTGTTATCGTTAAATATAAGCAACATATCACGTAGTTACGGTACGGAAGTAACTATACATTTTAATTATCGATCAATGTACTTACTACGACGGACCAAAAAAGATGAATAATCAATAAGTAACAATACACTGTCCGTAAATAAATAAATCATACTCTCACTCACACATAAATCCTACTATTTAAGTACTAAATTACACACACACATGCTACATCCTACATAGACCAAGAATACAAATATTAATACATATCCCTACACATATTAATCCATATTATTACACAACTTCACTATATATACACTGAACAAATCACTGATTTCACCATTCTAAACCGGCTCGGGAACTAAGAAAGGGAGGAGAGGGTCAGATTCAGGTGGTCCTTCTATAAACTAAATCATAGTTTTCCAATTACAGAACTACTTTCAATATCCCAGAAAGGACATATTGAAACCACTAATGGTAAGGTCCCCTTCCTGAAGGGAAAAGAACCCTGACAAAAATCGTTCAACCCATTTACGTTGGAGGCTTTGGTCAATTTAGGAGTAAATGAGTCCCTGTGCTAACTTACTCTGACATCATGAAAATTAATTTAACGATAAAGAAATCTACGAATACCGACATGTTAATAATAATTTGAAAAATCACAGATACCACGTACAGAAACAGAAGCTATGCTAGGACAGGCCTATCGTAACCTAACAGGAAAATTTTTAGGAGTAACGGGAGTATTCAGGAGAAGCACTAATCTTCAAATCTGTTTTTTTTATTTAAAAAATCACACACTACAATTAATCCTGTCCATCATCATTATCATTTACGAACATGGCTTTCCGATTTACACTTACTATTTTTACTGTTTTCTGTCTGTTTTAAAATAAAAATTTAATATTCTTGGGACTCTGTCTGTTCCCAACGGATTTATTGCTTAATTGAAACTGCTTTTACCTTCTAATACTGCATTCTCATAGCAAAATCCAAACATATATCCGGAGCAAACTGACTTTGTCGTGCACGACGCCTTTCCCAAGTAGAGAATGACAAGAATCGCGCCTTAATACTAAAGCGTCGGAAATAAATTCAATAAAAGCAAAGAATTTTGGCGGAGGAAAATATAAAGCGAATAAAAATTAGTAAAAACTGGATGAAACCGGATTTTGGGAGGATATGGGCATCTCAGAGAGACGAAGGGGGTCTAAATTATTCTGCGAAATATCAGATTGATGGATAATTTCAAAAATTTCTGTCCAATTGTAGGCCTATTTTTTCATATAGCATTAAAATGTATAATTTCAATACTCATTCATTTGAAATGCCCATATACAGGATTTAAAATAAAATAATGTATAAATAAAGATATTATTCCCCAAAATATAATTTCTATTGGGTTATTCAAAGCTTCCACATTACTTTTGGTTTGAGTAAGGAACAAATGAATATACTACATGGACTGAAGAATATATATTGAAAAATCTACAATATACAGTACAGTACAGTTCAAAAAACATTGGACTCCTCCAAACAAAAACTTCATTACCCCGATTGTAATGGTACATTACATATTCTTTGCTAATATGCCTACATAAAGGGCATTCTCACTCATCCACTGTTTCATATAACCAATATATAATTGTCAATTAAATTACTCTAGTTAGAATATTACCTTTATCATTTCCTAATCATATATCGTTTAATTATAAAATCTCACTAATTATTAATTTAGAGAAACATTATTTTCATTTGTAAGGTACGACACAATTTCAAGGATGGCATAACTCAAAATTCCTAACTTTTCAGAAGCGTCTGAAAGTTTCGAAACGCAATGAAAACAATGGACTAAGAACGACACGAAGTGCTCTCTAGCGCCCAGTTTTGGAAGCACATCTGTTAATTTTTTTTTTACCAGAGATAGACAGCAAGATTAGCTTTCATTATCTACCCATAAGTTAACAACGGCGATTTTTTACTTATGTCACTCTTGAAATAAGTAGACGACATGTTTTTGTCTGCCTAGATATATTTACTGATCATACACCGCACGTATCTCCATAAATTAATGACGATTTTCTTCAAGAATCTATATCGTGAATTATATATGAAGTTGTGCACTATGAAAGTTTGCCAAATGTGTTATTAAATCGTTAAGTTGCCCTTCCTACGCACTATTAAGCCTACCGATATTCACTCGTTCAAATTAGAGTGACAGACATTTTTTCTATTAGATTTAAATGGAGATAGTAAAGCCCAAGATACGATAATGGCGCTGAATCTTACAGAAGACGTTGAATCATTGAAGCCAGCAAACATCAATGTCTAGTCTTGACTTTACTTCATGGCATGACCTATCAATATTGGTCTTCCTTGCGCCCATATGTACATATGTCATTATGTTACCTCGTTGCTTAGTAGTGCATCTGTTTAGCAATTAAAAACAACGTTAATTAGTGTATATATAGTATATTATGAAATGAATTCCACGAATTGTAATGAGAGCATGCTATGTGGGCAATAAACATATTTACAATGTGTTAATAAGTTGATTAGTCGAGGAATATGTTTAGGCAAGTGCACTAGCAACACGAGGGTCATTCTAAAAGTAAATTAGTGAGGCTTAGGAAGTTCAGTGGTGTCAATGATAAATGTTGTAACACTTCTCGCCAGCGTTTAGAATAACCAAAACATATGCTTCTATGACCAAGTCCAACAGTCTATTTCCAGTCAACTGAATGATTGATGTTATCTTGATATTGTTAATTGCCTTCAGATTTAATATTGAGAAGCACAGTGAGCAGACTACGGTACTTTCTAGATCCGTAGGCGTAACACTAGGACAGGATTATATATATATATATATATATATATATATATATATATATATATAGTCGCAGAGTCGTGGTGAGACTGAGCGCCTCCTGGTTACTCTCTATCTACGTATCTACGGGTTTGGTTTTTTCTCAAATAATTAATGTGTCAAATTTTGTGGAACATTGAGCTAGTGATTGCAGTATAAGTTTAGGCATTTGCACTCAGGTTTAGGCAAGAAAGGACGTGTTAATTGGTCCGGAAAGTGACAGGAGCAACACTGAAGGCGTTACTCTTCGGTATTTATTTATTTCATTCATATTGAGAGGAATAACGCCGTGTTGCTATTCCTTATTTATTTATTACACTCATATATAGGAATCTTTGGTATTTATTTATTTTACTGCTTCATATTCATAAGAACAACAAGTTTTCGTTATTTAAATATTTCACTGATATTGACAGGGGCAACGCCAAAGGCGATATTTATTTCTGATCTCTTCACCTTCAAGTATGATATATTGCATAAACCTTAGACCCTATCCTTCCCGTGTGAAGAACGGGTATTTCAGATAATACATACATGCATATATATGTGTGTGTGTGTGTGCGTGTGTGTGTGTGTGTGTGCGGAGGGGGAAAAATTATATCTAAATTAATTTTGAGTGTTGTACATCCTTCTGACTAAGTCACGAGCCGCCACTGAATTAAGATATATGTTCTGTAAACAGTAGCGCTCATTTGTGTGGTCTCGTAGCAGAGTGACTATGTGTTTAACACGCTTCCAATTTCATACAAACAAAGTGAGTGTGTCTCATTTAGCTCTCATAGATCACAGATTCCACCCACTGAACAGACCGGTCTTTCAGACTGTAGTATAAAGCTAAAAACCAGACAAGAAATATTTGTTTCAAAATGTTGGGAAACCTTTCTAGTGCTACAGCTGATTAAGATACAGAGTTGAGTGCAAACCTTGTGCTACGGATTATCACGGATTGAATAGCCACTCTAAATATTCGTTTCTTGCTGACATGGAGTCGAAGTTGGCCGAGCGCTCTATGTAGTACTAAATGAGTGCGCAGGTCGATTCAGGATTCAGAATACAGTATACAGGATACGGAGAATACCGTGAGTGAAACTAAAGCTTTAAGTATAAGGGATACGGATTTCGTAGAGGGACGACGAGAACTAAGCAGTAGTGGAAAATGTAGTATATTTATAATAGCTAATCATGTATAAATTAATTTGATTATATAAAGTTTTATAAGCGGAGATTCTTTTGTTTCTATTACTGAGGTATCTACTTGAGACGTATCTCTATAGTCCTATGTGTGGCCCAAATCTCATGAGCCTTCACCGGAAGAGAGATTTATTTATACGCACATTCTGAAATATCTCACCCCGAAAAAAATACTTTTGAAACATTTTTTTCATTAGAAACACTTTTCCTTGCGAAGGTGTGTAATATCTTAGCTTTACACTCCCAAATTTCCACTACAGACCGAACTACGAAATTCTGGAAAACCTACTACGTCATCATCGAAACACGACTCTCATGGTTTCACCTTGTGCAGTTAGCATAAACTTACCATTATAGTTAGTAGTTAGTAATACTTGACGTACCATTAATCGCATGAAATGCCAAGTGAAATATGTTTTGCCTACTTCTTACCATATTTTTCTGTAATATTTCTGAATTTAGTAGCTTTGGATATCAGTTTAATTTTTAAAATAATTGAACTGAATTTGTGAAGACATAAAGGTTTCAGTTCAAACTAACCAGTATGCAATGGCGGAATGTCCTTCTGCCTAAGCATCGTTTCCATCAGAATGGAGCGCAACTAGACTACAGACAAGAGGTTCGTAAACTAATTCAATGTACAATTCGTTGCTCATTGAATTGGACTGTAGGACTATCAAGATAATCCTCCCAATTTTAAACTTAAAACGACCTCTTTTCTACAATAAAATCCGTAACGCAAACAATCTTCGTCACTATACCATGAAGATTTGCACTAACATACCCCACTTATGCTCCAGAGGAACGTGTGTATTTGACGTGAGAGGCAACGCATTGAGTACATTCTATAAAACCTACTAATATGCACTGCAACATGGAGTGTTAACATTTAAGTGTAGATAAGTTGTGAATTGTAACTATGTGACTCGTTGGTGACGTCCTCATTAAACCCCAATCAATCAAAGTAACTACAGTGAAAGTCAGAATTATTCGTACATCGACTGCAAGCTATGATTAAATTCCTGTAGCTCCGACTTTGTTGGAGATAGAGAATTAAAACATACGACACTGCATTCTGCATTAAGTTCTTTATTATTTACAAAAGAAACATTCCGTTTATGCGAAAACATAGACAAATAATGGCAAAAGGAAGAAAATTAACATGGTTTTGACGTGTCAAAAGTATTCGTACATTGAAATTAAAGACAAAAACGTCCATCTATCATATGCTGTTCACATAGAACGCCCTCTGGCGATTTGCAAGGCTAAATACAAATACAAACCAGCGAAACATCATTCAAGTTAAAAGAGTGATTCAAGACGGAAGACGTAATGGATCGAAAAGGGACGGAAACAATAGAAGCAGAAAGAAAAATAGTTATAACATAAGGCTTCATAACAACTGCAAATCCTTACGGGAGATATCAGATATTACAGAAGACCACGTTCGACCATGCAATGAATCAGATCGATACTGCGAAACAAAGAGTCAAAAATATGCCGCAAAATGGACGTCCACGAAAGATCTTTGGACGATGTGAACGTATACTGCTGAACGAAATTAAGAAGAACCCAAGAATCAGTACTTCGCAGATGGTGACAGAAGTAGCCAAATCAGGTGTGTTAGTTTCGTAAAGCACTGTGCGTCGTGCATTCAACAAAGAAGGTTGTAATGGGTGTGTTGTTCGACATAAATTTCTTGTTTCCGAGGTGAATAGGAAGAAGAGGCTCCGATTAGCAAAAACTTACGTGAATGAAGATGTGGCTTTCTGGGAAAAAATTATATTCTTAAACGAGAGTAAATTTAATGTTTGGTTCCGACGGTAGACAAAAAGTGTGGCTGAAATTACAGAGATAGACCCGAAAAATCTGCGGCCAACCATCAAGCATGGAGGTGGGGGAGTGCTAATTTGGAGGTGCATGAGTGCTTCGGGAGTAGGGAAGCTCTCAATTATGGACAGTATTATGGACCAGCATATGTACACTCATGTCCAATATGATTGTCTTCTTGTAAGAATATAATTTGATAATGATTTTGCAGGGTATTTTTAATACTGATACTGTGTGTGTAACCGGAAATGTATATTTGTGGTAAATTTCATAGGAAAAGAATCATACATACAAAAATGATAATGAGTAAAATAAAATGTTGCTAAATAGACAGGAAAATTTTATTTTCGTTTTATTGTTCTTATTTACTGCTCTTTTGAGATGAAGTGTGCCACATACATGTCTTTGCCGATTATACACATACTAAACATTATAAGAAATACTGGGTGAATTCGTTATCAAATTATATTACAACATATTTATAGACATGCGACAATAATTTTGAAGAAAAATCTACGTCCTAGTGCTGATCAAGTGGGCCTGCAAGACCACTTTATACTTCAACAGGAAATTGATCCCGAACATACAGCACACAATACAAAGCTCTGGCTACTATGCGATGTGCCAAAGCAACTGACCACTCCTCCTGAATCGACTGCTCTCAATCCGATTGAGCTTTTATGGTACTTACTCGAAAAGAAATTCCGCAAGCGGAGATTTACCAGTAAACGTTCTTTGCAAACTGCACTGGAAGAGAAATTGGTTTCTATAACTGTCGAAGGTATTCTACATTTGGTGCAATCAATGCCGAAGCGTCATCTAGCTGTAATTAGGGCCAAAGGGTACGACCCAGTATTGAATCATGTACAATCATTTTCTTTCTGGACATTTCGTAAGTATACTAATACTTTTGACTCATCAAAACCATGTTCATTTTTGGTTCTTTTGCCATTATTTGTCTATGTTTTCGCATTCGCGGAACGTTTGTTTTTAAATAATGGAGAATGCAGTTCCGTTTGTTTCAATGCTCCATCTCCAACAAAGTCGGAGCTACAGGCATTTAATCATAGCTTGCAGTCGGTGTACGAATACTTATGACTTTCACAGTACGTGAGAAGAGCTACTATTAAAATTTCCGTGAATCATTATTACCCTGTTGGGATATATTTACCACTCTATAAATCTTATAGATCTCTAAAAAATCTTCCTCATTGGCTATAAACCAAAAAACATCACTCTCTGTGGGATGCCAATCCATGATGGGAATAAACGTTCTAGTATTTGTACCGCGAAATAAAGAAATCTTTCACCCACGAATTTCTAGCACGTTATACAGCAAGGAGGTAATCATGGCTACTATGTGATGGGCCTCTGCTTCAAATCCAGTTACGTGAATTTGTAGTGAAGAATATCGTGATAGTGGTTTTCATAGGGATTCTTTCATTATTTCTCATATTTGCATTCCATAATCTCTCTCTTGTATTTATTTTTTTCTTTTGTTTTTCTTTCTTTCTCTCTTTTTTTTCCCTAAAGGAAATAGCTGTGGTGTAAAATGTCTAGTAAACCATGAAGTCACCCGCTTCTGACAAGCTATAACACATAATATCTTGTAACTGCTACTGAGATTGCAAAACAAGAAGCAGGTGTGAACGTAGAGGATCAGGACTACAATTTTCGAATATGTGCAGATGATCCGCGGAATATGTAGAAAAAAAAAATAGCTTTTCTAATGATGGAAATTTAGTTGAAGAAGACATTGAATTTCAACTTCATTGAAAGGATGTAAGAATATGTGTTACTTCCACTTATAATTTTAATTATAATTAGTATATATTTAAATAGATAGCTTTCGTCTCTCTTTCGCAGCCTACCGTTCTACCAAGCCTTCTGTTCAACTTTTTGATATTGATTATATTACTGTTTTGTTTACATGCCTCGTGAAATTTCTATGGAGAGGGTTTTTTTTTTTTTTTTTTGTAATTGTGGCTTTGGTGTTAAGTGTGTGTTTCATTTGATTTTAAAACAATTGTGCTTACGTTTTGAAAAGATATAATTTTGCAAACTTGATCAATAATGGATTATCAAATACGTGTTTTCTATGAAAGTCAAATGAATTGTGAATAAAGACGAGATATGTCTAATGCAGCGTTTCCCAACCTTTTTCAACTTGCGGCACACTACGGGTGTAACTTGAATTCTCGCGGCACACTCTTAGATATTATTATTATTTGCAAATATAAAATACCATGTTTTTTTTTTTTTTGTGTGTGTGTGTGTGTGATTACTACCATCTTCTCACAGAGATGAAAGCTCGATCACTGGTTTTCCCCTATGCTAATTTATTATGCTTATTTTTTCTTCTAATTTTATAATAGAAAACAATTGCAATGAAATATAGGACTCAGATTTCTAAAAATACGCTTTCTTTTTCGAAAACTGTATCCAACCTTTCACTAAGAACGAAGATCACTAAATAACGAACGAACAAACAAATGTCTTGTACTTTTAATTTTGCTGTTTTAACGATTATTATTGCAATTATTATATATTATTGCATATTATTACAATCACACAGCTTGCAATGCGTTGAAGTCAAAACACACCTGTTGAACAAAGTGTTGTTCTATCATTCACGTGCGAATGATTATTCTACGAAGATTCACTTGACGCGTACCGTACAAGTACTTCCATTTCTCGGTGCTAGTATGACTCTCAATTGAAGGTAACATAGCAGCTAACCGTGGAAATGTGTACGATCCGAAATACTGTCTGTTACACAGTAATAGATGTAGAATAATATATTACAATTACAGTAATTTTTTCCATTGTAGAAATTCATAGTAATGTGAAATACAAAAATATACCTTTTTTTATGTTTTGCAATTTGGTTGCTATAGAATTGATAATTTTGTTTCGATTTTCTCGCGGCACACCAGCGGTCCATTCGCGGCACACCAGTGTGCCGCGGCACACCGGTTGGGAAACGCTGTTCTAATGTCATTATAAACACCATTCATAACTAAGATTATCAAGCATACGTAGTTACATAGTGCCTGTGTAGCAGAGTATAACTAACTAGGTATCCTCAAAATTCTACGAGCCTAGAATAACACCACCACATCGGTATTTGGTGTTTCATTTAGGAGGCTGTAACTCCACAACTATAGGTTGAACATACACGAAATAGGCACGAATGGAAAACAAATGTATTGCGAAACGACTTTTGTAACAAATACTTTTGTAGTGTTTGCAATAACCTACTGAAGCGCCCCAAGCGAGAAAAAAGAAGTTTTTTCTGTTTACTTTTATATAACTTGATCGTTTACTGAAGCACCATATGAAATGAAAATAAGACAATATGTAGATAAATCTCAGCCTATATATTTCTCTTTCAATGAAATCTAGTTTGGTTCGGTGTGCTTAGCTGTTAAGAATTATTCCGGTGATAGTTCGCATTTCTCCAGCGCTTCCATGGATTGAATCGCCTTGAAATCCATGACTTGGACAGGAAAGAATTCGGGACTTTTGATACGTTGTTCAGGGCATCAAATAGAACAAATGTATTAATTTTCAGCTTCATATTGTTTTTTATAAGGCTAAAACCTAAAGTAACTGGGCTATACATTAGGAATATTTATTTCCTAGGAGGCAAAACACCGCCAGGCATTCAAAACGGCAATTCTTAAGGTAAAAGTGCTTCCTGCGTATGTTTAAAGAACTATCCAAAACCCACTTGACCTATTATGTTGGTCATTTTCTTCTATATAGTCTGTGATAGACTTGCATTTACGTGACTTAGTTTCTAGTTTCTCGTTATTATACAAGAAACTAACAGGTTTTTGAAAATTTGTCAACTGACCGGGAACACTGTACTGTAGCAGTATTTGTAAGTTATTAACAAACTAATTACAAGCAAAGACAGAAGTTTTATTATGATTTATATTGATGTATAAACTACGTGTAATACTTAAATTACTTCATGTTCGCTTTCTTGTTTGAAGTTAAATGCCCTTTATTAAAACTTCAGTAAAGCGTAGAACCACACTTTAATGAGAAATCTGAATCACATATACTTCTAGAGAGAATCAAACTAGCTCTTCTATATGAAAGACTAGCATCTATTATCCGCTTCGCTGGATCAAATTAAAAAAAAAATAGTGGTATGTTCCGCTAGTCAGTCACTTTTTACTATTACTAAAGCACTCTCTGATACCGATCATTTTCGATGATTTCTATATTTCACTTCTCTCCCTTCCCATGTTGCGTGGCTGAATTTAGATTTAAACGGTATCGGAAGCGTCACTGCTCATCATAACGACCCTGAAAACTATGGATTCGGTACTAATATCGGTCATTTTCGATTTTATATATATATATATATATTTAAATATATATATATCCCTTTTCTCTTCCCCCCAGTTGCAGGGCTGAATTTGGATTTAAACGGGATCGAAAGTGTCATTGTTTACCTCAGTGACTCTGAAAACTATGGATTCGATACTAATATTGGTCATTTTAGATAATTTTGATATATCTCACCTCCTCTACCCCAAGTTGCGGGACTGAATTTGGATTTAAACAGCATCGGAAATGTCGCTGTTCATCTCAACGACCTCGAAAAAAAAAACACACTAATATCGGTCATCTTCGATCATTTATAAAGGTCTCTCCCCTTATTCCTTCCCTAAGTTGCACCGTCTAAGTGATACGGCAAACATCATCCCAGGCCCGAATCTCATTTATGTTGAAAATGTGGTCGAGTTCGGTCGGGTGGTTTAAGAGTTATTAAACCTCCCTCACCCTCCGCTAAGTTCTACCGTCAAAATGATATATATAATAAAAACCACCCCAGGTTTTGAACCTCATCTATGTAAAAAAAAAAAATTGATTGAGATCGGTTGGATATGTCAAGAGTGATGAAGTCGCAAAGACAGTCACTTTAATTTTTATAGTTTGTACATATATATCTCTCCCCTCCTCCTCCCCTAACTTGTACCGTCAATAAAAATAATATAAATCGTGCCAATCCCGAACCTCATCTATGTTGAAAATTTGATCGAGATCGGTCTGGTGGTTCAAGAGATTAAGAGTCACAAACATACAGTAGTTACTCTCAATTTTAGTAATACTCTGTATAGATTAGATTGCTTAAGCTACAAGAGTAGTTTCTTACTCTAATTTGTGGAAAATATATTAATTTATGCTGTATCTTGTATCAGCCTATCACGTATCATGTATTCACGAATGCGTTCAATGAATTTATAGTACTCGAGTCAAATTTAAAAAATTAAAATATCAATTAGATAAATCTTTCGATTGCCTGCCTTTTATGAATCAACGTTCAATGGAGAACTTGTGCTACGGAAGTTCTATAGTATAACTGTTTGAATGAAACTAATAACTTCGTTATGTTCATTTTTCCTTCTAAAACAGTTCCATATGACGCTAACGATGCTAATATTAACTTTTACGTTTTCCCTCTGATTTCTGTTGCTATGAGAACAATGATACCCGTTCATCCTCTGCTCTGAATATTGTTTGAAAATACTACATAATGCATCTCTGTATTAGCTTCATTATATGCAGACGCATGTACAAAAATACATCCTTCTGTTATACATATATAATCACATTTCCATTTAGGCAATAAGAAGAGAAAACATTATTCGAGAACCCATGTAATATCAACATGTGCTTCACGTTATATGTAGGAAGTTTAACATTTGTATAATAGGGCTTCAAGGATGAACCACATCATATAAAAAATTTAAATATCCTATGTCAATAATGCTAAATGTTTAAAATATTTACTTGATACCTGAGTGAATAAATATAGGCTTCGCCGCGAAGTTCCACTTAGCCCACTTTGAAACATGATTACATCTCTCGCGCTTTATCTCTCTCCCTCTCCTGCTTTTTCTCATAGAGATTCCGAATCTGCCACAATTATATTGACAACATTTTATCAACAACAAATACATATATCAGAAAATCTTCGAACAAAACGCACACACGATTTTACAGTCTTATGCACATTACACATATTTCTGTACATTAATTGCGTCCATTCCATTAAGCCTGTTACGTATGAGGGATGACATCCCTTGGCGATCACACTATCCAGGGAAAAGATAGGAAGGAAGCGGACTGGGACCTGTATGTTAGTTATCATCCTGATATTTGCCTGGTGTGAATGAGGAAAACTCAGGAGAAACCTTACTCAGGGTGGCTGTCCTGAAGAAGCTGTTACACTTCTTCAACGAATATTCCCACTGGAAATCGAACCCGTGCCTGCTCGCACCAAAGGCGAGAGCGTTAGCGGCATAAATATGCACACGATTCCAATATCAATGTTTCGTATAAACATAACTTAGCCTGAACATCTGGGCTGAGTTACGATTATGCAAAACGTAGACATTGCAGTTGGCTGTAGATTCAACCACTCAATTGGGTGTGCCTTATACACATTAGTCCAGGAGCTCGTATCTCAGTCACTAGAGCTCTGACTTAGCTTTCATAAGGTTCTGGGTTCGAAGCCTGGGAGCTCCCATTCTGACTGCAAAAGATACTAAGTTTTACAGAGGACAACGTTCCTTACCAACAGTTTTACTTAAGCCGCGCCAGAGTAATGATGGAATAGTATCTACATTAGAGGTCATGATTGCTACATTTTCCTTATTGATAAACATTGATAAAGATTTGTCCCTTAATGATATTACGTTTACTATTTTCAAATTGTCCGCAGTAGTGTATAATTTTTGCTTATTCCTATTTCGATTGACTAAGCCATATTCACCGAATAAACTTATGTCTTGCAGACTGTTTCTACAAGGAATATTGAACTATATACTAAAATGTTTGCGTCAAGTGGTCGTTGTGGTAGACAAATACCGTGTGCATGGGTTTTCTTGGAGTTCTTCCATTTAATCACACTTTCTTCATTCCACCATTTCGTTCACTCTCATTGTCACCCTTCATTCCACCATTTCATTCACTCCCATTATCACCGTCTCCTTTACCCTACACGGCATAACCGTGGGAATTAAACCTTAAATATTTCAATTTTATTTGTGAAATGTTTCTTCCTTTGCTTTCTATGTTTACGCTTCTGTCAATTCTCATTCATGCTTTGAGTAGGTTCATAAGATGAAACGCTGTCCCATCTTACGCTCTTAACCACTGTCGCAACTTACGAACTCATCTTTTCTTCCACTTTTATTACCTTTTTATATAGTACCTTTGTGTTTCGCCAATGTTTATATATTTATACAGAGTCCGGCAGAAAACCTGACTACAAACGATGACTTTATATAATACTGAATTTCACACTTCCAACTTAAACATTTCGTGAGATTACGTATTTTTGAAAATCAAATCAAAAATTAGAATTGCCTTTTTTTTTCCTTTAGGAGTGAAATTTCAATAAATGCTGGAATACACTTATTTTTAATGACAAGTTAAGAAGTCGAATTTCATTTCCCTAACTTCAGGCACTCGTGAGATAACATTTACTGTATTCCTCAAAAAGTAAATAAATAAATAAATAACATAAAATAATATTATATATATATTCACTCTACTTACATCCCAAACCTTGTAAGTATTCATTAGCATATTGTTAAAAATAACACATTTCTCTAAATATCAAAAAGGGCAGATAAACATAATAATTAGAAATAAAATTTTAATGTACTTAATATTCATGTATATCTTTTCTTTATCCAAATAAAGATAAGTAAATGATAACTAAAACCAGACTGTCGTATTGAAGCTCTACATCGCGTTATTTTATCTGTTGTGAGTTAGATAGTGAATTTTTCTTTATCGCTAAGTCAAAAGGTGCAAGAAAAATGAAAAAAATGAAAGGAAGTCTTTCAGTTTTATGTCTCATGGTTATTCCGGCTAGGATAAAGGAGACAGCGATAATGAGAAATGAATGCAATGGTGGAATGAATAAAGTGCGAGGAAACGGAAAACCCCGATAAAACCCACAAACATGGTGTTGTCCACCACAAACCCCACTTAGCGTGAGCCCATGCACCAGAGGTGATCACTCTACCACTGAGCTACCCTGTCCCTTGCAAAAAAAATGAAAGCAAGCATGTAAGATTTGTTGGAAAGTCGATTCTCAAGAATTTAATAAACGACTTCAAGGTCAGGGCAATACTGAGAGACATCACCGAGGTTATAAATGTAACCAGAATTATCATACGTGGATATTGTGCTGATAGACTGCAAACAGACTATACGAGGCCTGTCTAAAAAGTATCCGACCTTAATTTTTTCCACGCAAAGTAGTGATTCTCAGGCGGCGCCACCGTGCACGGCGGAAGGAGGAACCTTAATGCGCATGCTTGAATTTTTTCACCGCGTTCGCGTGTGCCAGTCGTGAGCTGGTGGTCGCGAAGTGAGGTGCTGTTGGTAGTGTTCGTCGGATTTAGTGTTTCTCGCAAGATGACTGAACGAATTGAGCAAAGATACTGCATCAAATTCTGTCAAAGGCTGGATGATTTTCAAAGCCAAACAATTCGTAAGATTCAGCTGGTGTTTGGAGAAGATGCGATGGGTGTAACACCAATTAAACAATGGTTCAACCGATTCAAAGATGGCCGCACATCAGTCGAGAGTGAGCAGCGTAGCGGCAGGCCCCAAACTGCTCGGAATGCAGCTGTTGTTGAGCGGGTGCGAAATTTGGTGATGGCAGATCGCCGTTTGACAGTGCGGGAGATTGCAGAAGATATTGGAGTGAGTAAAGATTCTGCACATGCAATTTTGCGTGACAATTTGAACATGAAACGAGTGGCTGCTAAATTTGTACCCAAGTTGTCTCAGGAACAAAAAGACACCCGTTTTGACGTTGCACAGGACCTTCTGGACACCACCAACACTGATCCTGGGTATCTGAATTCCGTGATAACTGGAAATGAGTAATTTGTGTACGGGTACGACCCAGAAACAAAACAACAATCGTCTCAATGGAAGCATCCCGATTCTCCAAGGCCGAAGAAAGCGTGGCAGGTGCGAATCAAAATCAAGGTGTTGCTGACTGTTTTCTTCGATGCCCGTGGAATTGTTCATCACGAGTACGCACCGGAAGGACAAACAGTGACAAAGGAGTACTATCAAGATGTTCTCAGGCGACTCCGTGACGCAGTCCGGCGCAAAAGACCAGACATGTGGACAGCGAAGAACTGGCACGTCCATCATGACAACGCCCCAGCACATTCATCCCAATTGATCCACACGTTCTTAGCCAAACATGGAATTACAACCGTTCGCCAACCTCCCTACTCTCCAGACCTGGCTCCTTGTGACTTCTGGTTGTTTCCAAAATTGAAGACGCCTCTGAAGGGATCCCGTTTCGAGAGTGGAGAAGACATAATGCGGAACACGATGACGGAGCTGAACAACATTCCAAAAGAAGACTTCCAGCGGTGTTTCCAGCAGTGGAAGGATCGGTGGGCTAAGTGTGTGGAAGCACAAGGGGCCTACTTTGAAGGGGATTAGGGTCCCAAATCTGTCAGGTATTCGCAACTATTTTTCTGGCCAAAGGTCGGATACTTTTTAGACAGCCCTCGTATATCGAAACTAGAGTGACTTCTGCAAAGCTTTGAGGATTTTCGCGCGCTCACCATATTTGCTACTTTTAGTGTTCAAAACTAAATAACTGACATTTTAAGACGGAATAAACATGGACAAGACTTCGTTTAACCTTGTCGGGACCAAAACTAAGAACAGATGCCGATTCCAGGACTTGTAGTATTTTGATGGAGAATCTCCCTAGTGGCAATTGGATCGTCATGAGAGCCACAGAAGTACAATTATTCTCTCAAGTGACATTAACAGGAAGATAAAATCAAGTAAGTACCACGTTATTCCAGTTAATGAGATTTACTGTAGGCCAGGCTTGGGTCACAATAAATCATCATTAAAACTCTAGTTGAAACGAATCTTACTGGCCAACATTTCACTTGCTATTAGACTAACATAGTGAAATGTGTGAATTTTTAAGTTTGCCGTTCGCCTAGATAAGAGTAGTTATCGTCGCACGAACGAAACGGCCTAGTTTTAGTCCTTTGAATCCATTTAAAAAATCCAAACCTGTGCCTCTAATTTGTTCGCCCTATATCTCTATTCAGACAAAATCTCTACCTAATTTTATTTCCCCGCGTTTTCTCTGTTCCCATGAAAGGCAAAAATAGATAACTTATTTGTCCTTTATCGCTTTTGGAATAAAAAAAGGGAGCATCACAATATTATTATACAGCATTATTGGTTATAATATATATATAGATCTGAAATACAGGGTAGGCAATTACCTCCTCCTCTGAAGTCCCATATTATTTTAGTATGATTATATAATAGTATAGATTTTTCTAGGTTAGCTCCTTAGTTCCATGGGATACTCACGGGCGGACTTTAGGGTGCAAGTTGCGCCCATAAGGTTTTTCGGAAGTACTTAACTTTTCATTCAAAATGATAGATCGATCTTTAATTATATCATAATGATGCTCTTAAGAATTTTTAAAAAACGAAATCGAAAAAAAAAACTTATTCTACAAAGGAAGTTATCATGTTTTTTTTTATTTTTTTCACAATCGACTTCGGTCTCCACTACTGCTTTTTTGTATGTGGGAGAGGGGAGATATATGGTAAATTTATGGCGATTGCGCCCAAGAGATACCACTACTCAATGCTAATCTCAGAACATCATATTATGCTTGTAATATTATACTCATACTCCACATGAAAGCAATACAAATGATTTGGAATGGCCACCTGGGTGTACGGATACTTTCAGGACGTCGAATCCCACACCACATAAGCTCAAAAACGGGCTCGTGTCATTTTGTGTAAAGAAATATTTTTTTTTTTAAATCAACCGAGGTAAGTAACTTTGATATACTACCTAGATCGTTACAGGGGACAAAATTTAGATTTATTCATACGAACCTGTTTGGGTGTTTCAAAGTGAGCTGGAACAAACAAAAGTTGTTCGTTCGAGGAGGGCAGCCGAACAAACAATTGGTTGTTTCTTCAGTTATATGAGACATGTGGCAACCAAACCTTTAGAACAGCGTTTCCCAACCGGTGTGCCGCGACGAAATCGAGGTTGTCTCGTAGTCGTGTACTGTCAAGATTTTATGCACTTAAAGAACAACTTCTTCTATTCTTTCTGTCAGAAGAAAGTGAAAATGTCGATTTCCTTAGTCATGATTCTTGGTGCAATAAAATTACTTTTCTTACCGACATATTTGTGAGGTGCTAGGTAGCCAGAGCCGAAACTACTGTTTACCTAAGAACACCAACACAAAATAAAAAAAATAAATGAAGGAGAGTGGCTGGGAATATTCAAATTAGCTGCAATATTTTCATAGAATGCAAAATACAAACTAGGTAAAAATGATTTTTTCCCTCTTGGAGATATGGTTCTCTCCTGTAAGGGCCGCCACTCCCTTATGAAGTCGGTAGAGCAATATTATTTATGTTTTGTGGAACAGCAGATCTCAGGGCAATCTGCATAACAGCCATGCTCAAGGATGCTAAAATAGTGAGTTAGTTATATATTTCAAATAAGGTTAAAAAAAAAATTTAATCTGACATTAAAATTTACAGGTAGCAGCCTGTATGTTATCTCACTATTTCATGACTGTTATGTGGTTCCTTGGGCAGAATTCTCTCTGAGCCCCATACAGAGAGGTGGTCAAACATACACAATCAAAGGGAAAATGCCTCCTTGAATCACACTCCTGAAACAAACATATCATTAGTGCAGGTACTCACCATACAGCAAATTGAATAGACAGTTGTTCTGGTAAGAGCTGGCAGTTTTATTTTCCACAACGGAATCAGGAACATAAAATAGGATGAATGTGTTGATATCCAGACTTCGATACACTAATAATTATCACCATTTCGTAGTGCACTACACACACACTTTTTTTAAAAAATATATATATATATGCTTGATAATTTTACCACACTGTTTCAATATTATAAAAATAACAAAAAGGAGGAGGTATGATAAACCTGAAGTTATAAAGGTCTGTCTGACCTTTCAAAAAGAAGAAAAAAAAAATATATATATATATAGAGATATTTACAACATTCTTTTATCTCCTCATAATTTTGAGTTTCTTGTCTCTAACAGTTTTAGAGGAGTGAGGTATTCCACTGAAACATATTTTAATATCTGTGATATAAATACACAGATTGAAGATAAAAATAAACACAATTTAATATACTGGTTCACTGTTCCGATATTCACACGCTGTTCACAAGTTCTATGTTGTATGACACAGTGTCCTCCTAGATTCCCATTCCACTGAAATGTAAAATGTTCTGTAGGAGATATGGTAAGCTGGACTTCACACGTTCAATGAAGGAACTTTTAATAGCTCCTATTTACAAGCAAAATATAATTGCTGAAACCTTGTACTAAATGTCCAAGGACAGGCACAGCTTAGAGACGTTACTGGCCTAGGTTTTTATATCTCTAACTGAGATTTCGTAAAGTATGTATTTCTTTCCTGGTTGAAAAACTGGGTTTTCCCATATTAAAATTGGGAGGTGCAACGAGATTCAAATTATGTTGTCTCTATTGAGCGTCCATAGCACTCAGAGACTGAACAATTATAAACTGTTGATCTCAAATTTTATCTTCCATTGTCACTATATGTAATAAGCACTACTGATGACAAACTGCAGATATGTGTAGGTCTTACACATTTTAGTAATATGATTATAGCTTCTTAAAATAAAAAAACTGAGTTCTGCACACTCGCGTATTCAGTTGTTCACAGGACAAATCCAGGGGAGCCGGAAAACAAATTGCTCACACCTCGTCCTGGGTATCGAACACTTTGTTAGTGAACTCAGGTGACTTCCTTCGAACCGAAAACTATATGTTGTTGCTTCACGAATCTGACTTGAACTCCCCCGTTCTCTCAGGAAAACGAGTATATGTTTCTGGCAAAAACAAGGAAACGAAGAAACTCGCTTCCTCTAGCAACCTTTGACAAAAGGTTCTCTGCCCTGAGGCGGTTTGCGTGTGGTCCGACCTGCACAATGCACTTGTTCAGTCACTATCCGTAGCCAAATTCACCCTTTCTTGGCTGACACGTGCTGCCCCTTCACTGAGCAACGGCCAACACTGAACTTTTTGCTCGCAGCAGAAACTATGAAAGTTTTTCGCACACTTTTGTTTTTCATCACTTGTTACATACAAATAAAATTGAGAAACATATGATATTATACATCAAATAAAAGGTAAACATACATAGAATACATATATATACAATTTATGAACTGTCATCTCTCTCAGAAGCAGCAGTACACCCAATTTCTGTGGCTGTCGTTCAAAACTGTCTGCTACTAATGCAGCCATGTTTGCTTGAAGAGAGATTGAAGGAAACATCTTTGTTAATTATTTATTTTTCACAAATACAAGATCCAAGTGTCTTGTTCGATAAGGGAAACACGCTGTTAAAATAAATCAGAATTTTGTGCGGTATTTCCAAGAACGTGTATTAGCTTAGTACGTAAATATTAATATTAAACACAGAAAATAAGTCAAATCAGAGTATACATTTTCAAATTGGTGTTGCATTTCGGGAACTAAGTAAAAGGCTCGCTGGCCAGGTTACTGGTTTCTGGTGAGAAGGGGGGAGGAAATGACGCTTGAACTCGGTGCATTGGACATCACACCTATAGAAAGCTAAAATTTCGCATGTAGAAGCGAAAAAGTTTATGGCTTTTGAAACAATACAAACGCTCTGTTTCAACACACTGTATCAAACTCAGTGTAGATTCACCAAGGAAGTTCGTGGCACTTCCTGTGTATAAAGATACTTATTTAGTTCCTATTCTGGTTATTTCTTTCCATGTAGAGTCGTGAGAGACCTCACATCTTGTAGTATAGGCGACAGCAAGTCGGGAAAAAAAAACTTCTCTCAGCGCTAGCTCTCTTCCAAACGTTCTGAAAACTCATGTATGATTCCTATATAATCTTCTCATTTTCTATTTTAATTAATCCTTCATCTCTGCTTTTAATATCATTCCTTCCATCATCCCCTGTACACTATACATTATGCAACGACGCAGTAAATTATGCACCCCATTAATACACTATATAATGCCTATAAATGAAATAAACACAAATGAAATAAATACAATATAATACAATATTGTATTAATATTTACGTACTATGCTGGTGTTTCACACTTCATTGCTAATAAATCAAAATAATATGCACAGAATATGCTAATGTTAAGCAAATAATTATACCACAAATTATCATCATATTTACATATAAATATGCAAATGTGCCCCTCATCTGCATTTCGATATGCAGATGATGGAGAAGGGCATCGGCCTTCTACAGTAATTTCCCCCCTATGATTCTAGGTGCTGTACTTTCTAGTACAGGACGTAGATCATACGGAGGGCACACTTTCGTTCCTGAAATATTCTAGGTACATAATACATCCAAGGTTAAAAAAAAAATCAAAGTTAAACACACAGTAAATATGATAAATGAAAATCAACACACAAAAGCTAAATAAAGAGAATTCAGTGTTCCCTAAGTTACATAAACATAAATGACATAAGTTCCCCATACATACACTTACACTAATACACTAGATCACTGAAATATACACTAACACTAACACTATATACACATTTTGTCAAATCCGGTTACGTGATGCATTCACTGTGTGAATTGTTTCATCTCTTTCTTCTTCTTCTTCAGTGGTAGTTGGAACAACGGATGGAGAACTTCTGAGTTTTCATTCGGGAACATCTATCAGATTGTAGTTGACAATGAAGGAACGTAGTTATTTTACGTTATGTGGTGTTCTATTATCCAACACCAGCTTCACTTTCTCCGGATCTCTATGGATACCGGATTGAGAAAGATGGAGTCCAAGTATGTGCAAAGATTTCCTCGCAAAATTGCACTTTTTCAGCCTGAGAGTTAGGCCGCCCGCAGTGAGTAAACCCAACACTCTGTCGAGGTGTACTAAGTGATCTTCGAAGCTCCTGTCGGCTAGAATTAAATCATCTACATAAGCGCCGCAGTACTCTCTAGCTTCTGATCCAATCAGCATATCTAATGCTCTTACGCAAGAAGCAAGGCTTTGTTTTGTTCCAAACGGAAGTTTTTGAAAAACATACGAAATGCCTTCATGTAGGAACCCAAGATATTTCTGGTCACTTTCTTTCACTTTGATCTGTAAAAACATCTCGGTTGCATCTACGCAACTGAACCAAGAGTTGTCGCAAATATCTTGGAGAACAGATAGGGGTGGCATAGGTCTGTCGGAGAGATCCCCTGAAATTTTGGCTAGAGCTCTTCCATCAATACAAACTCGAATGCGTCCGTCACTCTTCGGCGTCACTACCAGAGGGTTTATATAAGCTGTAGGCATCTTCTTAATCACACCCCAGGCCTCCCAACGCGAAATTTCATTCGATACTAAATTCCTGAATTTCTTTGGGTAAGGATACAATTTAGTTTTTAGGGGACGTTCGTCCGTTACTCCAACCTCGTGCTCGTAGTTAGTTATGCAACCTGGCTTGATATCAAAAAGCGCCTGGTGCTTTAAAAGAACAGCTTTCAAACTCTCTCTTTGTGAGGCTGAGAGATCTGAGTAGTTCGAGACAAAATCTTCTATATCTGAATGGGAGGCACGTGTGTTCACTTTCAACCACTCTTCTGGTGGGAATACATGAACTGCCATTTCTTGGGCACTTGGGAATCTACCATCATCCAAGTTCGGGGCACGAGCAGCCTTTTCTCTGCAGGTCTTATGCTCATTCTGTGCGCTAACCCGTATGGCCTTCCGTCCTTCATCTGACGGGGAAAAATTACATTCAAAAGTATCTAACTCCTCTATGAAACTATATGGTTTCTCGCACTCACCATTCAATTCTAAACAACGAACTACTAGATCCTCAGTCTCGCAATCTACGGATCTAAACTTGACTTCTACATCATGAGGATGTTTGAGATGTAGAAGGCCGGTGTCATAGTCTAACACGGCACGAGATTCTGTAAAGAAGTTGGAACCTAAAATCAAAGATCTGTTCAGACCTGAAATAATGATGCCTAGCGTATGAAATTCCTTCCCATGTATCTGAATGACTAACAGCGTCTGGCCTATGATCGTCGCTGATTTACTTCCGAAAGCAGACGTAACCCGTATATTCTTAGCACTCAAAAATGCGGGTGTGGGGTGGCTATTTGAGACGGAGTCCCAAATTTCTTTAGAAATGGCGGAGCAAGTAGCCCCTGTATCTAATAAAGAATTAACTTCCTTTCCAAACAAAAGTACATTAATCTCTGGCAGTGAAATGACGTTATTACTGGGTAGTTCTTCATTACTTGAATCAAATAAATTCTTAAAAATGCCATTGGCCTCTTCATATACAGCCCTCTCTAAATCGATGTGTTCTCCAGTCCTACTTAACAAGGTTAACTTATTTTTGAACATGCCTTCACTGAAATGCTTCTTTGCCTTAATTTCTAAACAAAATTTACAATTTTCTTCTTCTTTTTCTTCTACATTTTCAAAAATTTCTTTAACTGCGGTTTCACATGAATTTTCGTATAAATGTCTATTTTCTACGTTCTCTTCTAAATGACGCACATACTTGGAATTTAGATTTGTCAACTCAGATGTACTCGTATTCTCCATAGCCATCTTACCGTTGTTCCAAGCACATGCGGAAAGTCCTCATTCTCTGGGAGCAGAAGAAGAGGATTGGTTACTCCTGGTAATGTTATGATTATGGCTGGTAGGAGGAGGCGCCCGGTCATAGTGTTCCAACAGCTGGATTTCCTGGTCCTCGTGACAGAAGGAATTTCCCTGTGGTCTATCCGTTTGGCGCATTCCTCCCCTCCTACCGCGGGCTCCACGAACGTTGTTGTTGTGAGAGGAGTGGGAGTTCCCCCCACGTGACCAGCCAGACGACCCACTTCCGCTGCTCTGGTGGCGAGGCGGGGATCGCTGGTGGTTGTTTTGGTTCGTGTTTTGATGTCTCGTTCTCTGATAAGGACGCTGGTTTTCTCTCGTTCTATTCTTTTTACGAGCAGCGTGCTTACCACTGTGGCCAGAGGGGTGATTGTCCTCATTTTCCACGCTCACTTGGAGCATGTTGACCCCTTTCCTCTGGTTACTCTGGAAAAACTGGTCGCGATTCGTCATCGACGACTGCAGTTCCTGTACTAGATTTAGAAGTTCTGCTATTGTCTTTGGGCGAGAAGAGACTATCGCCCTAAATAGCCAGTTCGGGAAATGACGCGGAAGTACCTTCAGTAATGTAGCATCAGACATTCTAGGCTCTAATATGCTATTCTTGTGTAACAAATCCAGCAGATATTCTGCGGGGGATTTGTGTACACGATTGTCGAAATGGGAGGTGAGAATAGTAGCCCGTAGGTTTGCCAGCCGCTCTTCGCTAAGGTAACACTGTTTGAAGTTTTGCACAAAATCTTCGTAAGTGTGAATTTTGTTCCGGTTAACTTGAAACCACTGGTAACAAGTATTCCGAATTGCTCGCGGTATGAAACTGAGCCTCATCTCGTCCGGTACTCCAGTGACCTCAAAGTACCGGTCAAGATCTTGGAGAAAGTTATATGTTTCGGTCTCAGATTCATTTCCAGCATACACAGGTAAGGTAACGTCCCTGTGTATGAGACCAAAAGCTGTTGCGAGATGCTGTCTCGTCTCATGATTACATGAGCGAGACGTCGACGGGACAGGTTCTGTCTCGCGGGAAGTAGCAAGGTTCCCAGGTTGAGAACCAGGCAGATCGCGACTCGAGGTGTCGTTCGGAGATGGTGGTCTTTCCTGTGTGCCGGAGACAGAGATGTTAGCGAGTCTTCCTTCTATCACCTCACTTGTCTCCTTCTGGATGGAGCTCTTCCACTCCTCCATTTTCTTCTCGAGTTGTGCACACACGTCATGAACGGTCTCTTGCATCTGTTGGATGCTACCGTTACATTCCGACCTGATCTCATCGAGTGGCGTTTCCTGCTCTAGTTCCCCCCGGATCCTGGCTAGTTGGGAAGCGAAGTTCACTTCCACTCGCCTGACCTGATTATTCAGAGTAAGTGTGGTCTGTTCTACACGAGACGAGACCTGTCTCACACTCTCAGAAAGCTCTGAGTAATTCTCTTCTAGTCTCCTAGTGGTTTCCGTGACACGAGAATTAAGATCTTCCCGAGCGCCTTCAATCTCCCCCCTCAGCTCTACAGTAGTGATTTCAAGTCGCTCCGTCAATTCCCGTTCACTCTGCTCGAGTCTCGAAGTAATGGAATCTAACCGAACTTCAAGACGAGCATTGACTGACTCTATAGCTTGTTCAAGTCGTTCGCTATTTTGTCTTGTTTCATGGTGAACCTGTTCAAGTCTCTTATCTACTTTCTCTAGTCCCCTGGAGCTTTCTCCTAATTTCAAATTCAACTCTTCCTTTAAACTTCGATTATTTTCTTCTAATTTCTTTTCTAACGTTTTCGCATTCTCCTCTTGTTTTCTCGTACTTTCCTCTAGTTTCGAGTTAAAATCTTCCCGTATACTTCTACTATTTTCTTCTAGCTTTAACAAAATCTCCCCTAACATGGCAGCAATATTTCCGTTATTTATGTTCTCAAATGCACTACTAGTGTTACTGGCTGGGCTAACTCTTTGTTCTGTATTTTCTGTGGTTACCACCCTTTCCTCCCGCAATGGTACTTCCGGATCCCTACTGGGGACTGGCGGAACGGTATCCACCGCAACAGCGTCTCCCACAACGCTGACCGGACGCTCGCTAGCGCTCTGCGCGTCATTTTCACTATTCTCTTCGGAGAGCTCCCCAGCTCTCTGAGCGAACTCTTCAAATACAAACTCTGTGTCCATATTTCTTACTCTTCGAGACTGTGCTCGCGTTACCACCATTTACAAACACAAACCGGGATTACAAAATTTCTTCCCCCCAAATTTCTAAAAAGACTGAATTCTCTAAAACACAGTAAAGGTTATCAAAATATTCAAGACACAAATAAATTTCAACACACAAGACACCTACGTTCTTGGAAATTTTTCGGGAAGAGAAAACAAAACATATACCGAAATTTTAAACCAACTGTATGTTGACCATTGGTATCTAAAATATACTTCATGCCCTTTACGCTGATGGCGCCACTGTTATTTGTGGCGCAAAAGCGTGAAGTATCGTGCCCTGCAGCTGGGTAGCCACTTTTATTGTGAGGTGCTAGGTAGCCAGAGCCGAAACTACTGTTTACCTAAGAACACCAACACAAAATAAAAAAAAATAAATGAAGGAGAGTGGCTGGGAATATTCAAATTAGCTGCAATATTTTCATAGAATGCAAAATACAAACTAGGTAAAAATGATTTATTCCCTCTTGGAGATATGGTTCTCTCCTGTAAGGGCCGCCACTCCCTTATGAAGTCGGTAGAGCAATATTATTTATGTTTTGTGGAACAGCAGATCTCAGGGCAATCTGCATAACAGCCATGCTCAAGGATGCTAAAATAGTGAGTTAGTTATATATTTCAAATAAGGTTAAAAAAAATTTTAATCTGACATTAAAATTTACAGGTAGCAGCCTGTATGTTATCTCACTATTTCATGACTGTTATGTGGTTCCTTGGGCAGAATTCTCTCTGAGCCCCATACAGAGAGGTGGTCAAACATACACAATCAAAGGGAAAATGCCTCCTTGAATCACACTCCTGAAACAAACATATCATTAGTGCAGGTACTCACCATACAGCAAATTGAATAGACAGTTGTTCTGGTAAGAGCTGGCAGTTTTATTTTCCACAACGGAATCAGGAACATAAAATAGGATGAATGTGTTGATATCCAGACTTCGATACACTAATAATTATCACCATTTCGTAGTGCACTACACACACACTTTTTTTAAAAAATATATATATATATACTTGATAATTTTACCACACTGTTTCAATATTATAAAAATAACAAAAAGGAGGAGGTATGATAAACCTGAAGTTATAAAGGTCTGTCTGACCTTTCAAAAAGAAGAAAAAATATATATATATATAGAGAGAGAGAGATATTTACAACATTCTTTTATCTCCTCATAATTTTGAGTTTCTTGTCTCTAACAGTTTTAGAGGAGTGAGGTATTCCACTGACACATATTTTAATATCTGTGATATAAATACACAGATTGAAGATAAAAATAAACACAATTTAATATACTGGTTCACTGTTCCGATATTCACACGCTGTTCACAAGTTCTATGTTGTATGACACAGTGTCCTCCTAGATTCCCATTCCACTGAAATGTAAAATGTTCTGTAGGAGATATGGTAAGCTGGACTTCACACGTTCAATGAAGGAACTTTTAATAGCTCCTATTTACAAGCAAAATATAATTGCTGAAACCTTGTACTAAATGTCCAAGGACAGGCACAGCTTAGAGACGTTACTGGCCTAGGTTTTTATATCTCTAACTGAGATTTCGTAAAGTATGTATTTCTTTCCTGGTTGAAAAACTGGGTTTTCCCATATTAAAATTGGGAGGTGCAACGAGATTCAAATTATGTTGTCTCTATTGAGCGTCCATAGCACTCAGAGACTGAACAATTATAAACTGTTGATCTCAAATTTTATCTTCCATTGTCACTATATGTAATAAGCACTACTGATGACAAACTGCAGATATGTGTAGGTCTTACACATTTTAGTAATATGATTATAGCTTCTTAAAATAAAAAAAACTGAGTTCTGCACACTCGCGTATTCAGTTGTTCACAGGACAAATCCAGGGGAGCCGGAAAACAAATTGCTCACACCTCGTCCTGGGTATCGAACACTTTGTTAGTGAAGTCAGGTGACTTCCTTCGAACCGAAAACTATATGTTGTTGCTTCACGAATCTGACTTGAACTCCCCCGTTCTCTCAGGAAAACGAGTATATGTTTCTGGCAAAAACAAGGAAACGAAGAAACTTGCTTCCTCTAGCAACCTTTGACAAAAGGTTCTCTGCCCTGAGGCGGTTTGCGTGTGGTCCGACCTGCACAATGCACTTGTTCAGTCACTATCCGTAGCCAAATTCACCCTTTCTTGGCTGACACGTGCTGCCCCTTCACTGAGCAACGGCCAACACTGAACTTTTTGCTCGCAGCAGAAACTATGAAAGTTTTTCGCACACTTTTGTTTTTCATCACTTGTTACATACAAATAAAATTGAGAAACATATGATATTATACATCAAATAAAAGGTAAACATACATAGAATACATATATATACAATTTATGAACTGTCATCTCTCTCAGAAGCAGCAGTACACCCAATTTCTGTGGCTGTCGTTCAAAACTGTCTGCTACTAATGCAGCCATGTTTGCTTGAAGAGAGATTGAAGGAAACATCTTTGTTAATTATTTATTTTTCACAAATACAAGATCCAAGTGTCTTGTTCGATAAGGGAAACACGCTGTTAAAATAAATCAGAATTTTGTGCGGTATTTCCAAGAACGTGTATTAGCTTAGTACGTAAATATTAATATTAAACACAGAAAATAAGTCAAATCAGAGTATACATTTTCAAATTGGTGTTGCATTTCGGGAACTAAGTAAAAGGCTCGCTGGCCAGGTTACTGGTTTCTGGTGAGAAGGGGGGAGGAAATGACGCTTGAACTCGGTGCATTGGACATCACACCTATAGAAAGCTAAAATTTCGCATGTAGAAGCGAAAAAGTTTATGGCTTTTGAAACAATACAAACGCTCTGTTTCAACACACTGTATCAAACTCAGTGTAGATTCACCAAGGAAGTTCGTGGCACTTCCTGTGTATAAAGATACTTATTTAGTTCCTATTCTGGTTATTTCTTTCCATGTAGAGTCGTGAGAGACCTCACATCTTGTAGTATAGGCGACAGCAAGTCGGGAAAAAAAAACTTCTCTCAGCGCTAGCTCTCTTCCAAACGTTCTGAAAACTCATGTATGATTCCTATATAATCTTCTCATTTTCTATTTTAATTAATCCTTCATCTCTGCTTTTAATATCATTCCTTCCATCATCCCCTGTACACTATACATTATGCAACGACGCAGTAAATTATGCACCCCATTAATACACTATATAATGCCTATAAATGAAATAAACACAAATGAAATAAATACAATATAATACAATATTGTATTAATATTTACGTACTATGCTGGTGTTTCACACTTCATTGCTAATAAATCAAAATAATATGCACAGAATATGCTAATGTTAAGCAAATAATTATACCACAAATTATCATCATATTTACATATAAATATGCAAATGTGCCCCTCATCTGCATTTCGATATGCAGATGATGGAGAAGGACATCGGCCTTCTACATATTCCAAACATTGAATATGCTGAACAAATGCATGTAGGGAAAAAAGGAAAATATTTTAACCTTAAGTGACAAAATTTTCTCATTTAGGGAGAAACTCTCATTTTGGGAGGTCAGAATTAAAAAACAAATGTGACATTTGAGATTACAAAGTGCTGTGAAATTGACACAAATCTCTCAACACTCATTTCTAGAAGTCTGCGCGGATATAAAATCAGCATCTCTATCCGCACCGCACCCGCAGATAATGAGGTAGGAAATATATACAACTTACATATTCTATAATAGTCATGATTTCGGGAAAAAAATAAAACATTTTAAATAGCTATTGAAAAGAGCAATAAAAAGACAACTCTCTCGTGTCATTTCTTGTCCTTTTGCTGTCATTGAGTCAGGAGCTTCAAACACACTTATTTTGATTTTAATTATTTTTCAACCGGTTTTAAAACTTCTAATTCAAAACAAACGTTTCTTAGTGCTCTTTCCACCATCATCACAAAATTCATAGCGTTTTTTAGGTAGGGAAAAGAAGTAGGAAACCATAACCGCAACTTTATCCGCTATCCGCACAGAAACGAAATATACATCCGCAGATCCTCGTTTTGATGCGGATATCCGCGGGTATCCGCATCCGCGCAGACCTCTACTCATTTGAGACACATTGCCTTTGTTGTGTACCAATGTTGAGAAGTATTTAATTCATTTGACTGGGTGAGGGACTCCTTTGCGCCTGCTGTCCTACAGTCGGCAGAATTAAATGTTCAGGAAAAAAGTGAATTGGTCGATGTGAGGAATGACCGAGGTTTGAAGCTCCAGCACTCACAAGAAGACAAGGCATCATTCTGGATTTCTCTCCAGAGAGAATATCCAGCTATTTCTACAAAGTTCATAGTCCCTTTTCTACATCCTACTTAAGTAAAGCATGTTTTCTGCAATGAACACAATCAAATGTAGAACGGGTCACAACTGTTAACTCCGGAACACGACATGAGGGTGTGTTTAACAACTATCAGTCCACAATTGAAGATGATTATGAAAGGACATCAAGCTCAAGTTGCACATTAATTTTGCTTCGTGCACCAACTTGTTTCAATTATTTTTGAAAAACTGTAACCTTCATATATTATTATTAAACAATTGCAACCTTCAATAGATATTATTGAAATAATGGTACATTACTAATATTATTGAACAATTCTAACCTTCATAAAATATTTAAAAATTGTAACGCAGATCAACGATGTTAATAAATTGTACGTTTCATACTGTGTTACTTTTCTGTACATTTTTAACGTTGAAAAACGTATTTGTTAACATTTTTATGACCATTATTGCTTCTTTATTGTTGCAGAATATTTTGTAACCTGAAATATCAAAATATCATTCATTTCTTTCGGTAACAAACACGGATACAAATTACCTACATTTGTGTTATTAAAGTACAAGAGATTAGTTTGTTCGTTCGTTATTTAGTGATCTTCCTTCTTAGTGAAAGGTAGGGTACAGTTTTCGAAAGAGAAAGTGTATTTTTAAATACCTGAGTCCTATATTTCAGTGCAGTTGTTCTCTATTTTTAAATTAAAATGAAAAATAGGCATAATGATTTACCACGGGGGAGGGGGAACCAGCGATCGAGCTTTCTTCCCTGTGAGAAGATCAGCAATCACAGAAAAAATACCACGGTATTTTATATTTACAAAATAATAATAATAATAATAATAATAATAATAATAATAATAATAATAATAATAATAATAATAATGATATCTATGAGTGTGCCGCGAGGATTCAAGTTACACCCGTAGTGCGCCGCAAGTTGAAAAAGGTTGGGAAACGCTGCTTTAGGAGCTCGAAGGAATGTAAATGCTGGATATACTGCAAAAAAAAAAGAAACTACTTTTAGACACACTAGGACACTTTACACATTACCGACACTCTTTGAACACCTCCAGATTAAACATATTCATTCCTTCTAGATACTTTGTTGTCGAAGTTTATTAACTAACTAACTAACTCTATGGCCTATGGAACCCGGAGGTTCAATGCCGCGTTCAGAAAAGCTCTCCACTGACTTCTATTCTTAGCTAACTGCATCCAGTTTCTACTTTGTATTCCAATCTCTACGAGATCCATCTTAATATTGTCCTCCCATCTGCGCCTAGGTCTTCCTAATGGTCGTTTTCCGATTGGTCTTCCTGTCAAAACTTTGAAAGCGTTTCTACTTTCTTCCATTCTAGCTACATGACCCGCCCATCTAAGCCTCCTAGACTTCACGACCCTAACAATATTGGGTAAACCATATAAATTATGTAGTTCTTCGTTATGAAGTTTCCGCCATTCCCCATTCCCGTTCCTCTTGGGTCCGAATATTCGTCTCAGGATCTTGTTGTCAAATACTTTCAGTCTATGTTCTTCCCTCAGAGTAAGTGACCATGTTTCGCAACCATACAGAACAACAGGCATGATTACCGTTTTGTATATTTTAAGCTTCAAATTTCTCGACAGAATTCGCGACGACAAGAGATTTTGAACCGAATAGTAACACGAATTCCCTGCTTTTAGTCGACATTTAATTTCTCCGTGAATATGATTTTCCTCTGTTAATATTGATCCTAGGTATTTGAAACTATCCACTTTATCAAAAGTATTATTTAATATTTTAACGCATCCATAGTTTGCTGTATTCCGGTCCCGACGCACTTCCATGTATTTAGTTTTATCTGTATTTACTTCTAAACCCATGTCCCTGCAAGCGTTTAATAAGATCTCTGCATTTCTTTCTATTCTTCTCCTATCATCCCCTATTAAATTTACGTCATCAGCATATGCCATAACCTGGTGAATACCGTTCAATTCTAGGCCCTGGTTGCTATCTTTGATTTTCCTTATAACGTATTCCAGAACGAAGTTAAATAATAATGGTGATAACGCATCTCCTTGTTTCAGGCCATTTTCGACGTGAAAGCTCGTGGACAAAAATTTTCCTACCCGGACTTTACTTTGGGATTCATTTAAACATATCTTAATTAATCTAATTAGCTTTCTCGGTATTCCAAGTTCTGTAAGGACGTTGTATAATGTTTCTCTCCTAACCGAGTCGTACGCCTTTCTAAAATCAATAAATAGTTGATGTACCGGGGGTATTGTATTCCCACTTTTTTTCGAGTATTTGGCGAATGGTAAATATTTGGTCGATAGTTGATCGATTCCGTCTAAATCCGCACTGATAATCTCCAATAATTTCATCTGCGTATGGGGTCAGTCTTGCTAATAGAATATTTGAAAGAATTTTATAGGATGTTGACAGAAGAGAGATGCCTCGATAATTATTGCAGTCAGTTTTGTCGCCTTTCTTGTGAATTGGAACAATGATTGATTCTTTCCATTCTTGTGGCAATTCTTCCTTGTTCCAGATAAGGAGAATGAGTTTGTGTATCTTGTTCCACAATTTTTCGCCTCCAGCTAAAATTAACTCAGCCGGAATTTCATCTACACCCGGAGATTTGTGTTTCTTTAATTTCTTTATAGCAGTTTCTACTTCTATTCGGTTGGGTTCTGGAATATACGGTTCTGCGGTGTGTATCTCCTTTTCTCCACGCACGCTAGTTTTTGGTTGCGTGTTAAGCAAATCGTCAAAGAAATCTTTCCATCTATTTAAGATGCTATCCGTGTCAGTGAGAACTGTACCGTCAGAGTTCTTTAATATATAAGCACGAGGTTGATAGCCTTTCTTAAATTCGTTGATTCCCTTATACATATCCCGGATGTTTTTATTTTTACTATTATCTTCAAGTTCCTTAATTTTAGCTTTCAGAAAATCGCGTTTCTTTGTTCTAAAAGTTTTGGAAGTTTCCCGCCTGATATCTGCGAAATTTTGTGTAGTTATTTCATTCGGATTTTGTAGCCAGCGTAATTTTGCCTGTTTTCTCTTCTCTGCTAGTTTTATGCATTCCTGGTCGAACCATGGTTTGTTCCTACGTATTTCCGCGTGTCCCAATTTTTCTTTTGCTGAAATTTTAATGCTATCTCTAATTTCAATCCAGGTATCCTCAACACTAGTGCACTCCGAATCTTCTAAAGCCGAGAATCTATTCGAAACTTCAATCTGGTATTTCTCTCTTACCTGGCTCTCTTCTAATTTCTTTAAATTGAATCTCTCCGTTTTCGGACAATGAATATTACCTTTATTCACCGATAACCTCTCTCGTATTATCGCTGCTACCAGGTAGTGGTCGGTGTCGCAATCAGCCCCTCTAAACGACCGGACATCAATTATGCTAGATTGCCTTCTTCTATCTACTAAAACGTGATCAATTTGATTATGTGTTTTCCCGTCTGGTGATGTCCAAGTGTATTTATGAATGTCGCGATGTGGGAATTTTGTACTCTTCACGATTAGGTTTTTGGATGTTGCAAAATTTACGAGTCTAACGAACGTTGTCATTACTTTCCTTATGCAGACTTTCGTTCCCTATAATCGGTTTGAAAATATCCTCTCGTCCTACCTTCGCATTGAAATCCCCTAATAGAATTTTCATATGGTATCGCAGGAGTTGGTCAAATATCCGTTCCACTTCTTCGTAAAAACTGTCTTTTATATCGTCATCCTTATCTTCAGTTGGGGCATGTACATTTAAAACAATAATATCACACCACCGTCCCTTAAGAGTAATAAAAGAAAGTCTGTCAGTGACAAATTCAACCCGTTTAATTGCTGGTAATATACGTTTATGAACGAAAAACCCTGTTCCTAACTGGTGATTTTTGTTTCCTTCCCCGTAAAAGAACGTAAAATTTCCGAAATGTCGAAGTTTATCCCAGATGCATTTCCACTTTGTTTTTGAACTATTCGCCGAGAAGAAATGTTTTAAATATGTCATACTAGATACTGTTTTTAAAGCTTTTGGACATGCGAAACACACTTTTTAAACACTACTTCATTAATTTTCCATTCCACATCTGTACTAAAAGTGTTTAAGTGATGTTTTATTTTTTTACAGTGTAATGAAGAACAATTTGTTTGCCAGAAGCCATCGACGAATTGCGTAAAATAAACAGAATCGTCGCATTACTTCTCACCATGACGACCAGTCCGCAGTCAGTACCCCAAACTGTTAATATTTTGTTCAGAAGAAATGTAGAATTAGTGACTTACTGTCCGTAATCACCTAATTTTTCACTTAATGACTTTTTTTCAAACTCATGAAAAATAAGGTACATGGTGAGCGATTTGTGTTGTGAAGTTGTTGGCGTATCCGAGCAACGATTTATGAGGTAACAACCTCAGAATGGAATAAATCTTCTCAACTTTTTCTTCACTGTATTTCTAAGTGTATTAAACTTAAAGGTGAATACTTTGAAAGATAGATTCCCAGGTTATGACAGATTCCCAGTACCGAGAAATCCCCCAGGAAGGTTTTATGGTTTGTTGGTCCATGGTAAAATAGAAAATATTTCAAAGCAATAATTTTAATGTTGTGTGGTTACATTATGTTCTTTTGAAAATACTTATTGTTCTGGTGTTCTACAGTGAATACAACTTATAAACATGTCTGCTGGCATGTGAAGTTATCAAAAAAGAGAAAACTCTCGAAGTTATTGCATAGTTCAGGTATTCTTATTTGACATGCACACAGATAATCACACTTATGTAATATGTAGTTTTTTAAATTCCCGTAATACTAAACAATCTGTTATATTCTTTGTATTCTTGTCTGTCTGTAAGTTGATAATAGTAGCACATTCGTCCTGAAATCCACGTGTTCTCAGTTATTCTGAAGAAGAATGGCGAACAAAAAGAAGCCAGTCAGACAGACGACAATAATTGCAACAAGAAAAGGATTGCTGTTGTGAAAAATGGAAAAATCCGTGTAAAATATTACCCATAAAACAAACCGACATGAGGACGAGAAATTTCATCGGAAGAAGCTTCCATAAAAACTTTCAGGTCAAAGAACTGCACCAAAAGAGTGACGCTGTAAAACTGCACCGCTTAATATCAATTTGCTCCAATTCCTACAGGATACGACACAAACAAACTCAGTCTATGCTGGAAATACCAAAATTTTACAAAATTACCACGAAGTCTGCTGAATCATGTTGGGTGGAAATTGTACACTCTTGGTGGATAATTTACCATATTTAAAGCGTATTGCTGCACGACAATATGTAGCAGACATCATATTTAAGGAGGAGCAGCGCGTACTTTGCTAGAAACATCGAAACTGGGGATCACGAAAAAGGGGAAAGGATGTTTTATGGGAATCTCTGGTAATATGTGTCACTAGAATTGCTGAACGTCCCATTTAAGTAGCACCTATTCGAGTTTATATGTACCCCTTACTCGAAGTGATACGCAAATTCCCGGAAATTATCAAATAACAAAGGAAAGAACGCAATTTTAAGACTGATGGCTGGTTTTCAACACCGCTTTCGACAACGCAATCATACATAGCTGTTTCTAATTGTGATTCTAATTCTAAATATTTGTGAATATGATTATGAGTGGCCCGTACGGTTGAGCAGTTATTAATTCTGTACTGCTTGAGATATCTGACTCTTATACCTAGGAGTATCTGAGATCAACCATGATGCACTTGAAACAGCTGAACAAACATCTTGGCGATACGGGTTTTCCGAAGACTTGGCGCTATATTAGTTGCAACTGTAAACTAAATACGGAGATGAGGTAAGTCTAAGCTCTTGCAATGTAGCAATTTTGCAGTGGACAGCCATGAAAGAACTGATGCTTGCCGATGGTGATTAATAACAGCTTGCAGTAACAATAAAGCTGCTTTAGTAACCAAAACACTTACTGACATACTTGCACAGGGTCCGTCTTCACGAATTTATAATATTAGGTATGTTTCTTGCATAAACAATTTCATCTCGACGACTCGGTAAAACAAAAAACTGTAGTGAACGTGGAAAATGATTCAGCAACTTCTTGAATCAACCGATTTTGTATTCCTGATTTACACTTCCTGGGTCGTCTTCTTGAATATACATCAGATATTTTTTTCCGGATAGAAGTTCACATTTCTACATCCTACTTTTTAATTCGTTCCATGTCATTTTTTTCAACTTTCTGAGGAGACAAGTTTAAAAATGTTATCGTAAGTTATTTTATCCTGTTCTGTCAAAATTTAATTTGATCTCGTAAGCTACATACCTGAGACGAAGGATATCAAACTAAATTTTAAAATAAGCCGATATAATAAATAATAAGAAAAGGTTTAAGCTTGTCTGCTGGAAAAATTAAGAAAATGAGATACGCCCTTTTGTCTCGATAGGGACGAATTATGTGCACCGGACATACGCACAAATTTGCATAAAAACTTTCTCATGTGATATGTAAGTTTTTCTTGAATGTTTCATTTTCAATAGATTATTGTCTATTCATTTCTTGATAAGTTGTGGTACATCATTTCGGCTGCTATGAGATCCATTTCTTGAATCTGTAACTGTAGTATTCATCTTCCTTTCCAATAGCTGCTCCTTAAATGATATGTTCAGCAACTATGATACATGTCGCACATATTCCCATGAAACATCCTTTCCCTTTTTCCTGATCCCCATTTTCGATGTTTCTAGCAAAGTACGCGCTGCTCCTCCTTAAATATGATGTCTGCTACATACTGTCGTGCAACAGTACGCTTTAAATATGGTAAATTATCCACCAAGAGTGTACAATTTTCCACCCAACATGATTCAGCAGACTTCGTGTTAACTTTGGTATTCCCAGCGATAGACTGTGTTTGTTTGTGTCGTATTCTGTAGGAATTGGATGCAAATTGATGTTAAGCAGTGCAGTTTTACAGCTTCACTCTTTTGGCGCAGTTCTTAGACCTGAAAGTTTTTATGGAAGCTTCTTCCGATGAAATTTCTCGTTCTCATGTCGGTTTGTTTTATGCGTAATATTTTACACAGATTTTTCGATTTCTCACAACAGCAATCGTTTTCTTGTTGCAATTGTCGTTTGTCTGACTGTCTTCTTTTTGTTCGCCATTCTTCTTCAGAAGAACTGAGAACACGTGGATTTCAGGACGAATGTGCTACTATTATCAACTTACAGACAGACAAGAACACAAAGAATATAACAGATTGTTTAGTATTACGGGAATTAAAAAGCAACATATTACGTGCGATTATCTGTGTGTATATGCAATAAGAATACCTGAACTTCGACGGCTTTCTCTTTTTTGATAACTTCACATGCCAGCAGACATGTTTATAAGTTGTATTCACTGTAGAACACCAGAACAATAAGTATTTTCAAAAGAATATAACGTAACAGCACAACAGTATAATTATTGCTTTGAAATATTTTCTATTATACCATGGACCAACAAGCCATAAAACCTTCCTCGGGATTTCAAGATACTGGGAATCTGTCAAAATATAATGAATGAGAAAATCAACCAGAATGGTTTGTATCACTTGTTTTCGATAGAAAAATACAATGGAACTTTCACACAAAGTCATACTCATACTTCCATGAAAACGTTGAACATAAAATAGGACACATAAATACATTTTATTATTCACCTCGTTTGCAGTATTGCCACGTAATAACTAAAAAATCGAGAGAGGGGACTTTTTAGGTAAATTTTCTTAAATACACCTCAATTATTTTTCTTTTGTATGCAGTAATGTCCCATTCATTACGAAAACTGAAAGCCTACATTCTTACAAATCGATAGAGGTATAACTTGTTTCACTGTTGCACTAACGATCTGATCTACGGTCATTTAAAGAGAACACATCGATGTCTGTAAAAATTGACGGGTGCTAAAGGGTTAAGGGCCCCAGAACCCAGGTGTTTCACTTATATGTTGACCAACAACTATTTTTTTTGATTCTAAGGACCTTAAGTAACATTACTGATATAATGGCGAAAAATCCCCAGGGGAAGTTATTACCCCTTTGGCCCTTGCTCTATTAATTTATTCAGCTTTGGCGAAGCTATGCGTCTTCAGTGACGCTGATGAGCTTTCCAAAGACCTGTATTATTCGTTGGCATTTATTTACGGTCTGTCCTTTCAAGTTCGTCTTATTAGAACTCGACGAGTATCGAGTCCGGTGACTGTGGCGACTATACCACTTGATGGTGATGTAAGCATCTTAGCATTAGCTTGGAAGAATGTTTAGGATAGTAATCTTGATGTACTACAGAATTACTCCCTAAATCCATGTTTCTGATGGAATTTCATGCCTTACTTGAACGTTGTGAAACACATTTTTGTCCATTATTCCATTAAATTATCTGCCTGTAAAGCTTTCCCAAACAATGACGCTACCTTCTAAGTGTCTTGCTGTAGGTATGAAAGCGCTCTTCGGGACGATAACACACAAACTTCTAGCATTGAAAGGCGATAAAGTTGGAATTTAGATTCGTCGATCCAGGGTGTCCTCTTCCATTGTGCATCGTTACAGTTTTTATTTTATTTTATTTTCTTGGCCCAGGAGCATCTTTTTGTAATGTTTTCTGCTTGAAGGAATGTTTCCTATTTGCGTTTCTTTACTTAAATCCTACCTCCAAGACCATAGATCTAAAACGCTGAGCCACCGTCCTATATAATACCGATTGGAAATGGCACTTCCATAGTTCTATTGCTTCTTACTAAGCGGTTAACGTCTATTCCGTTTGTTTATTTTTCCAGTGAAAAAAGAAATTGTTATTTGTGGACGATCAGTGCGTCTCCGTGTAATATTTACATCAATTTTTGACTATCTTTCACTGCTCCGCCTGATCACAGTGATTTTTCGCAGAGAATGACTCTCTTCTCTCAAAATCACCACTTAAACACGTGCTTCGACTCTCAGTTAACAGTTTCTCTTCTGCATTTTATAGTATTTGCATGTTCTTCACACTATTTAACTGGTTCACGCGAATGAAAACAGTAAGATCGCATGTCAGATTTGCATCCAATTTTGCTCATATTACGACACGATTGAATAGCGAATGCATAACTGTTTGTTGAAGTTAAGAGACAACTTCTGACAAGGGTTTATACACACCCCATTAGATGTTGATGAAATGAAGCATCATCAAACAAAGCGTGACGTTAGTTGTCTATTAATTAGTTATCTGTTCATTGCCATGGAGCTTTTCTCACTAAAGGACCCCGCACTTTTCTTATGGAAAGTGGCTTTCGGCTAATGTTGTTGAAACTTCGCTGGTTGATAGTTCTTAACATGTGGATCAAAAGTCTCAATGGGCACAAAGACCGAAATCCACTCCTTCCCCCCAAAAAACCGCCTCCAATTAGCTGGGGGGGATTGAACTGATTTCAGCATCTAAAACAATTTGTTGTTTTAATCAACTCAACAAGGAGCCCAAACAACCACATGTTAGACTATCAAGCTACCCCACTTGACACCGCCCTTTGCCCCCTACATATCCCCCCCCCCCGCGAATTACTTGTACCTTACGGATGTTCCATATTACTGTAGTTTATAGTTGCGCGTATGTGTTGAAATACCTACAGTTTTGGTCTCACCAACAATATAATGGGTTTCACGTATCGCTGATTACGAATCTGAGGTGAGAGTTCTAGAATTCAAGATGGAGGATCAATATGGCGGATCAAAAACACGAAACTCCTGAATGTAGCCACAAATAGCTGTTTACTAGGGTATTTTGGGTCGTTGGTTACGAATCTGAGGTCAAAATTTTTGAATTTAAGATTTCAGATCCAATATGGTGGATAAAAACGTCGAAGCCACAAACCGTAGTAGACTAGAGTGTTTTTAGATCGCTGTTTAAGTACGCAACATTCCTTGATACTTCAGCGACCATGTAGAATTATTCTGCACCCTTGCCCTTTACCAAAACCCACCACAGATATCTTAATGCTGAACGGTGTTAAAATAATTCATCAATGATCTGTTCATTATTTTCATCATTTCGGTTTGCAGCATGTAATGTGGTACTTAGCAATGAGTCATCGGGATATCTAATATTCTGTAAATATCGTGCATGGCCTAAATACCACAAGACACTTGCAACGTGCGCACATGTACCTAATGTACGAGCACCGCTTTGACATATGCAGTAGTAACCTTGAATAACATTTTGATCATAATCCTGGTCATCTTCATTATTGGCTACATATGCTATGAAAACTTGATGCTTAGTTGCATTGCGGAACCTTGAGTAGAGACGTATGCGCAGGAATCCCGGTTCAGTTACGTTTTCGTCAAGCTGGAATTGCTCATCCTTACCTCGTATTAGTTTATCTTGGACGTAAGAGGATGAGAGATCTACTTGATATGTGCCTACAGTGAAATCTTGTAAGTAGTTTAAGTTAAGTACAGAGAAATCAATTAGGCCTTGATCATTCAGCGGTACCCATTGACCGTTCATTCTAATAGGATTATCTACCTCCACTCTTGCTTTAACAACGTTCGGCATGATTGACCTATTTCTCATTTCTCTACCTAATTCAATGGTTGCATCTTGCATGAAAATAACGGGGTGGTATCTGTTCAAAATAGCTCCAGCTATGCGATAGAAACTACTCAGTTTCTTTGCATGTTGCAGATTCAACGTTTGTGCTAGAAACTTAAAAACAGATCTTAGATGCCCGTTTCTTGCCTCGACTATCCATCGACTTTTAGTAACTAGTCGAGAAGTATTCGCATCTTCTGTTGATAATTGTCTTTCACGTGGTAGTAGGAGTGGAGGCATTCTATGATCAATTCCTAAATATTCCAGTAAAGGAATTGCATCGCGGTATCCTCTGTCTATTAACACAATGACCAGGATTATGATCAAAATGTTATTCAAGGTTACTACTGTATATGTCAAAGCGGTGCTCGTACATTAGGTACATATGCGCACGTTGCAAGTGTCTTGTGGTATTTATGCTATGCACGACATTTACAGAATATTAGATACCCCGATGACTCATTGCTAAGTACCACATTACATGCTGCAAACCGAAATGATGAAAATAATGAACAGATAATTGATGAATTATTTTAACACCGTTCAGCATTAAGATATCTGTGGTGGGTTTTGGTAAAGGGCAAGGGTGCAGAATAATTCTACATGGTCGCTGAAGTATCAAGGAATGTTGCGTACTTAAACAGCGATCTAAAAACACTCTAGTCTACTACGGTTTGTGGCTTCGACGTTTTTATCCACCATATTGGATCTGAAATCTTAAATTCAAAAATTTTGACCTCAGATTCGTAACCAACGACCCAAAATACCCTAGTAAACAGCTATTTGTGGCTACATTCAGGAGTTTCGTGTTTTTGATCCGCCATATTGATCCTCCATCTTGAATTCTAGAACTCTCACCTCAGATTCGTAATCAGCGATACGTGAAACCCATTATATCGTCGGTGAGACCAAAACTGTAGGTATTTCAACACATACGCGCAACTATAAACTACAGTAATATGGAACATCCGTAAGGTAATTCGCGGGGGGGGGGATATGTAGGGGGCAAAGGGCGGTGTCAAGTGGGGTAGTTTGATGGTCTAACATGTGGTTGTTTGGGGTCCTTGTTGAGTTGATTAAACCAACAAATTGTTTTAGATGCTGAAATCAGTTCAATCCCCCCAGCTACTTGGAGGCGGTTTTTTTGGGGGAAGGAGTGGATTTCGGTCTTTGTGCCCATTGAGACTTTTGATCCACATGTTAAGAACTATCAACCAGCGAAATTTCAACAACATTAGCCGAAAGCCACTTTCCATAAGAAAAGTGCGGGGTCCTTAGTCTTGATGTTAACAAGACTATGAATTTTCGTATCATTATATGAACAACGTTATTTATTTTTAATAACGAGTCCAATAAACATTGTTTGGTTTCGTATGTACACATTGCCTTTTATTTGGAAAATTCTGAAAAATCAATAGTGTGCTCAGAATTTTGTCAATAAATGTACAATGACAGGCAAGACAATCAATGCTGCTATGATATCATCTACGAATACAAGTGTCGAGGCAATAGGAAAGTGACCTCGATCAGATTACCCATCAATGCTGCGCTGGGAAAGCCCAATAATTCGTCAACTGACACCCTTATTCCTTCTATTATCCATGCCCGCATTTCGAAATCTTCTCGCCAATTTGAGTCATTTTACGTGTTACCATGTTTCTGTTCCACGCATTATAACCCCTGATAAGAATTTTTTGGCATATTTTTTTGTGTTTTTAACTGAGTTATTTTGATATGTGAACATTATATTTTATCGTTTGACCTTTCTGCACAATTTCATAACACACCTGGCTCAAGAACCATTGATCCCAAACTATGTGTCCGTTTACCTCTGACGTGCGAAACTTGTTTGTTTGTTTTAAAGCTCAGCGGCCTTTTCAGCATTGAGGCTATACAAAACGTGGACGCCAGTTTGAGACAGAATTAGAACCCTGTAGTATGTTCAAATTCTCTCCCACTGGGAATGCAATCCAGAGCCTCGTGCATCAAAGGCATGCGTTCTAGCCTTTAGACAAGTGGGGAAGGCTCTGACATACGTTGTCTGAGTTGGTTGATTGAGTTTAGCTTCTATTTTCAGCACTGAGGCTATGAAACGTGGAGTTAGGATTTAAGGTGGAATCTACGAATGCGCACGAAACAAGAGAAAATAACTTTCCTGAGAAAATTCGAGTCGAGATATAGCACTTCCAATAGAGAAACATAAATTTTCGAATCGAGACATCACTTCTACAGCACATTTTCGAGACGAGACAACTTCAAATCTTGTCTCGTACGCATCCCTAGTAAAATCTGAACCACTGTAATGTGTTCAAATTTCAGTTTTTCCTTGGGAATGGAACTTGGAACCTCTGTACCAAATGCGCGCGCTCTAGGTACTGTGGACCAGCGAGAAGGCCATGTGTAGACTAAGGTCAATTCTTCTTTAACGATGTGCGTTTGTGCGGCGAGGCAATAAGATTATAGAAATTTCTATTACAAATTGTGCCTATGGTCAAAGATTAATACGGACAGACTATAAGACTATTAAATAAAACTATAAGCCGTTGAAATGAGAGCATGGAGAATAAAAGATTGAGCAGGCGAGAAGTCATACACAATGGAGATATCAAAAGATTGACCCGAAAGTAGAGGGCTTTCAATTCCACGAAGGGCAAAATTCGTACTGGGAAAATGTACTGGTAATTTATATTAAGTACTGTAAGTATGATCAAAAATATGCCACGGTGGTGATTTCGTAGGTCAGGAAAGAGGAAATCTTCCTCCAAAACAACCTCGAAATTGTCACTGGCCATAGGGGTTTCCCAACATAGCATTCACAAGAAATTTAATTTAAAAAGTGATATAATATTACGTAAATATAAGACTTACGTAATTCTTTACAGTAATTATTTCTTTACTGTAAAGAAATAATTATCATCTTTCTTGTTTCCTGATTTAACAGAGGGAATGCTGGAATTCAAGATTTAAAAAATCGAATAAATGATTGAAGGGAAATATATGAGTATGTAGGTATCTCCAATATCCCCTTAGGTACCATGTAGAGTTGAGTACCCTGCCAGAGGCGATCACAGGCAGACCTTAGGGCGGAAGTTACGTCCATGAGATTTGTTTCTTTGGGGGGAGAGGGGTACAGATTTTCATTGAAATGGCACAATCGAACTAGTTATAATCATAATTATGATTTAAACACTGTGAAGGAGAACTTAGCATAAATAACATTAAAATAATCAATTGTGCATTCTCTTTTGATTGAAAGGAAAAAGTTGAGTCGGGAAGCGTAAGCAGATATGTAGATTGACTCTGTTTAAAAACGAAGATTCATAAGCTATCAAGTGAAGTACCCTCTTATGCATTCAATAACCAAATCAATGTAGGAACTCATTATCTTCCTAGGGGCCGCGGTGGCTCAGTGGTAGAGCGTTCACCTCTGGTGATTGGGGTCCCGGGTTCGATCCCAGCCCCCGCCAAGTGAACTTTGTGGTGGACAAACGCCGTGTGCGTGGGTTTTCTCGGGGTTCTCCCGTTTCCTCCCAATTTCTTCATTCCACCATTTCATTCATTTCTCATAATCACCGTCTCCTTTAGCCTAACCGGCATAACCGTGGGACGTAAAACTCAAAGATTTCATTTCATTTTCATTATCTTCCTGTTGGGGAGGGGTGAATCCTCTACTACTTTTTCGGGAGAATGGGCAACGCTGCATGCCACTATTAATAAATAATTAATTTCTTTCCCTCTGTTTCCTTTCTCGGTATTTTTCGTTTTGTACCTTTGTGTGCTATGTTTTCTTCAAAATATCGTTGCATTTTATAAATTGTGGGTCTCCTTGTTGTTATTGTTTTCGTTTTAACCTTTAAAAATTGTTATTGTTTGTTCACTCTAGGAAAAAATTTACCTTTCTTTTATTTGTTTTCTTTCGTTAACGTGGATAGGCGATAGGCGACATTATGTGTATAGAGAACATTCTTGTGTCAACATCAGACAACGAGGAAAAGAGCTTAGGTAAATTAGGAAGAGACGGAGAGACGAGAATGAACAAGCTTTGGAAGCAGAAAACAGAAGTGGACCACAGAAAATGAAGCGGAATTCATTCCCTCTTCATCTTCTATTTTCCATTATTAATTTCCTTGACACAACAAGAATGAAAGGCGATGCCAGTTTCAATTTTTTCCCATTTATTCAAACGTGTCTTTTCAATTTGCATTTGATATCATTTGATTGTAATTGTAGATTCAAAGAGTACCTTGCAGAAGTTGTTCCCTAGCACTGCTAAATTCCATTTTAGTAATGACTCAGGAGTAATTTACCCATTTCAATGTTATTTTCGCGAATGCTCAAAGAATTATGTTCTTTCTATGTCCAAAAAACTTGGTGCAAAACGGCACTTTTGTTTAAAAGAATCAAAGTTGATATTGAAACAAAATGTGGCGATAAGAAACCATTTCTCCTTTCCTTTGTGTATTTATGAATGCAAACATGCTCTGTGATTTCTCTCACGATTGTTTCAATAAAATACATTCATGCAAATATCACTACACTAAAGACGTTCTACATTATAAGGAAAAAGCGGTTCACTCTCACTTGAGAGCAGACCTTGGCTTTTTTCTTCTTTCTTTTTTGGTGGCGATAGCCGAATAGTTCTCGGGTGTTCCGCTTCGGATCAAGAGGTGCAATCCATCGGGGTTCAAGTCCTATTGAAGAGTATTGGCATTTTTAATTGTCCCCAATATTCTTGTGTTTGCAAACGTGCCCAGTCTGATACTCATGAAAAGTGCAAGAAAGTGAAACTAAAGAAAGCTAAAAAAAAAAAAAAAAAAAAAAAAAGTGATGGAGCGATCAGCTCTTATGCAAGGGATATCTGATTCGATCCCAGAGCATCTAAATTTTCCGGAGTTCTCCCATATGCTTATTCCATATTTTTTTGAAAAATAATTCTTGTGATTTAACCCAAAAAGGAACGTAAAAATAAAGATACAGTATAATTCTATTTGTTGCTGTACCATCATTTATCTACCACTGTAGAAGAATAAAATCGGAAGACGTGCTTAAAAATTATTTCCTAAACTACAGTGAATGTTATTATGAAACTGTACATGAATTGCAGTTGACTCGTAAAAGCAGTAGAGTTTTCCTATCCAAGAGGAGTAATAATTGCCGGTTCTTCCTTCCGGATGAAGAAAATGATCAAAGTCATCTGGTGCGTTGGGTAATGAAGCAAACGAGCTGATAGCAGAAGCAGATTTAATCAAGTTACTCCTCAGGAAATGAACTCGGATATAGACGGTTACAACTGAGCTTCTCTCATATACGTATATACGTATAAACTTACTCTATCTTCTCTATGACGATCGCAAGCAGACTCGCGATAAGCAATAATGGATGCTACAAGTCACTTCCTCTGAGAAATGAATTAATTGAAACTGGCCTTTGTACAGAAAGAATAAAATGATCACTTATCTTATATGGTCTTCACATTGACAGCACACTCAACCAAATCAATTTCAAGATCAAGCTCTTAAAAATGTTGCTAAATTTGAGCCCAAGGTTTTCTGTCAGTTTCATACTATGAACATACTAACACTTCGAGAAGTTTAAATCGTATTTTATTCCCATGTTTCCATGAGATGCATCGTATTTAAATTATCAGCATTTTGTCTGTGGATCGGAGATCTGGATTTGATTCCCGATAGGGGAAATAGTTTGAGTCTCACGTTCAGTTACAGATACACGCCTCATATAGCATAGATGCTGAAAAAACGAAGCAAAACACTAAGCAAGCCGGCAAATAAACAAACAAAATTTCCCCTCACTTCTGTGCGAAAATGTACGAGGCTCATTTGAAAAATTCTTGGAATGACGTACAAAAATTATTGATTTACGACCTCTTGAAAAGTGTATTTTGTGTGTGTGTAGTCTGTCTTGATACTTATAAACTTGGAATACCAGAAATTCATTATGTGTTTCATGTATTATTACTTTGAAACTTCTACTTTTCTTTTTTAACAACCTCACACGAAATAATGTTCTGAGCATACGAGCATGTTTATATTTTCTCTCTCGTCAGCTTTGATTGTTAGTAACGGTTGAAATAGGGTGATGTACTTGCAAAGATTAGATCATGAAAATATCGCATTTTGTACGTTTTCTGAGATCCCCAAGAAAATAAAAGGGCTAAAAACAAAGAAGCGAATGGTTGAAAAGTTTAAAACCTTTTGTTTAAGTTTCGTTAGAGTGAATTGGTTTCCCTTATAATTCTTCACTCACTGCAACAGAATACTGTGTATATTACTCATAATGACATGTATCACAAGCGTTCGTACTTATTCAGTAATCAGGGAACATGGTGGATGAGTAGTGGAGTGTTGACTTTTAATACGAGGGATCTTTGGTTCGATCTCAAGTCATATAAGTTTATAATGAGCAACATGGTATCCGTGATTTTTCTCGAGGTTCTATCATTTTACCCCAAATAACCATTCTAGCAATTATTTTACAATCATTCACTTTCATTAATTATATCTCTCTCCCTTACTCTACAGCGTATAAACGGGACGTGAAACTAGAAATTTCATTTCGTTTCATTCAGTAATCAATCAACTGGTACTAGTTTGTTATCATTACTATGCTATCATATGTTTGTTGATTTAAATGTTAACTCATGTGTTCGAAACACTTCAGTTGATCTTTAAATTTTAACATGGACCACTACCTACCAGTCTTTATCAATTATATACATTTCGTGGACTAATATAGTCAATTCAAAGTGTGTTCCATTGCCTAAAGAAAATGACGGTGAAATAGTAGTGTTAATATGTAAAATGGTTCAATAATAGTACTGGAGAAATCCCTGAAAGCTCATAGACATGGTTATCATCTTAAGTTTGCGCTTGGTAGTATTGAATTCAGTAGAGAATTTATACAATTTTTTTACTTGGTAAAATGTTTTCTCCGGGATAAACTTCCTTGGGCTTCTCCCTAAATTAATTTCTTATCGCATCTACGATGAACTTGAATACCAGAAATTAGCACTCGTACTTTTATATCATTGATTTTTTTTCTTAAGAATGAATATTTCGCTTCGTAACCGGGCAGATAACCTAAACATGAGAATATTAAATAATGTATTAATTCAGGCTTCAAACAATTTCCATTTACTCAAAGGTACTAAATAAAATTACTATCACAACAGCCTTTGCGTGCTTCTACGTTTAGCTTACATTATAGCTTTTGAAAGAACTACATGAGTACATAATGTTCATAGACACTGGTTGTGCTGTGCTGCTAAAGAAAACAACACAAGTTACATATTTCAGTGGTTTAGTAAATTCAATGCATTGACTTTATTACTGAGTAAACTTCAGTAATATATATTGGATACTTCGTTGTATAATCTTGCAAATTAGTACACTATAACTTCTTCCTTAGATATTCGAGTATATTCAAATAATTAATTATAAACATATAGACAACCAGTTAACTTTTCAAAGAAGCTTTTTATTCGTCGTTTTATTAGCAACGAAGTATAGTTGACTGCGTTGTAATGGACAATTAAAAAGCATGCACCATATCTTTCTCTAAGCCGTTTCCCTACTGATCGGCGCAGACAATTTCTCCTGAACCGACAGATGACCTACAAACATGGCGGTCATTTTTTTATCTAAGTGCACGAGTAACAGACCGACATTCAATTGCAAATTTTGTCAAGTTAGAATCATCACATGAGCGAGAGTGTTTTCCGTAATCAGCTAGCTCTGAAGTGCCTTATAGAGCAATATTAACAAACAACAACAACAACAACAAATCAGTGGAAACGTCCATTACACACAATTTTTAAATGTGATATGCTGATTAATTGTAAAAATTCATTGTACTAAAATGCTGTATTGCAAAGTACAGTGGCTGGCCAGATTGTTGTTAACTGGGCGATTATCAGTATAATTAGTATTAAAGTTTCTACATGGTTATTCCTTACTTCTTAGACCAGAGTTAATCCGAGTTCAAGTAACTTCAATATCCTTTTCATACTGTTCTTACACGAGAAAACTCTTATTCCCTGGGATTCGAGTCCGAGATGCCGTATATTAAAGTTAAATAATCCGAATTGGTTGGTTGTTTGAATTGGAAAAAATGAAATGAAATGAAATCTTTAAGTTTTATGTTCCACGCTTATGGCGGTTAGGTTAAAGGAGACCATGATGATGAGAGATGAGTGAAATGGTGGAATGAAGAAAGTGGGAGGAAACGGGAGAACCTCGAGAAAACTCACGAGCACGGTGATTGTCCACCACAAAATTCCACACTGTTTAAATTGGAGTTTAGTCTCTCTTTTAGTACCGAGACTATAAAGATGGACCTACAGTTTAAGTGCTGGAGGAGTATATTCGGAAGAAGGCATTAAATCTTTGGAAATCTACTACCATTTCCGTTTCAATATTAATTAAGAAAATATCACGCCATGCAAACCAAATTTTTTCAAGTGTTGAACATGTGATGCTACTTCTTGCTTTTAATGTGTAGTACCTGAAGAGTGGTAATACTGTCACGTACTCTTATTTGTATTTTCGTATAAGTTTGTGAATAATGGAGCAACAGTTATGGTGTTACACAGGTAATACGTAAAACTCTATTTGTCAAATTTCAAATGTAGGTAGGGCTTTAGGAATCCTTTTGATTTTATGCTCTCTTCTAGTTAGTAACGACTAAATAGACGCTAGGCCTAATATTTAAATTTCACAACATACCTTTGATATATACCGTATATTGCTTCCAGGGAGTTCCTCATTGTTGACTAATGTGTGACGTCGCACTTAACTCCTTCACTGTCAGTGATGGAACACGTAATGAGTGACCTGGATTTTGTCAGATCCATCACTGAAAAAAAGCAAAATAGTGTTTGAACACGATTTGGACATTTTTTAAGAAACGACTTTTGCTCGTTGTTTTACATGCCCAAAAATGTTCTGAAGTTTCCATGCAGTGTTCGAAGTGGAAAAAAAAAAGCAGAGGCGGAGTAGTAGGGACCCCGTTATGCGCGAATGACTCATCCTCACTCTCTTTTATGACCGGGGTGAAAGGTCAATGACCTTGGCCCGGGGTCAATGACCTAGGGGTACCTAGGACCACCCCCTCTAAATTTTGGCAGGGGTACCATGGCCCACCCCCTAAATTTTGGCAGGGGTACATAGGACCACCCCCCTTAAATTTTGGAAATTGCCAAATCTAAAAATTTGGTATGGTAGCCTAGGACCATAGTATGTACCTCTATCAGTATTGGGTGTCTATGTCGTTCCCTTTCATGGGTAAAAAATTGCCAAAAATTCAAATTTCGGGGGTTTTTGACCTAATTTATCCCCTTTGATGAGGTATTATTACCCTATATAGTTATATGGGCGTATACAGGGGTCCATTACCTTTCATAACATATGGGTATATTAATGCACCCCTTGAAAAATTTGGGAGGGGTACCTTGGCCCACCCCTTAAATTTTGGAAATTGCCCAATTTAAACATTGGGTATTATAGTACAGGACCCTAATATGTATCATGATAAATTTGGGTGGTCCACCTCGTTCCCTTTTAGGGGTACAAAATTGTCAAAATATAAATGTAAGCAATACGTAGTACCACGTGTTTGGTTTTTGGTCGATTTTATTCCATTTGATGAGGTGTTATTACCTTATATGTTTACATGAGCGTATACAGGAGTCTATTACCTTTCATAAGACATGGGTATATTGATGCACCCCAGGAGGGGTACCTTGGCCCAACCCTTTAATTTTGGAAATTGCTTAATTTCAACATGTGGTGTCATAGTACTGGATTCTAATATGTATCATGATAAATTTGGGTGGTCCACCTCATTCCTTTTTAGGGGTACAAAATTGCCAAAATATAAACGTAAGCAATACGTTATACCACGTGTTTGATTTTGACCTAATTTATCTCCTTGATCAGGTCCTATTACATCATATAGTTATATGGTCATGTATAGGGGTCCATTCCCTATCATAAGACATAGGTACATTTGTGCACCCCGGGAGGGGTACAATGGCCCACCCCTTTAATTTGGAAATTGCTCAATTAAACATTTGGTATTACAGTATAGGACCCTAATATGGATCACTATAAATTTGGGTGGTCCACCTCGTTCCCTTTTAGGGGTACAAAATTGACAAAATATAAACGTAAGCATTACGTTGTACCACGTGTTTGGTTTTTGACCTAATTTATTCCTTTGGATGAGGTCCTATTACCTTATATGGCTATATGGTAATGTATAGGTGTTCATTCCCTATCATAAGACATAGGTACATTGATGCACCCCGGGAGGGGATTCGGTATCATAGTACATGCCTCAACATGTATCATGATAAATTTGGGTGGTCCACATCGTTCTCTTTTAGGGGTACAAAATTGCTAAAATATAAACATAAGCAATATGTTGTACCATGTGTTTGGTTTTTGGCCCAATTTCTCCCCTTTTGATGAGGTTTTATTACCTTATATGGTTATATGGTCATGTATATAGGTTCATTTCCTATAATAAGATATGGGTACATTGATGCATCCTTTAAAAATTTGGGAGGGGTATCTTGGCTCATCCACTCGGTTTTAGAAATTGTTTAATATAAGCATTTGGTATCATAGTACAGGACTTCAATATGTACCACTATAAATTTGGATGGTCCACATCGTTCCCTTTTCATAGGTAAAGAACTACCAAAAATCAAATTTCGGAGGTTATTGACCCCTATTTAGCACGTTATATGGGTATGTACAGAGGTTTATTACCTTTATATGTTTATGTTTCCTTTTAAATTTGGGAATTATCAAATAACAAAATTCGGTAAACCTTTTCTAGGACCCATTGGTGTTCCTCTTATGACCAAATATTCAAAATTTAAAGGTTATTGACCGGCTTTATTATTGAATAAGTACAGGATTTATTACTTTTTTCATAAGACAGGTGTATTTGTGTACCAATCTTAAATTTTGGAAGGGGTACATTTCTTATTGTCGTATCAATAATTGGTAATTGTTCTTAAAATTGGATAGTATCTCTTTCATTGGGTAAATCAGTATGATCACGTGATCAGTTATTGACCTATGATGGGATTAGGAGTCCAGAACATTGGTACATTGAAACTTTGTAGGATAATTTGAGAATGCGTCATTGGTTTTGATTATTCCCGCCAAATATAAACGTAAGCAAGACGTTGTACCACGTGATTGTCCTTGATGAGGTAGTGTACAGGGATTCATTTCCTTTGTTGTGGTACTTCTTAAGTTTGAGTACACACACACTTCTAGAAAACAGTTGGTTCTACTCAGGTAAACAATTGACGGACATTATTGACCTTATTGAACATATAATGATATGATTAACTCTAAGACTTAGGTATATCAAGAGAAGTATTCTTTAAATTTGGGAATGGTGATAAACAGAATTTTAACATAAGGTGCGAAATTTGAAACAATACATTGAACTTTAGTCACAGCTCATAGTCTAAGATCATTGGTGGTGATTGATTTGAAATCTGATAGCTAACCTTATTGAATCTTATGACTCATAGACGAAAGACAATACATGCTACAACAGTTTAAAATTTAATCATAAGGTGATGTAATCTGACACTAGCAAAGTTATTGTTAATGCAATTTGATTAGATGATCACTATCTTTCCTGCAATCTGATTGGTTGATCACTATCTTTCGTGCAATCTGATTGGTTGATGATTTTCAAATCTTTGCTGTATTCAGTTTTAAGTTTTGTTTAACATTTAAAAATCTTGGTTTCGTTCAACATTTTGCACTCACTGATAAATATGATCAAAACCGTTTATTTGTTAATCGAATAGTTAAAAACCGGATAAAGTTTGACGGTTAACCGTGAAACGTAAAATTTTTAGTTTGAAATTTTTTGTTTGAAACTTTGTTTGAAAATTCTTGCTTTCAAATTTTTGTTTGAATTTTTGTTTCAAAATTTTGTTTGACATTTTTTTGACAACTTTTGTTTCAAAATTTTTTGTTTAAAAATTTTTTGGTTTGAAATGTTTTCGTTTCAAAATTTTGTTTAAAATTTTTGTTTGAAATTTTTCGTTTCCAAATTTTTTGTTTGAAATTTTTTTTTCAAAATTTTGTTTGAAATTTTTTTCGCTTCAAAATTTTGTTTAAATTTTTTCGTTTGAAATTTTTTGTTTGAATTTTTTTCGTTTCAAAATTTTGTTTCGACATTGGCCTCTGGCAACATTGTGGTGCAATAGTACACGTCAGAACCTGGGGTTGTACTTGAAATGAAAAAACACAATTCATTGAAATGGATCATTTTATTACACTCCACATACATCCATACCAGATAGTGGTTCTGGATATTGTCGATACAATGTATTTTGAACTTCTTGCACTAGTTTGTCTTTAGCATATAATTTTAATTCCAATTGAAGTCTTTTAAGGTCTAATGCAATATCAATTGGTGGAAACTCAATGTCCATTTGATCACAAATAAACTGTTTATCAATACAGGTATGCACCCACGAACGATGTTGACAACCATCACAATATCTAGATACATGTTGTACAATATGCATAACACATTTTTGAAGGAATATACTAGTTTTGTTGCACACTTCCACTGCATGTTTCACACACGGAAATACGCTGATAAATTTGTTCCATTCAGTTTGTGTTAGATACACCATGTTGCGAGGGACATGGAATGTACTATTTTTACGTAACAGCACTATCTTCTCTTCGAGGACTGTACGCAGCACCACTTCATGATTTGAGCCTAATGATTTGACTATGGTCACATTTAGCTCATCATGAAAATAATCGTTCATTTGGTCGATTCGTGCCATTCTTCACAGGTCAGTTGTACACCAAATTGTTCTGCTTTGCCCAATCGAATCACAGGTTCAAATGTTCTAGCACTGATACCAATCATCACATGTTTTGTTTGAAATATATTTATTGGATAATAGCTTGCGAAGATGAACTCTTTATCGTTAGAAGTACACATCTTTCCTCCTGAAAAGCACTTGCTCAAATGATTTCGTGGGATGACACTGTATTTGCTGGTTTATAGTTATTGCTGACGTCATTGGTAAAGAATGTGCTGACGTTTGAATTCATGATTTCATCACAGTTGCTGACGTCATGCCGACCAACCATATTCATACAACTACAGCTGACGTCATTGGAAAGAAATGTGCTGACGTTTGAATTCATGATTTCATCACAATGGCTGACGAATCCGGCTGTGTACTAAATTCAAGTTGATGACTTCGACCCAAAAATCCTTTGTAACATAAAGATACAGATCCAGTATTTAAGAAACGCAGCAGTTCTTGTTTTGATGATTCCATGGGTAAATATCTTGCTGGTAAAATTATATTCTTATCATTTTCAACCTTCACTACGATTCTTAATCCAAACTTTGTAGGGATCATTTGGCTAGCTAAGATTCTATAAGGTACATTCTGTTGTAAATCAGTAATCTTGGTAAATGATTTCATCACATCACGTGTGTTTAGAAACTGCAGACAAGTAGCCATGATGACGTTATCATGAATACTAACTCGAACGATACTTATATATGATGCAAAACTGATGACGTTGCATTATCATGTTCTGACGTGTACTATTGCACCACAACGTTGCCAGATGTTTTTGTTCTAAACAGTTCCGGCTAGTGCATACCTGTATTGATAAACAGTTTATTTGTGATCAAATGGACATTGAGTTTCCATCAATTGATATTGCATTAGACCTTAAAAGACTTCAACTGGAATTAAAATTATATGCTAAAGACAAACTAGTGCAAGAAGTTCAAAATACATTGTATCGACAATATCCAGAACCACTATCTGGTATGGATGTATGTGGAGTGTAATAAAATGATCCATTTCAATGAATTGTGTTTTTTCATTTCAAGTACAACCCCCAGGTTCTGACGTGTACTATTGCACCACAATGTTGTCAAAGGTTTGTTCTAAACAGTTCCAGTTCTTTACTAATAAGTGCACAAACTTTTAAAAATGTCAACTCAAACTTTGAAACAAAAATTTCAAACAAAAATCTTTGAAACAAAATTTTGAAACGAAAAAAATTCAAACAAAAAATTTCAAACCAAAAAAAATTCAAACAAAATTTTGAAGCGAAAAAAATTTCAAACAAAATTTTGAAACAAAAAATTTCAAACAAAAAATTTGGAAACGAAAAATTTTAAACAAAAAAATTTTAAACAAAATTTTCGAACAAAAATTTTCAAACAAAAAATTTCAAACGAAAAAAATTTCAAACAAAAATTTCAAACGAAAAAATCTCAAACAAAATTTTGAAACAAAAAAATTTGGAAACGAAAAATTTTCAAACAAAAAATTTCAAGCAAAAAAATTTCAAACTAAAAAAATTTACGTTTCACGGTTAACCGTCAAACTTTATCCGGTTTTTAACTATTCGATTAACAAATAAACGGTTTTGATCATATTTATCAGTGAGTGCAAAATGTTGAACGAAACCAAGATTTTTAAATGTTAAACAAAACTTAAAACTGAATACAGCAAAGATTTGAAAATCATCAACCAATCAGATTGCACGAAAGATAGTGATCAACCAATCAGATTGCAGGAAAGATAGTGATCAACCAATCAAATTGCATTAACAATAACTTTGCCAGTGTTGTAGCATGTATTGCCTTTCGTCTATGAGTCATAAGATTCAATAAGGTTAGCTATCAGATTTCAAATCAATCACCACCAATGATCTTAGACTATGAGCTGTGACTAAAGTTCAATGTATTGTTTCAAATTTCGCACCTTATGTTAAAATTCTGTTTATCACCATTCCCAAATTTAAAGAATACTTCTCTTGATATACCTAAGTCTTAGAGTTAATCATATCATTATATGCTCAATAATGTCAATAATGTCCGTCAAATGTTTACCTGAGTAGAACCAACTGTTTTCTAGAAGTGTGTGTGTACTCAAACTTAAGAAGTACCACAACAAAGGAAATGAATCCCTGTACACTACCTCATCAAGGACAATCACGTGGTACAACGTCTTGCTTACGTTTATATTTGGCGGGAATAATCAAAACCAATGACGCATTCTCAAATTATCCTACAAAGTTTCAATGTACCAATGTTCTGGACTCCTAATCCCATCATAGGTCAATAACTGATCACGTGATCATACTGATTTACCCAATGAAAGAGATACTATCCAATTTTAAGAACAATTACCAATTATTGATACGACAATAAGAAATGTACCCCTTCCAAAATTTAAGATTGGTACACAAATACACCTGTCTTATGAAAAAAGTAATAAATCCTGTACTTATTCAATAATAAAGCCGGTCAATAACCTTTAAATTTTGAATATTTGGTCATAAGAGGAACACCAATGGGTCCTAGAAAAGGTTTACCGAATTTTGTTATTTGATAATTCCCAAATTTAAAAGGAAACATAAACATATAAAGGTAATAAACCTCTGTACATACCCATATAACGTGCTAAATAGGGGTCAATAACCTCCGAAATTTGATTTTTGGTAGTTCTTTACCTATGAAAAGGGAACGATGTGGACCATCCAAATTTATAGTGGTACATATTGAAGTCCTGTACTATGATACCAAATGCTTATATTAAACAATTTCTAAAACCGAGTGGATGAGCCAAGATACCCCTCCCAAATTTTTAAAGGATGCATCAATGTACCCATATCTTATTATAGGAAATGAACCTATATACATGACCATATAACCATATAAGGTAATAAAACCTCATCAAAAGGGGAGAAATTGGGCCAAAAACCAAACACATGGTACAACATATTGCTTATGTTTATATTTTAGCAATTTTGTACCCCTAAAAGAGAACGATGTGGACCACCCAAATTTATCATGATACATGTTGAGGCATGTACTATGATACCGAATCCCCTCCCGGGGTGCATCAATGTACCTATGTCTTATGATAGGGAATGAACACCTATACATTACCATATAGCCATATAAGGTAATAGGACCTCATCCAAAGGAATAAATTAGGTCAAAAACCAAACATGTGGTACAACGTAATGCTTACGTTTAAATTTTGTCAATTTTGTACCCCTAAAAGGGAACGAGGTGGACCACCCAAATTTATAGTGATCCATATTAGGGTCCTATACTGTAATACCAAATGTTTAATTGAGCAATTTCCAAATTAAAGGGGTGGGCCATTGTACCCCTCCCGGGGTGCACAAATGTACCTATGTCTTATGATAGGGAATGGACCCCTATACATGACCATATAACTATATGATGTAATAGGACCTGATCAAGGAGATAAATTAGGTCAAAATCAAACACGTGGTATAACGTATTGCTTACGTTTATATTTTGGCAATTTTGTACCCCTAAAAAGGAATGAGGTGGACCACCCAAATTTATCATGATACATATTAGAATCCAGTACTATGACACCACATGTTGAAATTAAGCAATTTCCAAAATTAAAGGGTTGGGCCAAGGTACCCCTCCTGGGGTGCATCAATATACCCATGTCTTATGAAAGGTAATAGACTCCTGTATACGCTCATGTAAACATATAAGGTAATAACTCCTCATAAAATGGAATAAAATCGACCAAAAACCAAACACGTGGTACTACGTATTGCTTACATTTATATTTTGACAATTTTGTACCCCTAAAAGGGAACGAGGTGGACCACCCAAATTTATCATGATACATATTAGGGTCCTGTACTATAATACCCAATGTTTAAATTGGGCAATTTCCAAAATTTAAGGGGTGGGCCAAGGTACCCTTCCCAAAAATTTAAAGGGGTGCACCAATGTACCCATGTCTTATGATAGATAATGGACCACTATACATGACCATATAACTATATAAGGTAATAGGACCTCATCCAAGAGGATAAATTTGGTCAAAAGACCAAACACGTGGTACAACGTATTGCTTACGTTTATATTTTGGCAATTTTGTACCCCTAGAAGGGAACGAGGTGGACCGCCCAAATTTATCATGATACATATTAGGGTCCTGTACTATAATACCCAATGTTTAAATTGGGCAATTTCCAAAATTTAAGGGGTGGGCCAAGGTACCCCTCCCAAATTTTTCAAGGGGTGCATTAATATACCCATATGTTATGAAAGGTAATAGACCCCTGTATACGCCCATATAACTATATAGGGTAATAATACCTCATCAAAGGGGATAAATTAGGTCAAAAACCCCCGAAATTTGAATTTTTGGCAATTTTTTACCCATGAAAGGGAACGACATAGACACCCAATACTGATAGAGGTACATACTATGGTCCTAGGCTACCATACCAAATTTTTAGATTTGGCAATTTCCAAAATTTAAGGGGGGTGGTCCTATGTACCCCTGCCAAAATTTAGGGGGTGGGCCATGGTACCCCTGCCAAAATTTAGAGGGGGTGGTCCTAGGTACCCCTAGGTCATTGACCCCGGGCCAAGGTCATTGACCTTTCACCCCGGTCATAAAAGAGAGTGAGGATGAGTCATTCGCGCATAACGGGGTCCCTACTACTGGCGGTTTTATTACCATTTTGACTCGACATACCGTCTATTTAAACGTTGAAAGACAATGAGGGTATGTTGCCCGAAAGATTGCATTTCCATTTAGACAATGACTCAAAACCATGAAATGTTTCTCTGTAGTTATGGGGGGCATGGAGAGGCTTTGAGCCCGTCCCCACTTTCTGAGAAAAATAAAAAATATTTCTGTATGTTGTATTATAGCGAATTACACATGAAAATGATCAAAAACCGAGTTTTTTATTAACATTTTTTAAACATTTCCTACGGGAGAACTCACGGACCCCCCACTCGACTGAGTGATATTCCAGATTCCCGGAAGATTCGCCCTCACTGTAAACAATCCTAAATCCACCTATGCTCAAAATACGGCAATTACATGCATTAAGACAAGAAGATACACACATACAAAAGAAAGAAACAATTGAATATGCCACTACAAAAACGCTTAATATAAAACAATAAGCAAAACAACAGATTTAACATACAATACTTAAGCAAAACAAAAGATCTCCTTATTGCATAAACTATATTTTTTCTCGCAAATACAGGACTCAGTTATGGATTTCTTTATCATTGTAGACACAAAAGGAATCCCGACGAACTCATATCAATAATTTCCGATTTCAGTTTAAACGAGTCGCATCTTCAATACACTGTCTTTCGTTTGGATTGGGCCCACGACCCATCCCTTTCTGTTATGTAGCCTTATCTGCAACCAACACAACCAACATGAGTTCTTGTATAGGAGCAAGGACTGTACTTTTTTGTAGACACCTCATTTTAAAAGCAAGAGATAGGAAAAGACAAGAATTTTAAGAATGATAAAAAAACGGAACAAAAGATTGCGATCTAAGCCAAAAACTTTATAAATGATCCATAAAAATGCATCAAAAGATTGCGATCTTGACCAATAATTAGTTTTTGTATCAGTGGACACAAAATTTTTGAACTGCCCCTAAATCGAGTTTTTGTATTTTCTATGGATAAGAACATCATACTTAATCATGTGATACCTTGGGTTTGGCTGCATTGTATGTAGTTTCCCAGATATAAGATCTACAAGAATTTTTTTGACTAAAATACATTGCATCTTTTGATCCAATATTAAAAATGGACTTAAAATCTTTGACGTGCAAAGCTATTCGTCAATTACTGTGTATAAAAATGGATTTCTTAAAGGTATATTAGCACAGGGCCATGCCGTACGGGGGGGCGAGCGGGGCAACGGCCCCGGGCGCCGTGGTATACTCTCGCCCCGGGAGCTGATTTTCCAAGGCACGGCCCTGTATTAGCACCCACTTTCCAGTGACGGTATGTCTTGATCACCGAAAAACCAGAGGTGGTATGCTTTTAACTGAAAAACCAGAGGCGGTATGGCATACCACCGCATACCGTCTCACTTCGACCACTGGTTCCATGTGTAAACAGAAAATGTCTAGAATGCTTTCAAACTATAGTTAATATGAACTGCTCTAAGCATATTCAAAATGATTTGACCTGATCTTCTGATCTGTTCAATGAGTATAGGGGCACAGAAACGACTTTTACACAATGTTAGGATATTGTACACATTACCATTTACGCATTTACAAGTCGTTCCTGGCAATACACTTAAGTACATTTTAAATACTTAGAGCAGTTCCTATTAACTACTATTAGAATGCATTCTAGACATTTTTGTTTACTGGTTGAACATTTCACGATATTTTTTACGTATTAAAGAATGACCAAAAGTCGATTCTAAAATGCCCTGTAACTGATTTGTACTTTGCAGTGATCGCCCATCTGATCTAGTGAATTAGTTTGACCCGATGAGTTAGATAGACGCTGGATCTATGAGAATTCGTCATACGCATGGAGAGCCATGAGACTGATGATGTTATTGAAACAAGGATGATGGTCTCTTTCTCTCTCTCTTCTCACTGACTGCTATCATTTACTTTCTCTCCACTATGAACATATGTAACCCATAGTGTTGCCAACGAAGTGGAAATTGGGGGTGCTTTCTTGTCTCGAAAAGTGTGAGTTTTTCTGTTGGAATGTCTGTTCTTCGTATCGTATCTCATCAAGAAAATCCTGTCTCGTCTCGCTCGTAGACATCATTATACGTACCAAAATTTTGGTTCACTTTAGAATTTATTCTTTATGAACTGTTGATGTAAGAGTGAATGTGTTCCGGCTTTCGGTATGAGAGACAGATTCGATTCCTGATAGGGCACACTCATAGTCTTATGTCGAGATGTTTCATGAACATTATGAAATAGTAGTGAAAAAGTTTTGAACCTTAGTACAGACAACAATGGAGAAAATAGCATAATGGAAAGCAACTCTGCTTTA